>NC_091821.1:226739392-227039392 GCF_038994185.2 Dermacentor albipictus
AACATGGCAGCCTAACTTTACTGTTCTGCATTGGAATACTAATTCCATCTTTAATCTCAAATTTCAAGGTCTGGCTCTGAGATTCTCGTTATTCTTAATAACTCGTTCTGTGTTAAATATATCGCGCTCTTACGGTGGTGCGCCGAAGCTGCACCGACTCGTCCTCCTCGTCTAGAGAGGGAGAGAGAGACAGGCAGACGCTGTCCATCTGCCTCCCTTCTCGCCATAGCAGTGCACACGACTGAAACACTGCGCAACAAATGGCAGGTCGTTAAGAGAGCGCGTGAGAGTTGCGAAGGCGCGTCAAATGCGAGCGCGTTCCGAGAAATACGAGTTGCAGAAATTCTTCCCGACGCGCCGGCGCCACGCGCATCCGCCGTTGACTGGAATGCTCGCTTACGGCGCTCGAAGATACAGCAGGACGCCGTGCGAGGCAAAGAAGAAGGAAGCCGGAGGCTGGAGCGAAGATTCTGCGATAGACCGCAATGTGCTCCGTCTCGAAGGCGGCGGGGTTAGCGCTGGCGTTAGCGAGCACACGAGGATTGTGAAGCTAAGGAACGGACGGGTAGGGTTTCTCTGTGTCGCGTACGCTTCTTGATCCGCGAAAATGGGCCCAGGCCCGGAAACCAGTGAGGTGGAGGAGGCAGACCGACTAATGTTCGACACAGCAGGGAGCCACGACATACCTCGAGGCATTTTAAAACTTACGTCGATCCAACTCCTCGGTGTAAAGTTTGCTTTTAAGAGGTATGTTTAGCTGGGGCCCAACACCAATGCGGCCTATTCAGATACGTGTAGAACGCAGAAACACTTTTCTGAGATAACCACTGGGCCGATTTTTCTGAAATTTGCTGCATTTGACAGAGGAAGCTAAATTCTAGTGACTGTGGGAAATAGAATTTCTATTTAGGGCCTGAATTTTCGAAAAGGAATTTTCAAAAAATGGTAAGCTTGAAAAAGGTAGAAGCACAAGCTTTACTAATTGTTAGCTCCGCACCAAGAACATATATCGCAGTTCTGTAAACAGCAACCGTTATAGCATCGAAAGCGGAAGAATTTGATGTGTCAATTTTATCTTACGTGATTTTGTTATATTGTTTACAGGGGCTTCGCAAAGGTTTGCTCATATATCAGTCCTTTATTTGAGAGCCACGTATTATAATCAATTTAGTCCGCTTTAGGTGTACTATTAGGTGCAATTTACAGAACTGTGATATCATATTTCATTGCTGAGTTACAAAGCAGGACGGCAAAGTTACCAACCTGATAGCTTAGTTTTCTGAAAATTTGCAATTTTCGCCAATTTTCATTAAAACGTTGATTACCTAAATCGAAAGTTCGCAAAAAACAGTTACTAGTTCTTACCTTTTTCTTTTAAATTCAACAAACCTTATCAAATTTCATGCAGTGGAGGCCGATAAAAATGATTTCTCCTTTCCCCACGTATGTAGATAGGACCCCCAAGCTAGAGCTTCCTCTTAATGCGATAGCATTGCAGACAGGCTTCACCCACTTTAGAGGTAGCTTTTTAAAATTTTTGCTTTTTTATTTATTTATTTACAAGTATTATTGCGTTTCTTGCATCACAGTAATAAGAAAGGGTATAGTATTAAAAGTTCTGATGGCAGCTGTCTGGGGTCTTGACCCCTGTACATGATGTTCTGTGCTCCGCAGTCGCGATAAATTGCAAGCAGAAAAGATAACACACAGTAGTTTCAATGACGTACCACTCCAACGCGGAAAGCAAAAAAAAAAAAAGAGAAAAGCTTTCCCTTCAGTCACAAATGGTATATATATATATATATATATATATATATATATATATATATATATATATATATATATATATATATATATATACATATATATATATATATATATATATATATATATATATATATAGAATACAACACTTCATGCATAAGTTAAAAAATTCAGTGCCAGTCCACTCTGAGAAGCCGGATGACCAGCGAAGCTATGTATGCGGGCCACGTATGGCGAACTGTCCACTGCCGTGTCATATGCATCTAATGGAAGGCAAGGCATGACTAGTCGCTCCTCCACGATGATGAGCCTCCGAAGATGATACATACCCATGTATTGTTGCAAAACGCGGCACGACGCCTTTTACTAACGAATCCCGGCACGTAGAACAGACACGCACCTCACCGCACTCCCAGGGCACACACACTGATTCACCGTAGCCAAGGCGATCGTGCGTTGGTCGACGAACCGCAGTGCAGTAATGGTTGTGAGGTCACTCGAAAACCACAAGTGGTCACACAGAACACAAGCCACGCCAAATTGGTTCCCCTCAAACTCCCTCCTTTAGTTGTATTCATATATACATTTGGTTATATATATATATATATATATATATATATATATATATATATATATATATATATATATATATATATAATGTATATTCGCGTGGACGACGGGACGAGCCCGATGAAACTAGACACGCGTGCCGTTTCGACAGGACCGCCATCACGGGGGAGCTGAATGAAAGGAAAGGGATGCGCAAGCGCTTGGAACGCCGATAAAGAGAGGGCGTGCGATGACATGGTCAACGCGGGTCCAAGTGTATCTGTTCTTAGCTTAATATCTGCTATGGGTTGTATTTGAACCCATTCCTTATTGATCTGTGACTCACCGATCTGTGACTCATGCAACTGTAAAGAGACGATCGAGCCCGTGAACGCGTTCTTAGGCGTGTGTTAAACCGATTAGATAACAGACCATTTTCAGAGACTAAGATTCTCGGACCATGGCCCACGCGTCGCAGGCTAACAAAGCGACGCGGGCACTGCTACGTTCCACGAAAGCGACTGGCCTCAGTGAACGATTATAGGCGTGAAGTTATGGACGTCCACACGTATTCACACGGATAGTATCTTCGTCCCTCCCTCTAATTTCTTCCCTTTCTCCTGTGTAGCGTAGCAAATAGGACGCGCGTCTGGTTGACATCCCTACATTTCCTTCCTTCCTTTTTCTTCTTCTCCTCCGCAGCCGAAAAGTTTGTTTTGTTCCTCCTCCTCCTTCAAATATTAAACTTATTTTTGCAAGCTTGCGGAATCCTTGAAGCCTGCTTCACCTAAGTCGCGCGTCGGCCCAGTATTGCACAATCTTCGGGATTGGCCCACGGTTTTTTGCCTACGGACATCGATCCGCTGGTAACTAGCCATATACAGCTTCTCTGTAAAAATACACAGAACCAATCTCACGATGACTGCCGATGGCAATTCGATTAACATCGAAGCAATCTAGTGGCACACCACATTGCTGAAGTTAGGTTTATTTAAAATTTGTAGTGGTCATTCTAAATATTCCGTTACTTTGGCTACGTACGACATAAACTGCCTCCGGCACCGGCCCACAATGGCGTGGCCCTCGCTAGCCAAGGTCGCCCATGAGCATGATGGCGTGACGGCAAAAGCATGACGACGGTTGTTTGACGGCGACGCAGTGACGAAGATAGAATGACGACGAAGAAATGGCGAAGATGGAATGACAAAGACGGTGTGACGACACTCAGTTGATGATTATGAAATAATGGATATAGTATAACTAATAGTGACAGCGTGACAACGTCGGCATGAAGACTGCGGGATAGCGACGAGTGCAGGACGACAACAAGATGAAGTACCTGGAATGATGACGACGGAATAACAAGGAGTGCATGACAGCAACTGTCTGACACGACCTAATGACGGTGGGGGCATGAAAACGCCGGGATGTTCACGATTAAATGACCGCAGCATGATTACGCTAGAATGAGGAAGAAACAATGACGTCACTGGAACGACGGCGGCAGTATGACGATGACGCAGTGGCCTGGGAGCCACTGAAAAGTGATGTCATGTCCTTTTTATTCTAGTTTCTGACATAGCTGTCTTATTTCCAGCACAAGTTGGTCTTGGGGTCCATGACGTAGTGCGGATAGCAGACAATGCAGGGCTGCCTTCGAATCGCTAAATATGCTCCATCTTCATGGTATGTATTTATGAATCATGCGAAGTGGGCTACGAAGTACAGCAAACTCCGCCGCAGTCGACGTTGACGGGTGAGAAATTTTAAACTCAGTCGTCACGGCTTTTTCGGGGAAAATCGCAGATCCTGTAGATCCGTCAGCAGTTGTCTACAGTGGTTACAGTGGTTACCAATGCCCTGCGGAATACGAGACAACGTCCAGGCTGACCATGCTGCTAAAGCTGGACTCGATGCTTCGAGAGAAATGGTCCAGGTACCTTTCTCGAGAAAATACGCGACAACACTGGTATCTGCACACGCTTAGCGTCTCCAGCGATCCCTCTGGGCAGATGACAGCTACCATTACGGAACCCTATACAAATTAAGTCCATCGTGTGACTTTTACATGCCGTGAGGCCTCAATAGACAAAACCAAGCATGGCATCATCGCGTAAGTTTCAACGTGGCCTACGCGAACTACATCAGATATAAGATTCAACTCACGGACTCGCCAATGTGCTCTGCATGTAGCCTCCCTGAAGGCCTGCCACATGTTCTGTGCGACTGCTGCCGCTGCGCGACAGAGAGAGAGAGAGTCTTTGAAGGTGGCAGTAAACCTTCAATGGGTCTAGAGTGTGGCACTACGGCACAATCTCAGCCCATGTCAAAGCACCATCTGTGCGTTACGCGCCACGAAAGCGCTGCTGGCGTTCTTGCGGGCAACGAGCCTTAACGAAACTTTGTAAATATCTCTAAAGTCTAGATATGTGTAGGTGTGTATGTGTGACGCTATGTGCTGTTAAGTGTTTATCGTTTTATATATCCTAATCATCACCGAGCACCTGGAATAGCATGTCAGTCGAACAGCCATGCTAACGTCTCTAGCATATGCTTGTATCTCACTCTCTGAGATTTCCAAGAGCTCTGATGGAAAACACAAAATATGGGGCAATCCCGAAGCAGTGTAGTCTTAACACAGCGTCTCAAAACACTAGCTGTCACGACGAAAGAATGTGAGAAACTGGCACGTAATCTACGTGCCAAGTGTTTCAAAGTGCAACTTTGATATTGCAGAAGCATGCTTGCGATGGTGGCTTAATGGTTAGAGCGTTGGGTTGTAGTGCTGGAAGACAGCGATTCGATCCCGCCATCAGTCACACATTCCTTTATAGCATTATGGATGGACTTCACCTATTTTGGAGGTATCTAAGAGAAAACTTGAGGTGTTTCGAGAGTACGCAAGTACGTAACATTGTGCACAGTCTACTGTTTATGAGACACGAGGTATAGAAAAGTCATTGTGATAAATAAGAATGTGCAAAGTCGCCTGTGACGTTTGCGCGTGCAACTGTTGAGACGTCACAATGTGCGTATGCTCTCGCACACTTCTCGAGTGTGCGGTGCTAAGTTGTGGCCTAGTTTCTAGTTAAGAATAGTTCAATCTACGGGAATTTCCCTCTGGCCGACCTTTCACCTTCCAGTTGGCAATTTCTCCCATAAACCTCGCTAAGCAAGCCGTTTATTCCTTTATTCATCACTGCTACGGCAAGTTTCTAGACGAATGAGAGAGTGAGAATAGACTTTATTTTGAGCAAGCGCGTTCTACGCCCCAGGTTGCTGGCCTCCTTATTCCAGGTAGTCGCGGACCACGGCCATCTCCCGTGCCCATTCCATCAGGCTGCGCTGTCTCTACGTTCATGCTTTTGTGCACAACCGCATTGGTAGGTTCATCTACGTCCATTCGCACGCGGAAAATGAGCATGTGATCAAGTGAAGGGATTTTCTGTAAAGGCAGTCGTAGCAAGTTTGCAAATGTCCTCCGATTACTTTGCTGATGTTAGGAGTCTTCTGAGCAACACTCAGATTAAATCATTGCGTTCGCTAAAAGAAAAAACATTTCACGGGAGATAGCCTGTTATGAATGCTACAATCACAACCATCATTACTTGCGGCAAATATGGTTCTATGACTATATGAGAAGAGAGGAACTTAGTATAAGGGAAAAGTTAAAAGGCCGGTTTGAGGCCAGTGGGTTCTAGCCAGCGACCTCAGGGTTAGGTTAAGCGGGAAAGGGAAGAAGAAGAGTGAGAGAAAGTTACAATGACAAGAAAAGAAATAGGATACATGCAAACAGAAAGAATAAAACAACAACAATTGGAAACACTAATTACAGTCGCCGTATCCAGTTCACTTTATTTCAAGAAAGCCGCAATGACCTTCGTGGCATGACACGCAGGTTACCATAGCCATGACCCAAAAGACGACTTTCAGAAAATGGCCGGTTGTCAATTTGTGCCAAATATGAGCTCACTTATTATCCCCCTGGCAAGTAGAGCAGGTATGCACAAAGCAGGCAACGTGTAGTCTCCAGCACGGGTGCAGCTCTCGCAGTCTGGGCTGTCCGCACGGCCAATAAAAAAGCGATAGTGTTCAGTAAAGGTCATGCCTAGGCTAGTATAATAAAGCGAATCCTCTCGCTTGGTTGCATTCCTTTCTTATTATCCACCGCTCACGACCAGCCGATCCTGGTGATAATGTAGACGCAGCGTAGCTCGGGCCATGGCGAAGCTCGAAAAAAGAAATAATTGAGGTAGAACCATTACATTGTCAAGGCATTCTTTGAACATATGCACAAGGCTTGGCTGGTTTCTTTCGATGCTGCGTGGTATCCTGAATCGAAGCGCGGATTATCAAATTAGAAAGGTAATTTTGTCTATATTAACCGTTAATGAATAAATCAATGAACGAATTAATCAATGCCCGCCAGCTGTGATTGAACCAGAGTATTCTCCGTTTTGATAAGCTGATTTGACCATGCAGACGTAGGCTATCATCACTATGCGGACCGATAAGCTATCTGCGAAGGTCGTTGAGCGGCAATCACAAAAAGTGCTTTGATGTCGTATACTCTCGGCCCGGCGTCGTTTGGTGTCTCCTGGCGTCCGCGGTTTAATTCGCATTCCGCGATGGCCGCACTTTAACCCAAGCTGAAACGCGTTCCATGCGACTACAGATTAAAGCAGCTATACCATGGAAGCAAATTATGGCGAGATAACAGCATAACCACATTGCAGCGTAAAATAAGCTTGCCGACGCGGGGTGGCACCATGTTCGAAATGCGTCGGAATACCGCTCCACGTGCTTGGCGCCTAATGCGTAACGCGTTATGACGCATCGTACGGTGAGCGAACCGCGTGCTGACTGCCGATGATAGCAACTCATAGTAAAGTTCCAATGGTGCGCGAGTAGTGTGTGCGCATTATAATAGAGAGTTTTAGCCCAGCGGTTTTACGGCCAGCGGAGCGGAGCGGGCGAGCGGAGACGCGACTGCGCATGCGCACAACGCTGAAGCGGCCAGCGGTTTTACGGAGCAGCGTTTACGCCCGCTGGAAAGCACTCCCCAGCGGAGCGTATACGCAGCGCGCGAGCGTGCGTAAGCGCGCGCGGGCGTGTATGGGAAATGAAAGATGGCAGCCGCCAACATGAACACCGGCAGTTGTGCATCTGCGACGGCGACTGACGCGCTGACCCGTCTGCGAGCAAAAAAGGCCCGAAGGTGTTTTACAGCTGAACAAGACCTCACTCTGCTGCGTGAAGTCGCTGCGACAAGGCCATTTGGCGACGATCTTAAATGGATTGCAGTCATCGCGAACGTCAAGCAAGCGGTGGGCCGCGAGCTCACGCTGCGCGGCGCGAAAGATCGTGTGGATCTCTTAATAGGATACTGGCGTCAACAGGACGCCAAGAACCTTAAAAAGTGAGTATTTTGCTTTCTGATACAACCAAAATGCTGTGCGTGCTTCTGCACCCAACGTGACGTGCACGATTTTTGCCTTTATTCAGGTCTGGTACCGAGGAGCAATATGCCGAGAAAGAGCAAATCCTGCAAGATCTCTCCGACTATGCCCGGGCAATTAATTACGAACCGCGCATAGTTCCACGAAGTGGAGGAACTGTAGTGAGCCGAAAGAGACGTGCAACAGATGAATGCACTGCGTCAGTGAGCACACCCGCACCAGATGTACACGCATGTGCTGCGAACGTGATGCAGGAAGCAGCAAGTGGCAGCAGTAGCCCGGCCGTGGTAGCCTCCCCAAGTAGCATGACTGAAGCAATGCATGGTAAGTCTTGCAATATGTGCGTCGAGTCATATATTAAAAAATTTTTGCTGCTGAAATTTAAGAACACGTGCAAAACTAGAAATTAGTTTTTGGTATCCAATGAGCATTACGTGTTTGAGCAAATGAAGCACCGCAATTCGTGGGCCCCGTCGCTCTCCTACCGCCTTTTAGTTTCCGTTTCTGTTCGAAGTCTCTGGAGCAGTCGAATGTACACAGACTATACTCTCAAAAATTTTTGAGAGTCAAGCGCCCTTCAGTGCGCGTCCATCTAACGAGCTGCCGCCGCCCCAGGGGAGCCACGCTGTGCAGCTGCTCCGATGCTACATACCTACTGCCTATCCTGAACTTGATAGCACCACGCGTCCCGCTGTCTCACAGAGGCTATAGGCGCCGTCGGCTTCATCCTCCTATGGCGAACTAGTGTTTGCTGAATCGAACTTGATAGCACCACGCGTCCCGCCGCCTTGCCATCATCCTCGCATGGCAAGATACTGTTTCCTGAACATTTCAAACTTCTTTCCGAGCTATGATCTCTGACCCTGCCGGTCGAACGGTAAGCGGATGCTGTCAGATTCACGCTTCGAGTGTCGTTTCGCGAGCTCAGTAGACCAGTCTCTCTATGTTGTCTGTTTTCTTTGCGCTAGAGAGCTCCCTCGACGAGGATACTCGGGTGCTCATACTCACACGTATGGCCGAAACAACTGCACTGTCGCCGGCGCGCAGCCCTCCGTCTCTCACTCCGAACAAAAATGATGTTATAAGAGAAGGAGCGAGTGAGGATTTGGTTTTGAAACAAATGCCTTAAAAAGTGGGCTTTGAAAACCACATTGTGTTAAGTTTCTTTAATAAACGGAAAATTATGTAACGCTCATGAGGAACCTATTATGTTTCACTTACCTCAAAGTCGGAAAAAAATTATTGTTTATGCAGTAAGACTCCAAACATAGAACTTGCGAAAAGGCAAAAAGTACATTCTCTACGCCTTGCGATATGCGATATTTTTCGGGAAAACTGCTGCGTTTCTTGCTACATTCAGATCCACTCCGTTTCGTCGATACAGCTGCCTATCAGAAATCAAAATTTATTTCGAAAAAAAAAAGTGGTCATGGGACCTCGATCATCTCTCTTATCTGAACACGACCACCATTTTGTCTGAGCATTTTGTATCTTATTTTTGTCGTACATTACAACCAGAATCCCCGGCAAGTCAGCTCCTCCTTACCCTCTACGAGTCGGAACCTCCGTTGAGCCCACCTACTGCTGATGCGGATGGAGAGACCGCTGTGATTGATGAGCAGCAGACGGACCGGCAAGATCAACACCCCCCCTCAACAAGTGATCGGCAGAATCAAAATATCCGCCACGGCCACTCCCACCAGCAGCCGTCAACCGCAGCGGACCGAGGGCAGCGCCAGCCTACAGCCAGGCGACAGGCTTTGCCTGTCACGACACGAGGCAAGATTTGAAGTAACATTTTTAATGCGAAATGATTACCTTGTGTGTAAGTGTGTTTGTGCGCGTGTGTATGCGTGCGCGTTTGTGTGTGCGTGTGTGTGTGTGTGTGTGTGTGTGTGTGTGTGTGTGTGTGTGTGTGTGTGTGTGTGTGTGTGTGTGTGTGTGTGTGTGTGTGTGTGTGTGTGTGTGTGTGTGTGTGTGTGTGTGTGTGTGTGTGTGTGTGTGTGTGTGTGTGTGTGTGTGTGTGTGTGTGTGTGTGTGTGTGTGTGTGTGTGTGTGTGTGTGTGTGTGTGTGTGTGTGTGTGTGTGTGTGTGTGTGTGTGTGTGTGTGTGTGTGTGTGTGTGTGTGTGTGTGTGTGTGTGTGTGTGTGTGTGTGTGTGTGTGTGTGTGTGTGTGTGTGTGTGTGTGTGTGTGTGTGTGTGTGTGTGTGTGTGTGTGTGTGTGTGTGTGTGTGTGTGTGTGTGTGTGTGTGTGTGTGTGTGTGTGTGTGTGTGTGTGTGTGTGTGTGTGTGTGTGTGTGTGTGTGTGTGTGTGTGTGTGTGTGTGTGTGTGTGTGTGTGTGTGTGTGTGTGTGTGTGTGTGTGTGTGTGTGTGTGTGTGTGTGTGTGTGTGTGTGTGTGTGTGTGTGTGTGTGTGTGTGTGTGTGTGTGTGTGTGTGTGTGTGTGTGTGTGTGTGTGTGTGTGTGTGTGTGTGTGTGTGTGTGTGTGTGTGTGTGTGGCGATATTTGATGGTACCAAAAAGATGGAGGACGAGCAGGCTGTCTGCCTGGCTGAGGAGCTCCCCGCCTGCCAGGGGGACTGCCTGCCCAAGACGCTGTCTGTAGGTCAGCAGATACCGGCGAGGTTGCATGATTTGCAGACGAGATGCGGCTCGTTACCGGTCGCCCTGGGGGGTGCAGCGCAAAGCGGCACCGCGGTAGCTACGTAAATCCCACTGCGGAAGTATGAGTCAATAATAAAATAAAATTTAATTTAAAAGTTATAACTTGTGATCGTAAAGAGTAATGCTTTCGCATTCACGTACGTAAGCAACCTTAGGTGTCCCCGCGAAACTATTTATTGCATGCACATTCATGAAACATATCACTGGGTAGGTCGGATGGAACGCAGTCTTGTTCTTAGAAATCGCCTAATTCCTCTACCACACATTAGAAAACACAGGTTTTGTCTTTCCCCTGTACAAGCGTGGCCATTTGACCTGATGACCAAAGACACCAATCGTCGTATGTCCTTCACTTGGTCAACAGACTTGTTTTCGACTCTACATGGCAGAACGACACACATAGAATCGCCATAGTCCCAGCAATTTAAATGATGTCTTCATAAAGTTCTTGCAGTTAACACACAGGGCACATTACATCAAAAACTGTTTACTGAAGCCACAATAAGAATGTCACAAAACACAGAAACACAGGAATTGTAAGCTTTGTGCTGTTCTCACAACAAAATTTTTTATTCTAGTAAAACATATATATTGTATACTAGCTCTGTACAAAGAAAGCTGAGCTTTTCCGCGGTTGTGACATGGCAACTAATTACATCTGGCTGAAAAGTGTAATTTTGACTATTTGGTCCAGTGCAGATATGCTTAATTGAACTAAAGATTGGATTACCCCTGTCTGTCTGTCTTTACAGGAATCCGAGGATTACAAAACTTGGGCCTCCAGCTGCTAACAATGCGTGAGATGCACGAGTACGAGCTACGCCAAAAAGAACTGGAAAACGAAAAAAAGAAAGTCGAGAATGAAGCACGGCGTCTCGCTCTAGAGGAGCGAAAGTTGGATCTTGAGGAAAGAAAATTTCAACTAGAAGCTTCTCGCCGTGATAGAGATCACGAGCGGCTGCTCGAAAACTTGCAGAGGATGATAAACGAGCAAAGTCAAGCAATATTTGATTTTTTTAATGCAAACCGAGCGTGAGATCAGTGTTCTGAAAAGTTTTGATATTGTATTTGTTTCACCTTTTATAACATCGAGTCAGAGTTCTCAAATAAAGGTTAATTCAAGAAGCTGCGTGTTCTCTAACTACAGAGGGGTAAGGTAAGCTTCAAGATCTGGTGGCTCGAGGCCAAAGTAGTGGGATACCTGAGCACCATACAAGCAGGTATGACAGTTGGCAAGAAGCGCACTGGCTTTATAGATACGCGGCACGTTCTGGAGGTACAGCTTTTGATTTTTCTTGAAGTCTACAACGGCAAACAGTACCGCAATTTTGCCGAATCCCCATTCAACGGCCTGTCTCACACTGCTCATGGCCTTGTTGAATGCGCACTGTTCCGGAGTTAGGGACACACCTCCATAAGGTTTGAGTAGAAGCGGCCGCAATGGCTGGGCCGGGTCGCCGTAAATACAGTAGTTATGTCCTTGAACAAGATTTTCCAGCTTCGAGTAGACATTGCTGATGCCGAAGTTTCCTGAAAAAGCAGACGTAAATTGTAAATTGCACATTATGACCTATGTACCCCATGCGTGCTTGTAAGGCATGAGAGGAGGAATCAGTGTCCAACAGCGCTTCTTTGATACAAATGTGTTCCATCGTTACTGCTATTGTTGTTTATTTACTCACCGGCATCATGCTTACTGCCAGGATACGACCCGTCCAACTGGCAAATAATCCCATTCGGACACATAATGGCTTGGTACTTCAAGGCATGAAATCGTTTGTGTCCACTGAAGTACAGTTTTTGGCCCCTTGATGGTCGGCATATTGCCCTTGCCGTGCCGTCGATGAACGCCCAGCAATTCGTCAGCGGGGCGCCTTTGGCGTGAATGGCCTGAAAAATTAATAACTGTGTCATAAACTTTGACGCACGAAACTCCGACACTAACTCTGCTGTTTTTGCGACTTATTACTTGCGAGAATTTTTCCAGTGTGTCGAGATTGAGCCAGGCGTGATTGTTGACGTCGTCGAGCAGGTGGAAGAAGCGCTCGTCGATTTGCCGGAGAACTTCGTTCGTCAAGGACGATATTGTCGAGCTGTGCCGCCCGAAAAGGTCCTCAAGGTCACACAGTCGGTTCGGGTATGCCAGCCGTCTAAGTGTTATACATAAGGCCTCGTCTCCGGGAACTGACACTCTCTGCGGGGTTACCACCATTTCGGGTATGCCCAAGGCCCGCTGTAGTCTACGCACATCTTCCTTTTCAAAGCGAAAATATGTCCTGAAGACACCTCCGTCCATTGCATCAATGTTCAGAAGTCCGCGCACAGAAAGTGGGTCTCGCCGTGTCTCACCAAATACCTCAAGGCATAGCAAATCTTCGATCTCCGACCACTTCAGTCGTGACAGGAGAAGCGGGTCCTGTAGTATGCTCTTCGGCATCGTGCACAGCAGGAAGCAACGGCAGTTTGTAAAAACGGACGATTAAGGGACTCGCTCGATGGTTTCGGCTTGACCGCGCAAACGCAGTAGCTAACACATTTGGTGGTACAACGTCGTCGCTATTGCATTGAAAACACCACTATTAACAAATAATGTACTGAGAACATGTCATATATCTTTATTCAACATTTCTTGCATTATAAAAGCAAGCGTAATTCAAATTCCTGTCTCAGTAACTCCTATTCTGACCACTACGTGGGGCAGCAGAGCGCCCCACTCGAGCGGGTGAGCGATCCGCCGGGCTAAAACTCTTTTTCTCGCGCGCCGCTCCGCTGGCGCAACGGTGGCGAGCGCGAGCGGAGCGAAACGTAAAACCGCTGGGCTAAAACTCTCTATTATGCCTGCAGGTAACGACGATTTGCAGATGACGACGAGTTGGGTTGTGATGAGTAAGACACGTTGGCAACAGCGAAAAAAAAGGTTGAAGTTTATTTTCACCACCAACAGTACAGTGTGTTTTACGTGAAAACACACTAGATAACAGAACGACAGCAGGTCGTGTCAATAAGTGCCCTGTGTCTATAAACGTTTTTTTTTCTTCGTTGTTGTTGTTGTCGTTGTGATTGTAGTTGACGTCGTCGTCGTCGTCGTCGTTGTTGTTGTTGTTCGAACAGACTTCTTAAATATCGATTGTGAGAAATAGCTCTGTACACCTGCTTTTCGTGTTCTCTTGAAAAGCCTACTCAGTGTGAATCGCAATGACCAGGTAGCTAATTAAAATTCTTCACGAATCAACTTTTCCATTAGTGACTTTAGGGCACATGATAGAACTGCGGAAATGAAGCCTCGGGATCATGACGCATACACTGAGCATAAATTGCGAGACTAGCATTAGCATCAAGATATATGTCCCCGAACTCTGCTGCAAACCACAGTGGCGTTTCAGTTATGTAACCGCGAAGTGCAATGTTCCCAAAATGCATGATTTGCTGCAGTGGAGCCTTACGCTACCCATTAGAGGCTTAATAGGGCGAATTAGCGTTGTCGTATCAGGCGTAGAATAAGTATAGAACTTAAGGAAATATGTCGCCCAAAGAGAGTGA
The DNA here is from genome assembly GCF_038994185.2 of Dermacentor albipictus. Lineage (NCBI taxonomy): Eukaryota > Metazoa > Arthropoda > Arachnida > Ixodida > Ixodidae > Dermacentor > Dermacentor albipictus. The sequence goes on from NC_091821.1 coordinate 226,753,368, forward strand.
CAGCTTTATATCAGCAAGTGTGTGGATCGGTTTCGTTTTCCTAAACGTCTTTTCTCCTTTTGTCATTCCACTTATTTAGGAGAAATCACGGTTTATGAGTACTACGTCATTTTTACCTCGGTGTACAAACCGTTTAACAGGCTTCATGCTCTAAAATGGCGGAAAGAGTGCCGGAACTTGTTCGGTTTTGCTTGTTTGCTGCTGCAAGCTCATATTAAAAAAAATTATGAGGTTTTACGTTCCAAAACCACTTTCTGATTATGAGGCACGCCGTAGTGGAGGACTCCGGAAATTTCGACCACCTGGGGTTCTTTAACGTGCACCTAAATCTAAGTACACGGGTGTTTTCGCATTTCGCCCCCATCGAAGTGCGGCCGTCGTGGCCGGGATTCGATCCCGCGACCTCGGCTCAGCAGCCCAGCACCATAGCCACTAAGAAACCACGGCGGGTGCAAGCTCATATTCAAACAATAGCTTTAGCAGGGCCTTTGCAGTGCACGCCACTCGGACGGGTCTATCCTTACACCTTGCACGTGGCCACCGAGCTAGCAGGCAACTGCATTAATTGCAATTGTACCTCAGGAAAGACACGACACATGTCGTACCACCAAAGTAGCATCCCTCCCATTCTAAAGTGGACTTCACTTGATTGATTGAGGAAGGGGACAATTTTTTTTTTCTTAAATGAAGCTTTCATTCTCACGAATCCATTAGGGTTGGCTTTGTAGCTTTGTGCTAGTTTGGGATAAGCGACAGTCATTAATTTTCCCGCAACTTCCCTCCCCTTGCGTACTTGTGCAAAAGGGACTTCTTCATTCATTCATACTGTTCAAGAGAGAGAAAAAAATATAGGAAAGACAATGTAGCTAACCAGACGTACGTTCGGTTTGCTACCCTGCACTGGGGGAAGGAAATATGTCGATGAAGACGGCAAAATGTGTTCAATAGTTTCTGTTCTTTGATAAGGGTCGCACATGGCAGTTGATTTAGTTGGTTTTCTCACAAACACCAGAAATGTCATCTTCATACGCTTAATACATCTAAAAGATACAAGTGCCATCAAAAGGTTTCCGTTCAGAGGGGACATTGTTGAGCCGCCTCTGGCTCGGGATGGCATTTACAAAGGCCTTCTCGTTCCGCATAGGATTTGCGGCTGTGCAAACTCTACAAATAGGTGTGGCGTCTGCTCGAATGAGCCATTTTTTTCACAACGAAGGGCCCATGTCCAGAGTGACAAAGGAGTGTGTAGGTTGTCGTCATTTTGGTACCAACTCATTATAGAGGGTAGCGATAGCTCATCGCACGCAAGACCGTCCGCCTTCTCTCTTTCAATTCAATGCAAGATGGAGAAAATAGCCCACTGAAAGGTCAATGGGATTCGCATTTGCAGCGGTAGATTGCAAAAGTTGTTGGATTGCAGGGCCGCTGTTTAACTGTTATACCACAGTCTGTGCGGCCAAACCATTTTGTGCAGAATTAATTTCGAGCAAAAATACTTTGGTATGGGCGAGTTGGTCCATCTGGACAGTTTTCGTAAAAACGCGCTAGACACGAATACGAAAGGAACACGAACGACAGGACGGGCACCGAGTTTTCGCAATGCGTATCTGTGGCAGTTTTGGCCATGAGTTTGCGATATCTCAAGATAGAGCCAGGTGCATACAATTTTAAACGTTCATAACACTGTATAGGTACATCTGCGATAATTATGCTTTGAACAGTGTCGATTAGGACGACTCCTGTACGTCTCACAAATACTTACGTGTGCTCGTAATGCCTCAGATTCAAGTATCACGTTTGCTGCATCCACCATCAGTCAACAACTGTCGCCAGCCTTCGAGGTTCGAGCCCGAAGTATACTTCCGACCTTCGTCACGCGAAGTTTTCGCCACTTGTGCAATGACTGCTCGGGAGTTTTTTTTTTTTTATTGCTCCTTTTCTCCTGTCCCCGTTCTGTCCTAACGCCAGCAGAGTAATAGTACATTTATTGATCTTATTTATTTTAATGTTTTGCAGCCCTCTAGACCTACTGCAGAAGTGGGGAAAACATCACATATCACCTGCAGACAAGCAATCACTCACTGTAAATGAACGACCACCTCCAGGTCGGCCTCTCTGCCTTTTTTCAAAGAAATCTTCTCTCTTTCTTTCTGTGAGGCGCCAATGAAATCTGTCTGCAGAAAATTTAATTTCAACCCATTTCTTGCATCTTCAACATCATTAAACGTACACATCATCAAAACAGGTTAGAAATTTGAATTTTTACTAGTTTTGGTGTGTTCACAAATGGGAACGTCACGCCTGAACTCTCAGAAGCGTCAGATATAGGAACGAAATGATGTGCCGCATAGTTTGGAAACACCCCGCTTCTTCAGAACTTTTCCTGATGAAAAAAAATAAACGTTAAAACACTAACCGTAAAAACATGAAAAAAAGTCAACTTAATATATGAACACATACTGGCGTTGACAGCTAGTGCTAAGATCCACCTAACTGCTTTACGTAAACTATTTTGCGTATATTAATCAATTTGACAGCAAACATCATATCGCATGTGTCTCGACATGAACGGAAAACCTTCGAAGAATCAGTAGTGCTTCTGGTTGTTAGGTGTTACTTTTATGTTGAAGTACACTCAACACCTGAACGGAATAATGTTAAATTTTTCAAGCCCGAGATTTTTCTAAAAATGGGCGACAGGAACTCCGCTCTTTTTTTTTTTCTCTGTTGTGGCAATATGTCATGCCTAAGGCCAGTCTAACTTATCGAGCTTCCATTAAAGTCATTCTCTATCTCTCTGCGCTTACCCGTACATTACTAGCAGAAACAATTGTGCCAGCAGTACTACGTCTAGAAGACGAAGAATATAAACTTTATTGAAAAGAATGGTTTGGCAGTTTTGGCTGTGGTGGCCCCAGGTGGCGGCTCGAAGTCCTTGGAATCGGGCGGCGGCATCTTCGGCTTGCCGGACGGCCCAGAGCTGGTCTTCCAGCTTCGAACTTTTGAGGGCCGCCTCCCAGCGGCGGCGCCGACGCCGACGCAGAAGGTACCCGGCGGCCCCCGCAGCCGGGGCGGCGTCGGGAAGGAGCGAGCTCGAGGCTTCCCGTCTTCCGGTAACGCCCGCCGTTGCACGTCGCGAACGGCAGCGGTTTCGGTGCCGTTGTTGCCGGCACATTCCCAGAGCATGTGTCGCAGCGCTGTTCTGTGTCCACCTGTTTTACACGCGTCAGTCGGGTATAATCCTGAGTAACAGTGGTGTAAGACGGCCGGGCTGGGGTAAGTGTGTGTTTGCAGTAAGCGTGAGGTTACGGCCTCCTTCCTGTTTAATTTATCGTGCGGCGGCGGGTGTAGAAGAAAAAAAAAACTTTTTTTTTAAACTAGAGATTTGCATTCGCAGAATAGCATTCCATATTAGTCTGTTTTACGAAGAACGTGATTATTTTATGTGTTAAGCGAACAGTTGGATTCCATGCTGCCTTGCTGTTAACTCTCCAGAAAGTAATTGCTTTTACAGACTTCGTGTCATGCTGTGGAATTCCTGTCAGCAGCCTTGTAATGCCCAAAATCGGACAGTTTATTTTCCCGGTCAATTCTCACCAAAATGTACTGTCTGCGACAGCTGCCTAATTGCTTGCCCGAGAATATGTCCTGCCTGGACTAATTTCTCCTAGTTTTATTCCGCCTATTTTACTGCGCACTGTTTGCATCAATGTGAACTTTCGTTCGCTTTGACGTCTTTGTGTGCGTATGTATGCGCGATCGTGCATGCTGCTGTCGTTTTTGTTGAGTCTCAAACATATTGTTGGGTTGTATTAATAATACAATCGGACGGCACTCTGCTTCGTCTTCATGTCACGCCGGTTCTTACTAAAGGTTTTATTGGCCATTGATTTTGAATTGTGCTTATACTTTCACATTTATTAGCTGGTTTTGTTCCTGTCTGTGCATTGTCTGATGCGTTCTTCGTTCGTACCCACCTTAGAAAGAAAGAAGAAAATAAATATGCAAAATAACCAAATATAACAACGGACTAGATAGAGCTGCTTCCCGATTGCAGAATCTGGAGTACCGCTGTTACCCGTGTAGGGGACAGCGTGTATGCCAAGGCGAGATGAACAGCAGTTGTTCTTACGGCTTCTGGCACAGCAAACGACATAGGTGTGCATCTTTCTTTTCGAAGCATGGTGCGGTACGATAATACTGTATGAACACCGCGTTGATAGGACTGTTGCTGCTTACGTACGTTTGTTCCTTCCTCGCTCTCTCTCTTTTCCTTTCCTGGTCTCTCTTTTCTTTTGATTGCGGACATTAGCTTGCGTAGTAGCATTCACGTATTGCAGTACTACAGGTGTTAATTCGAGCTTGCCGCGCCCTCTGTCGCAAGACGAAGCACGGCGGGTGCTCATTTCGGTGCTCAGAGCGACAGAGTATATCGCAGGAGTACGCCGCAGTGGGCGCAGCAGTGTCACGTAGTGCTTGGGGCAGCGAGACCGACTATATAGGCTACGGCTGGAAAAAGTATGTACCGTCATTCCGGCTGGCTAACCTGCTTTCAACAGAAGAATGAACTCAAGGCCTTGACTCGCAGAGCGTTGAGGTGCGTTGCGAATTCGGCCGCTATATTGCGGTTGTTTGTCGGTAACTCGCGCTCCTATTTAAGAAATACACTCTATAGGAATGTTACTCTAAAGCGTATTGGTAAATTCGCATTTTCTTTTCACTGTAAAAAGGTCATTGTTACTTGGACAGGGGGCTTGGTAAGCCAGAACTGATGTGAAAACAAAATATAGGTGGCGATGCCGCATTGCAGCTCTCGCACCAGACAGCCACCAGTGCCGTGAGATCATGGATTTTGACAGCGTCTACACAGGTCTAATTAACTATTAAGGGGTCAAAAAAAGACTACATTTCATTCTGAAGAAATCAACGACTCGACCTAACAAGTTTCTTTTTTCCTGCGACAAAGAGTTTTTTTTTTATTAATACAAAATAACAGGAGAGGTTGGCACCATTATTAAAATGTGAGATAAAAAAATTATCTTTTTTTTAAATTCGTGACGTCACATTGACATTCCGGACTCGAGGCTTAGTCGCGGAATTCAAAAGATGAAAATTTAACCGTTACTTCCGGCCCTAATAATTAACATGCTGATCAGCCTCTTCGTATGACCGCCGATGAGGCTGACGAAGGCATAAAGCATCTTATTATATTGCAAAAATTAGGGTGCTCATCGCAACATCTTGAATACGTGCTCGTCAGAAAAATCACAACACATAGCAACACGCGCATTAGTAGTTTCTTGAAGCATCCGGATTATCTTAAAGTTACTAAATCTCGTTACTCTAAATTTGATTGCGCCGAACGCTGTATTGGTTGGCGTAATTCTTTATTTGCTTTCAGCATTCGCAAATGTTCGTGATTGTGGGATCCCTTTTGCTACCGTGTTCCTGTGGCTTTTGTGAGCGTGTACACGAGCCTTGTATTTTGAACGCGCCACTATGACAAGGGACGTCATTCGTATTTCCGCAAGAGGATATTTTTGTTATGGCGGGCCCAGGAAGATTTCTTTTTGTGTATTTATGTTGTGTACGCACGTGCGGATTTTAGATCTCTTGTCACTACAGTTTCTTTCTAAGTTCTTTGTTAAAAACTTTTGTACCGCTTTGTGCACATCTGAAAATTGAGAATATCCGGCGCCGCCTACAGGCACCGATATCTCCTTTGACACAGACCGGAATAAAGAGAAAGAAACATTTTCAGCTAGATGAAACAGAATATATTGTAAACATCACTTTACCAGTCTAGACTGAGTTAGCCTTTCTTTTGGCTGCCTATTTGGCGAGAGCGAAGCGGCTACGTTACAAGAATTTTTCAGCTGCGTGAAAGGCCATGTTGTGAGCTTCTGACATTAACCTTAACCTCTGGAATAACCTTTAGGGCTGGGCCGTTGAAGTGCCTACATTTTATTGTCGGCTTCATTAACATGCTGTCAGTTCATGTGAAACGAACTGAAAGCCTGCCTCTCTTTTAGTTTTTTTCTGCCTTCAATACATGATCCACAGAGTGGGTTAATTAAACCAGAAAATATTGGATTAACTTTCTGTGCCCGCCTCACCAGGGCGAATGGTAAAAACGACGTACAGGCACGCAGCCGCCGGGACTGCGACTCGCTCTTTGTAGATGCGGAAGTAGACAGAGCTCGCCGCCCATGCGGAAAATTATAGAAGCTGATTTCATCAGAAAACTGCGTAGTGTGTGTGCTAGTGACCCCTCTATCGCGCTCACCCTTAGTGAAGTCTTGATCTCAACAGATAGACATAGTAACGTTCGTTTTATTTCAAGTGATCTTGTTCTTAGTGCGATGACTTGCTGTTAGAACACCCCTTGTGACTGCCTTTCATCTTCTGAGCGTGCCCCCTCGTGTATATATACACATGATGTGGCAACGCAATAAAATATTGTCGGAAGTCAGCGCAGTGTATGTCGTCTCTCGCAGTCCTTGTCCTTCGCGCTGTACGTCGTTTTTATCGTGAATTGCCAACTAGCCCAAGCAACCATCCTAGTTCAGGCCGAATGGTTTGTGCGGTGACGGAACTCTTTCTCACCCGCTTTGGATATCACATCCACGCACATAACCGAGGCCATATTTTCACTCAGAAAGTTCTGCTATCAATATTTTGCGCTGAATGAGCCGATATAATTGTTATGGCTGGACTTTCGCTCAGCGCTTTGAATGCCCAAACGATATGCTGAATCTATACGCCGTGGGGAGGGCAGTGGAAATTGTAAGTTAAGAAGGCAGAGAGGTTAGCCAGCCTAGGAACGGCAGGCTACTCTGGGCTTGGATAAAGGTGGTAAATGAACTGAGAGTTAACAAAAACATATACCGACTATTTAATGTACTGTTTTAACGTTGGTTTCGATTTGATAATTTCTTCTGATGGCCGCTCCAGTGTGGTGAAAACTGCAGCTCCTATTACATCCATAACACATCTTGACACGTTATAACGAATTCTGAATTTGCGCTTTCAAAATTGGGCATTTTCAGGTATAATTTCAGTCAGCTCATGGAAACCTTCTTACGCCTATTGAAAAGCACACTAACATGTGCGCTCACTGCTATATATCCATTACTGGGCGCTATAACGTAAAGAAATTCTAAACTTTTCTATTCCAATTCTGCAATCAGCATTGCATGATTGGTCAAAAAATTTTCGGAACACCTCCACTTCGCCTGTCTCGCACGCGACGTCAGAAAAACCGCGAAAACGCCCCATCTGATATGATATGTGCACACTGATTATGCATGATTAGAACGAACGAAAGAAAATTCCTTCTACTGTCATTATGACCAAACTAGGCGCGCTATAAGGTAAAACTGTTCGAAACTTTTCTATTCCAATTCTGCAATCAGCCTTCCGCGATTGGTCAAAAACTTCTTGGACACCTCCCCCCTCCCTTCGCCTGTCTGTCAAGCGACGTCACGGAAAACGCGATAGCTCCCCATATGACATAACGTGTGCACACTGATTATGCATGATTGGAAAAAAAAAGTTATTTCTCATTCGACGCCTTTTCGCCATTAGCCCTTGGCTATTGTTCAAAAGTTTTAGGACTGCACCCACTTCACCTGCCTGTCACGCGACATCACACAACTGCGCAAACTCAACGCGTCAGAGTGACGAGGAACACGTTAAAGATGCATTAATATGCCGAACAAAACTGAATTTTTTCTGAATAGCCGCAAGTTGCCCCGTTCCTAAAGGAATCAAACATAGCTGCCGCAGAACTCTCAGGCACTGGCTACTTGCCCCTGCCGGAGAGCATGGGTTTATTTGCGTGTAATAAAACTTTCTGCGTCGCCGTGTAACGTTTTCGAGCACTTTCGGCACGTTTACGACCTCGCTCTGCCAACTCTTCTTTGCTGAGGATCAGTTTTAGCGGCAATCTTGCCTTCCGTTGCACGCCAGCTCGATTTTCGACCAACCATGCACCGCAAGCTAAGTAAGGAAAAGCGGACCAATCGCAGACGCCGGCACCACCCTCTTCATCTGGTTATCTATCTTCAGTGCGCTTACTCGGCCTCATCGAAATCCTCTCCACTCAGCATGTTCCTCGCCTCTTAGATAAGAAAAACCGCTCAATGTAGGCAATCTTATTAGTTTTGAAAGTAAACAAAAGTGACCTCCTAAACTAAGAGAGCGTTTGATTGGGCTGTTGAGGCAACACTGCGGGTCCCTTGCACGATGTTTGCGTCGGTGGTTACGTAAATTGTTGCTTCTAGAACACAGCTTCAATAGATAGAAATGATTTTAAAATATCGCTCATTAAACACATCAGCATTCTTATCACCTGAAGAAACATATGCAGTCTGAAAACGCCGTTTGTCTTCCGTGGTAATATTAGTATTCTTATGTGGATGATACAGTAATGACATGCAATCCTTATCACATATATAGGAGTAATACACATGAATAATAATAATAATAATAATAATAATAATAATAATAATAATAATAATAATAATAATAATAATAATAATAATAATAATAATAATAATAATAATAGACATTCAGATTGATTGAAAAAGCTAACTAATTCTTATTCTTTGCTTTCAGGGCTGGTCATCATCATTACGAAATAAACTAAGCAAACAAAACAACGACGAGTTTTCTTCTCCCCATGGCTGTGTTATTTCGAAATCTCTGAGTTATGCCTGCCATAACATTGAAATCGTATCCGTCTTCACAACACTCTATTTATGGTTTACGGAGAAACTACTACGTATTACGCAGTTAAAAATTACACCCGCAAACTGAAGTGGGCAAATGCCCTCATCTTTGATCCCTACTACTTCAGCCTAAACTTCGAAAAATATTACCCCACATGGCCGCCCTCCTTCTCCGTGTATAGAAGTACAGAGTTTGAAAGTTTAAAGTTTATCTGTTTAGAGGAAAGTTATCCGGGGGGTGGGGGGTGCAGCCACTGCATAGGTAGAACAGTAGCAAACTGCCAAGCTTTACAGCTACACAACAGCCGCCCAGGTGGCTTGCTTTAGTGGTGCCTCGAGTTACTGTATTGCACTGAAACAGATATTAAGCCGCCTGTGGAACAGTTCAGCTACCTACTGCGTTGTTTCCGCTGCAGATACGAGTGTCGTTTTATGACCTGGTAGTGAAATAAGGAAACAGCTAGCCGTATAGACCTGTCACCAAGGGAATTCACGCCCGAAGCTGCCAAGAGCAACTGAAGCAGTGACGTCAAGAGTCCATTAAAATGTTTGATAGTATACGTGCGCAAAACTAATGTGACTAGTCTGGCCACATGGTTTGGTTGAAATGCGGCCCAGAAAGTAGGTTTTATGTTTCGTTTCGCTTCGTTTGTAGAGCGTCTTCTTGTGGCGCGACCTTGGTCAACCACGTGAGCTGGTGCGAAGACAGGCTAGAGAAGGAAGAGGAAGAAGAATGAATGGCGGGTGGATCCGCAGTTGGGTCTCTCCCAACCGCTGAAATAAAGTCGCGAAGCATTTTATTGTGCTTTGTCGCGCACAATGTCAAGAAATATCCCTTTCAACTCGGGATAAGCGACAGAACCTTTGCCAAAATGGGGTTATTTTCCTCAAGTAGTAGATTGAAGGCGTAGTATGAAGCAATTAAATGCATAAAAAGCTCTCATGATGAAATTTCCCTTTTCAGAATGTACACTTCTTGGCAGGCTGCAGAGCAGAAAGACGCTAACGAAAGGAACGATGAAAGAAAGGCAGACGCAACGTTAGGTCCTTTATTTCATTGTTCCTGTGGTGCGCCTTTATTAAGGCGACAGCCTTAAGCGGCTCGTGGCAATGGCTCATACCCGAGAAAAACGGCGTCTAGTCCACCGATACAAAAAGAAGTTGACAAGTGATACAAAACTAACATACAAAAATAGCAATGGCTCATATATACGAAAAAAAGAAAAAAGAACATTATGTAAGGTGTCTCATACTCTCGTAATCAATCAATCAATCAATCAATCAATCAATCAATCAATCAATCAATCAATCAATCAATCAATCAATCAATATTTATTTTTGACGAAATCAAATAAAAGATGGGTATAAGTACACATTCGGAGGTCCCGAAGGGACAACTGTCGGGGGGACTTCCTAACAAGACATGAAAAGGGGATAGTAGGATCGTGGCAAACCGTGAGTCATATTATGCAATTTCTACATCATCAGCGGAAATAAACTGGCAAAGCAGGCAAAGATACACTGGCTGAATATGAATGAAGAAACGAAAAAAGAAAGAAAGAACGAAAGAAAGAATGAACGAAAGAACAAAAAAAGAGACAACATGCAAAGAAAGAAAGAAAGAAACAAAAAAAGAAAGGAAATAAACAAAGATAAAGAGAACGAAAGAAAGAGCTAAAGAACCTTTACATAGTGCATTAGGTGCTCGCATGTGTCGTTGAGTTGATCGATCTACAGAGCAATACGTTTACTTCACACTGCAGCTCGTTATGCCTTGCAAATAGTCTGACCCCTGCGATTGGATAACTTAATGCATTACCACGAGTGCAGCAGACTTTCGCCTTCACGTGTTATGGGAGAGTAGCATGCTGCCCATTTTTGTTAGTTTTGTGCCGATTGCCTGCCATAGATTCACTATTGCAATTAGGCCAAGTCCAGCACCATACTTACTTTACAAAAAAATTATATCCAGGTGAGGTCCACGTTAGGTTTTAATGAAAGAAAGTTTACTGATTATGCACATTTTGAAGTTGCAGTTTTACTCAGCTACTTACCTGCAAAAAAAAAAAAAGAGCTCCCAACATCGTTGCGTCTTATACACTCCTCAAAGTACGCCGAGCGAAAGTCCGGGCGCTTTCTGAGCTTTGTGCTGGTAGCTCTGTGATGGTGCAAGGTGTGCTGTTTCTTGACGCGGCCGGCCTGCAATATCCTTTGCGTAGAGTCTGGCGGCAGCCGGGAGAACGGTGCCCGACCGCGCAAGAGGAAGAAGCCGCGCGTGCTCTTCTCCCAGTCACAGGTGTACGAGCTGGAGAGGCGCTTCAAGCAGCAAAAGTACCTATCGGCTCCGGAAAGGGACCACTTGGCGAACGCCCTCAAGCTCACCTCCACTCAGGTAGGAAGAATATGAGACACTGCTCGCAATGCCCGCGCGCGCTGACGCCCGGTTGATGCGACACGCGTGGTTTGTGTGTGCGTGTGTGTGTGTGTGTGTGTGTGTGTGTGTGTGTGTGTGTGTGTGTGTGTGTGTGTGTGTGTGTGTGTGTGTGTGTGTGTGTGTGTGTGTGTGTGTGTGTGTGTGTGTGTGTGTGTGTGTGTGTGTGTGTGTGTGTGTGTGTGTGTGTGTGTGTGTGTGTGTGTGTGTGTGTGTGTGTGTGTGTGTGTGTGTGTGTGTGTGTGTGTGTGTGTGTGTGTGTGTGTGTGTGTGTGTGTGTGTGTGTGTGTGTGTGTGTGTGTGTGTGTGTGTGTGTGTGTGTGTGTGTGTGTGTGTGTGTGTGTGTGTGTGTGTGTGTGTGTGTGTGTGTGTGTGTGTGTGTGTGTGTGTGTGTGTGTGTGTGTGTGTGTGTGTGTGTGTGTGTGTGTGTGTGTGTGTGTGTGTGTGTGTGTGTGTGTGTGTGTGTGTGTGTGTGTGTGTGTGTGTGTGTGTGTGTGTGTGTGTGTGTGTGTGTGTGTGTGTGTGTGTGTGTGTGTGTGTGTGTGTGTGAGCATTCAGAGCTGTATATTACTTATTTCTCCAATGAAATATTGTGCGAAAGTAACTGAATAACGCCCAGATAACAGTGTTCTGCTCCATCTCGTCCACTCCGCGCAGTTTGACGAACACCACAGACGTCGTCAGCCAAAGAACAAGTGCACAAGTTGCGCGTCTCAAGAAAACGTCGACGGGCACCGCTAATCCACTTGCGATCTTTCCACGGTGTCGAGCGAGGGTGGAATAGCGGCAGAGAGTGGACGAACCTTTTTTCTGGATCTAGTTTCTGTTCGGCTGGCGTGGCTCGTAGCTGTCGCTGCCCTGCGCAAAGTCGGTGATGATGATTGTATATAAACCGTAAACCGCGCGTTAAAACGAGGAGTTCGAACTTTCGTCTCTGCTTTTGTTTATTACATATGACTTACATAATGCACCATATATCAACAGTCTGGAGAAACGAGAACAGTTAGAATCAGAGAGATAGAGAGAGAGAGAGAGAGAGAGAGAGAGAGAGAGCGGCAGACTTTATTATGTTAGCAAGGTGGGCACGCTGTATACGATCCTATAGAACCATGTGTAGGACACCCCGTGTTCCTTAAGTACAAGCAAAATACATTGATGTTTCGTAGTAAGAGTTTAATTAAGCACATCTGCTGGGTTGTTGGATATGCTATATATTAACGAGGTCGTTTCGACCAAAGCGTTTACAAGAATCAAAGATGCCGCCCTTTGCTGTATCTGCATCTGCAGATATGGCGTGCGAGCTCAGCGCAATCATGATCGCCAACATTGCGTTCAGGTTTGCATGGCTGCTGCAACGCGAAGCATTAAATCAGAACGGTGCACCTAAGATAGTACAGCCAGCGATATGTCCTTGAAAAACATGGCGGCAGAGGGGCACCAGATGCCGGAGCCTCAAGCGATCGGAGGAGCTGCAGTTTTGACGGAGCGCGCGTCGCATGCTGAACTATGTGCGTTTACGAAACGAAAAAAAAAGAGAAAAAAAAGAGAGGGAACGAAAAGGAAGCCGAGAGGAGACGCTCTCGTTCTATGCAATAAGGGTACTCGCATAGTGAGTGTATGGCCGTCATTCTTCTCGCGAATCCTCCACCACTCTATATCGAAGCTATAAACCCGGGATGATTTGATCGTTGATCTATGCGACCTTCTTCCTTGAGAAAGTGCAGAGCAGGCATTTACTTTCGTCTTCGTGTAGGTAATGCTATCACCGGCGCGCAGTATAAGGTATATGCAAAGGGGCACTGCATAAATTCTAAGAGCACCGTAGCGGGAGCTTTCTGGAACATGCGAAGCATGATATGGTTCTGCATCAGCATTTCGCCGCTCTTGTTGCGCACGAGCAAAGTACCCGTCTGTTGATTTTCTAAACGTTGTCAGTGCTTAGGAGATATTGGGGCATATAACTAGTTTGTATAATTTTGTTTCTACCAGCGGCGCAAAGAACGTTTTCTCTCTCTCTCTCTTCCTTTTCTTTTTTTTTTTGCACGGAAACCCAACGTTTTATTTTTCACTACGGACAGAGACCAAAGAGTCAGCATAACCAGTCATCTCTGCAGAGACGGGAGTATGTTCTTTCGATGTCTTTGGATTCTTATTCTACATTGAGTGCACTGGCAGCGCGCTGGAAAGAAAAGAAGGCGGAATTTGAGAGCACGGAGCTGGTTGACGCAAGGAAAGTGCTCATGTTGATGTGGCTCGCGTATCAATATTGGTTCCGTTGATCGCAAATATTGCCTGGCCAAGAAGCCAAGACCGGCGTCCTCCCGGACGGAAATATTGACTTTTTTTTCAAACAACGCTTTTCCGCCCACAGCATGCCGCTATAGAGCGCAAAAGACAGAAGTGCGGATTCATCTACTCCATTAATTTTCGTGCTTATAAATTTTGCCCCATATATTGACCCAATTACCTAAAAAAAAGCTCATGGTCATAATCATCTACAATACACCATAATATTGACATCGCGCTGATAATGACGGTGAATAATAATTAGGATTTTAAAAAAGAACGTCGGCAAATATTTGGCCTGTCTTGTATGAAACACGTATAGCGCTAAATAAATGCTACTGACAAACGCTTCGATCAGGGCATCTAAAAAAGTCAGCGAACACCTATAAGATGCCACCTGCTATCTCTCGACGGCGTTTTAGCCCACGCACTATAAAGCAATCCTCGCCACTCGCGGTCTTGCCCATGAAGCCGTAAGGTTTTCCGCGTTCTGCAGAAAGGAAAACACCGCAAGCGACGATCTCTGATATAACATCGCCGCGCATACCTTAGCGCTCCTTGTCTTTGTGACGCAGGTGAAGATCTGGTTCCAGAACCGGCGCTACAAGTGCAAACGGCAAAAGCAGGACAAGTCCCTGGAGATGGTGGCGGCTGCCACCGCGCGCCGCGTGGCTGTGCCCGTGCTGGTGCGTGACGGCAAGCCGGCCGCGGTGCCGTTTGCTCCGTCGGCGTACCCGATGCACCCATACTTTGCCGGCACCGCTACCCTGGGCCCGCCGCCGGCGCCGGCGCCGCCTCCGCCGCAGCCGTCCAGCCATCCGCCGGACGCGCTTCTGTACCCGACCATGGTGGGCCACAAGCCGGCCTCCGCCACCGCGATTAAGTCTTGGTGAACGCCGCGGAACTACGCGTATCCTGGGCGCGCGAGCGTGCGTGCGTTCATGTGTGTGTTTCGCCGCTGCGCGAACTTCTGCAGCGTAATTCATCTCTCGCAAGCGCCGCTTGCACTGCCGCACCGTCCACCATCTCCCAGGAGAAAGGCTCACGGGGCCGGGGGCAATCATGACCTGTACCTGGGGGTGTACTCGATATACGGCCCCAGTAACGAGAGCCGCCGTCTGCGATTATTTGATATTGCAAAATCCGTGACAATACTGCAATACTGACGCACAACATGGACACCAAATAGACTTGTTCGTACCATCAATATTAGTGCTGCGTAGCATTCAAAGGAAATGTGGCATCGAACATCGAAGCAAGGGGTGCTCAGGCTGTTCCTGCGTGTGAGGGACTTTAAACCTTTCATAAAAAAAAAAGCTTGCAAGAAGAAACACATTAAAGAAAAGGAACGAAAATATCATCTAGGTGACATTAGCATAATTGAAATCAGGTGTAAGTTTGAGAAACGAAAATATATTCGCCTTTGACTCACGTAAATTAACTGCTCTTGCGCTGTACGCCCAAAGTACCGACAAGTGCACCTTGCGTTCTTGAAAATGGCGTATATGTTGGTCAGAAGGACAAATAAACATTCGTTTCAACACAAGCTGATCTGGCCGAGGCGCTTTTCGAGGCAGCAATAGCACACCTCGGAGAGGGAAAGCTGAGCCACCACTGCGTGCGCCCGTCGGGTGCAACAAGAGGAACGTAATTTTCAGAGTCTACTAATTCAAATAGTTATTACAACATTCTACAATATCCCTCGTTACAGGATTACTTAACAAGGAATCTCAACGCTTTTTGAATGATTGGGGCACATGTCCTCGCAATAGTCAAGGTCACACGCTTTTATACAGCCACGAAGGGGTGAGAGGGCATTACGAGCTGCTTCTACTTAACATAATTATGGCAACACACGACACTGTTGGCTTCAGGCATCCTTTATTACGTCCCGGCCAAGCCATTTGTTGCATGAATACTATTTTGCGTATGCGTGAAAAACATGCTATTCAAGTGATAAGACGACCGGCGAGCGCTCGCAGTGAGCAAAGCGCTACGCGTGTCCACGCTCTGCTGTATAGGTTTTGAGTAACATAACTAGTCGGACAACATATAACACTGTACTTGGATACTTGAGGAGGGTGAATGTAACCTTGCCTCATATCATGGGCCCAAAGAAGGCCTTGATCTATAGTCTTCACGCGGACACAATGGTATAAACGCGCTCCAAGAGCGCGGCCAGAACATGTATGACCATAAATTCCTTTTTTTCCCTACCATGTCTCCGACTCCGTTCATTTAAGGTGATTTTTGTTCTTGACGACTGCCTTTTGTTGACTGACATTTGTTGTATGTGATATTTTGGTTGTTGTCTGATTCATGTGGTCAGCATTCCAAGGCAACCGTCGGATTATGAGAGGCGCCCTATAGTGGCGGGCTCCGGAATAATTTTGACCTCCCAAGTTTTTCTAATCTTCACCCAAACCTGCGTGCACGGGCATCTTGCGCTACACCTCATCGAAACGCGGTTTCACTGGGCGGTAATCGAACCGCGCGACCTCGTATTCAGCAGCGGAACGCCCTACAACCACTGAGCTGCCACCACTGCGAGTGTGTATAATGTGGCAAGTTGTTGATCAGTTTTTGTTGCAATTTAGTCGTTAAAGAGTCCCGCTGCAAAAAAAAAGAGAAAAAAAAAGAAAACAAGAACTACAACTGTTTCAAGTGTGAGGAACGTATATATAAACCTCGGGGGTAGTATAATGTATTGATCTCCCCTAGCGAAATAAGATTGTTAATTGGTAGCATTCAGGCTGTGCTCCCGAAGGAGTCTTCGAGTGCAGTGGCACAGCAAAAGGGTGCACTTACGCATGATGCCATTGAGGGCCGCTTTTTACCGAGCAAACCAAATGAACCGTAGTAAAGGGAACTATAGAGCGCCCACTGCGACGTCGTATTTTCAAGATAGTTTTTTTTTTTTAGAAGAGTGCGTCTTACTGAATCCCTTGGATTTTAAGCACATTACCCAGTCCATCGTTGTGTTTACTTTGCGCCAATGCGCTATGCCCGTGAAGTAAAAATTACACATTTTGTATACCTGCAGTTAGGACGTCAGATTGTTTCAGAAAGCGCTGCTTGTGTGGCAGCACACGGGCTGTCACTCTAGAATGCTCTGCGGTGTCCAAAGCGATTATCATCACAACAGAGAGGCGAAGCGAACGCCGGCAGGATTTGGCGACGCACCTCCTTTGTGTATGTATATTGCATCATAGGAGGACGGGGAAATTGAATCTCTCCAAGCTTTTAATGCGACGCGCTGTGTATACGGGAGTTTAGTGCGCGGTGTCCGCGTTCTAACGCTCGCACCCTAAAACAATGTGCCACACCATGCGACCGGCAGCTTTATTGACTGCCGCTTCCGCCTAGCTGCAGCAGCTTTTCTTTTAATCGGCAAAGGGGGCGATTAATTAAGTTTGTAAACTATGGTACAACATCGCTTTGTGTGAGGAAGTGCGAGTGATGGCTCGTTCTTCGTGGTTATTCGCACTGACATTTTCTTCGCGTTATTCGTTCCCCTAACTGGTTACCACGTGTTGTTGCGATTAACGAGGTGTTTGTAATTATGCGTTAGTATTCCAATTAGCGCGTTTCTGCCATTGCCCTAACCATTCCCGCAGGCACCTTAACTGGAAAACTTTTTACCTGCTTGGGGAAAATTTGTGATTTGCGTGCATACGATAAACGCAAAGTTCGCGAGAGTATGTTCGCCATGCAGCAGCGACAAACAGTTCGTGTCTGCAGGGGGCACGGATCAGCGCCTTCAGAACGAGGTAGGAAACCGTTTACATCATTCTTGCTTGGCTCGGCCGAGCAGAAACTGGGTGAGCTCTGAAGAGCTTTTGATTCTTAGCGAGCAACTTGCGTTTGGCAAACTCGAGCAAGATTATTTTACGATATTTGCGCGTGCAACCAACGAGGCGTGCCTCTCGTATTACTTTTGCAATGCGTCGTGGCATGTGAGTGTGCACCTTCGAGCCTTCAAAAATAGAAACTTTCAGTGCTGTCAGGCAAGCACATTCATCTTCGTCATTGGCAGGCGGCTCAATGCAGGAGCTTTCGCGGATATGCTGCCGCAAATGTTACGTGTCTCGTCCAAACGTGCGAAAAACCATGTCGTGGAATGAATGTACGAAGTAGGAAAAGGAGCGAAGAGCTGTGAACTCTTCAGCAGCCAGTCATATAAGTCTAGCTCTGTGCATTGTCGTGTACCCTATGTTTGCCTTTTGCGTGTCCTGGTTTTAAAAAAAATACAGAAAGCTTACTTGTCGAATAGGGCAAAGTACCACGCCCACGTGAAAAGCTCTACGTAATTTATTCTATTAGTAGGGTTAGTGTAGTATATTATTAGTATGTTCTATATGATCTGGATTACTCGGTTTTTATGTACTTAAAAAAAAACATGATAAAACACCTTTGCTAATTCGAAGAACTTGTCGATGGCACACCGAAATAAAAAAAAGCATAACTTATCAGCCCTATCTTAGCCTCCACATAATCATTATGATTGGTTATATCCGGAACAACTTAGTGGATTAGCAGGCTACAGCAGGCAGATTGAAGCCGACTTGTCTGCCTTCCTTCGAATACCCCTCTCTCTCTCTCTCTCTCTCTCCGTTTCCCTCCCTCCCCCCTCTTTGTCTCTCGCTCTTGGTAAAAATGGCCAAAGGCGATTGTCGTAGAACATTATTCGACGCCAATGTTTCGAGGTGTCATTGCCATGGCTACAAACACACACGAGTCCACTTATCGGTATTTTGGCACGGGGACTACAGTTCGCATGTTAGCCGCTGGCAGTGACGAAACTTGCTAACGCTGAAGATTGTTCAACACACACACACACACACACACACACACACACACACACACACACACACACACACACACACACACACACACACACACACACACACACACACACACACACACACACACACACACACACACACACACACACACACACACACACACACACACACACACACACACACACACACACACACACACACACACACACACACACACACACACACACACACACACACACACACACACACACACACACACACACACACACACACACACACACACACACACACACACACACACACACACACACACACACACACACACACACACACACACACACACACACACACACACACACACACACACACACACACACACACACACACACACACACACACACACACACACACACACACACACACACACACACACACACACACACACACACACACACACACACACACACACACACACACACACACACACACACACACACACACACACACACACACACACACACACACACACACACACACACACACACACACACACACACACACACACACACACACACACACACACACACACACACACACACACACACACACACACACACACACACACACACACACACACACACACACACACACACACACACACACACACACACACACACACACACACACACACACACACACACACACACACACACACACACACACACACACACACACACAGAGCAATATTGTGTTGTGCAGATTATTGCCTTATCTATAGGCCAAGTAAGTTATACCAACTCGTCCAATCTTCAACATTAGTGTTTCCTCTTGCACTGCAAATCGTTTCCCTCAATAATTCACGCAACTCTTATAGCGTCCTCGATCACCTTGCCCCGGGGTTGCCCCGAAACCAAAACGGTGCGCCTTGCACCGCCGTGGTGGCGCACTGCGGAGGGTCAACATCGAGGACAAAACTGCACCCATTGCAGGGTGCTTGCATGCAGCGCTACTTTGCCCCTGGCGCGCAAGACGTGCGCGAACACGCGCGCGCGCACATTCTGTTGTTTGCAGGTGCTGAGCATCTGCGGCAAGCGCTCGAACCTTGTCAAACTGCGTGCTCCGACATGCCTGGTTGCAAGGAAACACCAATGGATCTTATAATTAATCCTGACGACCCGTTCCTGACGACACTTTCGGCCGTCGATAAGCATGCCGTCTTCGCTGTCAGACGAACTTGAAAAAAGCTCATCGATTGCGGCAATTAGCAGTGCTTCATTTCTCACTGCCGACATCTCCACTGGCTAACTCCATCAACTCCGTTGCAACCGCAGCTATCGGGCCAGAGCATCCACGGTTCTGCAGTCGGCAGTGCGCGCGCGCCTCCCGCAGTGCTTGCTGGGATTGCACCCCGGCGCACCGCCGATTTTCTCTGTGCGAGACGGGGCAATGGAAAACCGCTCCAACAGGGTGCGCTTCCGGTGATCGAGGATGGTAGGTGCGCACCGGTGCGGTTGATCGAGGATGAAAGTGCGCACCAAGGCGCCCCGGTGCGCACCGGTGCGGGTGATCGAGGAGGCTATTATTCAACAGTTTTATATCGCACCGAGCCGCCGTCGTAAGGCGCCAGCAGCGCGCTAGCGAACAACGCCGCGAACGGCAGCAGCAGGAGCACTGGTGTCTGATGCGGCGCAGGCGCGCACACCACTTCCAGTGATCGTGCACTGCGTTTCTTAAGGCCCGATGAAGCCGAAAACGCATTTTTGTACGTCTGCTCTTGTGCCACTTGTGCGAGGAGGGCCACATTAATGGCGCCAGGTAGTATACAAAGCAGAACACGTGCGCAAATTGCGACGCCAGTCCACCCAGCAAACAAAGCTAAGACAAAACTCGAGCAGTTATTTTCTATGCCATTCGGATGTGGACGTTAAAAAATTCACATCGATATTTATCATGTAGATCGGCTAAGGAGCCGAACTATCGTGGACAAAGGGAGCCGAACGTTTCCCTTTCCTTTATTTTTTTTTTCGTTGCTTCGCCGATTGCACATGTGTCGGTACGATCCCGGAAGTTCTCTGTCAGCTTTCTTCCTTTTCACTTTTTTTTTGTGATGCTTCGCCAACGTTAAGGTCTTAGAAACCAGCCCTATTTTCAGCCTTCCTATATTTCACACAGCTTGTCGGCACGAGAACTGTCTTCGGCGTTGGCGGCGATTGTGAACGCGCCGTTGCGTTGGCGTTCGTCGTCAATGCAGAGCGTACAGAGTCGTTTACCAGACGCAGCCAGAGCTGGGGAGCGCGAGGAAGGAAAATGTACCCTAAAATGGAGACTGATCTAGTGACAGGGCGGCACAATTGCGACTAGAAATCCGTATGTTCGTCTTAGGTGCCAAAGCTCCGAGCCGTCCCAATCTGTTGACACGAAGACACGCAGTTTACATAGAACATGACGCTTTTGCGAATGAACACCTCCTTTATTTATATCAGAACAACTAGACAAAAAGCCAAGCAGCATCGGAAATGTAGGTACATGCGTTGCTTACCGACCGCGCATATCCAGGCTTTCCGCCATTTCATCCGGTGAGGAAGCGATGAAAACCGATGGAACTGAATGGCCTCACCAGCTTCAGACATGTTTGAGTAACTGTTCGTGCAAACCAAAAGCGCCACATGTTTGTACGAATTTGTTTCCACGTGGGATTTCGGCAACGCAAGACAGAACAAAATACGCAATATAATGAACCAACCTGACTGGTGGCTGCGCCTGCATGCCTCAGCCGGGCCGTCACATGCCATTTCATTCGTGGGGACTCCGCTTGAAGGCGCCACTATTCCGAACTCATACGAAGCAACTAGCCAAAGGGGTTACCGACGTCGGAATCTGTCAAAGGAAGTACAAATCACAGTGTGAACGGTGCCAGAGGTTTAAAGGCAGGGGTATGCAATTGGGCCGTGCTTGTAGTAAACAGAGAAATTTGGACCCTATAGCTAAGGCAATGGATTTTACGGTCATTGACATCAACCGAGAAGTGCACTGAGCAGACTGCGAAGGCACTTCTGTGCGTGACGGGATACATTTTAGCGATAGTCTAGCAACACCGGTTGGACGTCGATTCGCGACACGGGCACTAGCTTCTTTAGGCGGGCCCCAGGCAATCAGGAAGGGATATTAAGTATTGAATGCCGCGAGACACGAGCAAAGGGAAGAATTAGACCACCAGGAGCTAGGAAAATATGCACAAAGCATAGGAATAGAGACGGCAAACTTTGTTACAGAAACATGCAGGGTGGCCGCAAGCAGGAAAAATGGCTGAAAATTGAAGCGCAGCTGAATGTCGAAGCTATAAGCATGTGCGTCTTGACCAAAACGCATCTACGAGATTTGGAGCAACCGCCTGTTATTGAAAATTTCGCATGGGAGCAGTGCAACAGAATGACTGGGTCAAGGAAAGGTGGAGGCGTAGGCATGCTAATCAGGCGAGGTATGAAGTGGCAAAAGGTAAAAAAGACATGTAAGGAGCATTTATGGATTAGCGGCACATGGGAAGGCGAAAAGGTGTGGCTTGGAGGAGCTTACGTATGGAGAGGTAGTGATAGCAGAGGTAAATATAAAGAATTGATTGATTGCATTAGAAGCGATATTAATGAGTTCAAGAAATCGGGCCACGTGATATCAGTGGGAGCTATGAATGCGCACATGGAGGATTTAGACGGATATACTGATTACAACGCTTCTCTAATTATGGAAATGTGCGATGAACAGAACCTTATAGTAGTTAACAGAGAGAATAAGTGTCATGGACAGGTAACGTGGTAATGCGGAAATAGGCAGTAATATATCGATTACGCCTTAGTCGCAGAAATGATTTACGAACGGCTAAACCAAAAGATGATAGATGAACATGGAAAAGATAGCTTGGGTAACGATCATAAACGTTTAACCTATGCAGTCAAGCGATGTAAATACTTCAGCGTGTACATAAACGAAGGAAAAAGTTAGTCAAGCACTCACCAAGATAACATGAAAATGTTATGGGAAAGCGGAAGCGGAATGCAGCAATAATGGAACATAGAGAACTTTGGGGACACAATATATATGAGGTGGTGCATGGAATCTGGAAAGGAGTAATGGTACCAGCGCTTAGGATCGCAAATGCCATTCTGTGCTTAAATTGGGATATCTTGTCGGGCAGGCACGTACCCAGGATTTTTTTTCGGGGGGGGGGGGGGGGCCCACCACCTCCATCATCATCATCATCATCATCATCATCATCATCATCATCATCATCATGTTTTATGTCCACTGCAGGACGAAGGCATCTCCCTGCGATCTCCATTTACCCCTGTCCTGCGCTAACCGATTCCAACTAGCGTCGGCGAATTTCCTAATTTCATCACTCCACTTAGTGTTTTGTCGTCCTCGATTGCGTTTTCCTTCTCTTGGTACCCATTTTGTAACCCTTATGGTCCAACGGTTATCTAACCGGCGCATTACATGACCTGCTCAGCTACATTTTTTCCTCTTGATGTCAATTAGAATATTGTCTATACCCATTCGCTCTCTGATCCAAACCGCTCTCTTTCTCTCTCTTAACGTTATGTCTAGCATTCTTCGTTCGATCGCTCTTTGCGCGGTTCTTAACTTATTCTCAAGTCTCTACCCCATATGTCAGCACTGGCAAAATGCACTGATTGCACACCTTACTTTTCAATAATAGTGGTAAGCTTCCAGTCAGGAGCTGGCAATGTCTGCCTATGCGATCCAACCTATTTTTATTCTTTTGTGAATTTCCTTCTCATGATCTGAGTTCCCTGTGATTAAGTTCCCTGTGACTGGCGATCCTGATCTTTTGTTTCTTTGCACGGCTATTTATCATTATCTTCATCTTCTGCATATTAATATTCAACCCCACTCTTACACTCTCTCTGTTAAGGTCACGAATCATTTGTTGTAACTCGTCTGCATTGTAGTTGAATAGAACAATGTCATCCGCAAACCGAAGGTTGGTGAGATAATTGCCGTCGATCTTTACTCCTAAGCCTTCCCAGTTTAATAGCTTGAATTCTTCTAAGCACGCAGTGAATAGCTTTGGAGAAATTGTGTCTCCCTGTCTGACCCCTTTCCCTATAGGTATCTCCCTGCTTTTATTGTGTAGAATTAAGGTAACTGTAGAACCTCTGTAGATATTCTTACGCGAAGGACGAGTCAGTAAGACGAGAAACTATTTATAGATTATATCTACAACAACGGTTGCAGCGCTGACCGGTTAGATTCACAGCGCGAGCCCAGTTCGTTCTTCCTCCTCTTTTCTGGAGTGATGGCGCCTACGCGCCTCGTTCAAACAAATACCACACGCATGTAGCAATATTTTCCAAGCTTTTTACGTAAGCCTTCTGTACTCCTTGATAACATAGTGCCTCTATGATTGTTGGTATCTCTACTGAATCAAATGCCTTTTCGTAATCTATATAAGCCACATAGGGAGGCTTATTGTACTCTGCAGATTTCGCGATAACCTGATTTAGGACATGGATGTGATCCATTGTAAAGGATCTCTTCCTGAAGCCAGCCTGTTCCCTTGGTTGACAAAATCCAGTGTTGCCCTTATTATATTGGAGATTATTCTGGTAAATATCTCATATAATACTGGGAGCAAGCTAATGGTCCTATTATTTTTCAATTCTTTAACGTCTCCTTTTTTATGGATTAGTATAATGTCTGCATTCTTCCAGCTTTGCACTCGATAGACACTTAGTATGAAGCGCCGCCAGTTTTCCAAGCATTATGTCTCCTCCATCTTTGATTAAATGGACTGTTATTCCACCTTCTCCTCCCGCTCTTCATCGTTTCATGTCTTTCAGGGCCCTTCTGACCTCATCGCTAGTTATTGGAGAGTTTCTGTATCCTGTTCATTACTGTTTCTAAGTGAGGTATCGTGACTCCTCTGGGTACTGTATACAGGTCAGCTTAGAATTTTTCCGCTGCTTTTACTATATCTTCGAGATTGCTTATGATATTATCCTTCTTATCTTTTAGTGCATACATCATGGTTTGTCCTATGCCAGGTTTCTTTTTTACTGATTTCAGGCTGCGTTCATTTTTTTTACGGCTTCTTCAGTCTTTCTCAAGTTATAGTTTCGAATATCAGTTATTTTCGCCTTGTGGATTAGTTTTGACAGTTCCGCGAATTGCGTAAACCTGTGTAGCCGCCAGTACCATACAACCGCGTAGAGCGCAGGACTCTGCGATTCTATACGTACTGCGCTCACCGCGAAAGGTTAGAAAAACACCCACATAAGCACAGCAGAGAAGTGGCTACGTGAGGCGGTTGGACCGATAACTGCAGAAGCGTCATTCAAAGCAAGTAATTATTCTCCGCTTCCGGCGGTGTTTTCTCTACATCCTTTTTAATTAAAAAGATGTTGATCCATAAATATTCTCATAAACAACGGTTAACTTTTTATTATTCGCTTTTGCTTGCAGTTTGATTGTTGCCTTGGCTCTCTCCCTTAGTAGATGCTTAATTTCTCAACTCCTTGCGATTTTTGTTTCCAGTTTCCAATTTTGCACGAAAAGTGCTATACAATAAGGGAAAAACAGACGAGGTAACGGGCGACAGTCATCTTGCTCATGGTTTCAAGGGTTATTGCAGAGTTTCATGATGGACGCTCTTTCACATTATTTTATTTCCCACCTTATCTAACCCATATCACGTGTATATGGTTCCGGGCATCTGCCAGCGTCGCGGCGAGCCGTAACTCATAGAAATAATGAAGCAAAGGGAAAAGTTAAACGCAATTGGCGTTTTCTCCGGCCGCAATTCGTTCCATGCGAGTACAGACCAGCTGAGTAACAGCCGCATCCCTCTCCTGGTCCCAGGATCAGCCTAAACAAAGAAGGTTGAACTAACAAAAGCAACAGCTATGCGCGTGACGGTTTAATAGATGGTGACAACTGAACGCATCTCAATTTAATCGCGTGGGTGCGGAATCTATGAGAAAACTGTCCTTCACATTACAAGAGATGCCGATAACTACCGCCATCTAAAAGGAGTGATAAAGGCAGCATAATGCTGACCGATGAACAGCTGCCAAGTCTCAACATTGATCTAGCGACGCTATAAGAATGTGTGAGGAGTGGTGGCGTGGGTGGGGGGGGGGGGGGGCGGGCCCCCCCGGGCCCCTCCCTTGGGTACGTGCCTGTTGTCGGGGCTGGAAGTTAACAGAAGATAGGTAGGCTTTGGGAGCCCATGGTAAAACCACAAATGAGGCAGCGCAGGTTGACATGGGTTGGGTCTCGCTTGAAGTTAGACAAGCGCAGAACAAAATTAGTTTTGAGGAAATATTCAGCAACATGGATGAAAATAAATAAGCGGCTAAAGTGCACAAGTATCTGTACCTGAAAAGCGATGACGCAGAATAGAGGAAGAGGTCAAGAAATTTGGCAACTAAGTACAGGGTAATTGAATGTGTAAGTAGACAACCAGGTGTCAACAGAAAGAAAGTGAGAGAAACAGATATTCAAATTATGGAAACAAAAAGGACCATGGCGATTTACAAGACTGAGAAGAAAAAAATTAGAAGGGAAAATCTGCAATGAAGGCAAGTGCCTTGCTATTTGAGGCTCGCACTGGTTTGCCTAAGGACAAAAACATAACGGAGCAAATATTCGCAACTAGATGAGGCATCTGTATGGTGCAGCAAAAATCCGGAGACCACTCAGCACATCCTAATGGAATGCGAGGGGATTCACCCAGCGTTACCCGTAGGTAACAAACACCTTCCAGAAGCGCTTGTATTTAAAGTGGACGGAAGCATCAACGGATCAGCAGTCGAGATAAGCAAGAGACGTTTGAACTATTGGTGAAAAGAAAAGCAAGGAAAATATCGATACGACCGGATCCGTTACATGCATGAGTAGCGGTACAAGGTAGATAGAGAAGTTTTCAGGAAAAGAAAACAAGATTATGCAGGTGCAAATAAAGATGCTAGAATGGAAAGCATGTCTAGCATACTTGAGTAACTAAAGCGGGCTTGGTGACTATTTTTCACCATTCCGTTTCAAAGGGGATGCCAATAATAATAATAATAATAATAATAATAATAATAATAATAATAATAATAATAATAATAATAATAATAATAATAATAATAATAATAATAATAATAATAATAATAATAATAATAATAATAATAATAATCCCGCCCTCGGTGCCTATAGAAACGCGGCACATAACAGTGCGTAAACCTTCTGTCTGGTCACGAACGTTGACCCGTAGAAGTCTCTTATCCCACATGGCTGAAATCGTAATTCCAATCTTCGGACTAGCTCGCAAGTATAACGTACCAGTAATATTTTTAAAACAACTGACAGCATTGTATGATCCCGTGAAGAGGCTGAAAGACATTAAGCATATTCTTTTACAATGTAAAAAAACACAAGATCGGTAGCATGTTACACTAATTTAACACGTGAAGGCGAAAGCCCGCTGTACAGGTACTAATGCATTAAGGTATGCAACAGGAGATGCATACCTTAATGGCTTGCAATACATAACGAGCTCCAGTGTGAAGTAAACGTATTGCGCTGCAGGTCGACCTCCCCTATGACATATGCGAGCACCTAATTTATTATCTAAAAGTTCTTTCATTATTGCTTCCTTTCCCTTTTTTTTCCTTTCCTTAGTTTTTTTTATTTCTTTGTGCTCTCTTTGTTCTTCTGTTACTTCTTTCTTCTTTCTTTCGTTCTTTCTTTTGTTCTTTCTTTCCTGTCTTCTTTCATATTGCGCCATTGTATATTTGCTTGCTTACGTATGAGCCATTCTAGATTAAAGTATGGTAAAACTTTCTTCTCTCTTTTTTTCTGGTATGAGCCATTGCTGCTGATGATATTTTTTGTAGCACTCATTCATTCATTCAAATAACTTTATTCAGAGCCCTGCGATTTGGTGGAGTGGGCCTGGACCCCGCCTAGGTTTCAGCCAAGGGTTGTTGGCCCTTGGCAGCTTCCTCGGCTCGCTGGACTGCCCAGAGTTGGTGCTGCAGGTCCGAGCTGAGCAACGCAGACTCCCAGCGCGCGCGGAGGCTGTCGCTGTTTGAGGCTGCATTACCGTTACCCTGTATTACAGCCGTACATTCCCATAGGATATGCTCCAGGGTGGCCCTATAGTTGCAATGTCTGCACTTGTCCGTTGGGTATAAATCTGGGTGTATTAGGTGCATAATAGCTGGACTCGGATAGGATCTGGTCTGTAACTGCCGCCATTCTGCAGACTTGTTTTTGCTTAATTTTGGGTGCGGTGGCGGGAATGTACACCTCTGCAATCTATGGTGTTGTGTAATTTCGTGAAATCTGGTCATTCGATCTTCCCACTCCTACTCATCGGTAGTCGGTGAGGCGGAATTAACCGAGGCTCGGTCCGTAAGTTCTTGAGCCATGCGGTGCGCCACCTCGTTGCTACTGTCTGGTAGTGTGTGAGCGGGTGTCCAGATGAGAGCGACACTTTTTTCGCGGATATTAGCTAATTTTAGGAGTTGTAGTGTCTCTGGGGAGATTCGACCGTTGGCGAAGTTTCGTATGGCCGCCTGGGAATCACTGATGATTGCACCCGCTGCTGTTTGTGCTATGGCTAGCGCAATAGCTATTTCGTCTGCGGTTTCTGCATGTAGCGTGTTCACTGTAGCGCTCGTCGTGCATTTTCCCTCGTAATTTATCACCACTGCTGTGTAGGCGCGCTTGTGTCTGTATCTAGCTGCGTCTACAAATGTATCCTTGCTGTTACCGAATTTCTTCTGTATATTGCGTGCTCTGCTTTCCCGTCTACCCTGATGGTGGGTATATAGGATGCATATTCTTGGGTATTGGAGGGATGGTTATCATGTCTCTGATATGTCTGGGCATATCTACTTTGACGCCATGTTTGGTAGGATACCTTATACCTAGGCGATCCAATATTTGCCTACCTGTTTTAGTTTTGGACAGGCGTTCGTATTGTGCTATTCGTTGTGCCTCGAATAGCTCATCCAGTGTATTGGAGACCTAGCTGCAGTAGTCTATCGTTGCTGGTGGTGATGGAGACTCCCATTGCTTGCTTGTAGATTTTTCTTATTAAGCAGTCTAATTTGTATTTTTCTGACGAGTACCATCGTAGGTACGGTGCCACGTATACTGTTCTGCTTATTGCGAACGCTTGGACTAGTTGAATCATATTGCCTTCTTTCATTCCACTATGTTTGTTGGCTATTCGTTTAAGAAGCCGCATGATTTGAGATGTTATATTGTCTAATTTAACATCTCAAGTCATGCGGCTTCTTAACTCGTCAACATTTTTTTGGATCACTGCACCAGACGCCGCTTTTTCTTTTTTTTTTCGGGTATGAGCCATTGTAACGAGCCACTTAAGAGGAAGCTTAAGCTCGGGTGCTCCTATGTAAATACATGTAAAAGGAGAATTCGTTTTCCTCGCCAACCAGTGAACCACATTTGACGAGGTTTGTTGCATTTAAAAGAAAAACTTAAAATAAGATATAGTGACTGTAGGTTTGGAATTTTTCATTTAGGTTGTGACTTTTTTTATTAAAAATTGGCAAAATCGAAAACTTTTCAGGAAACGAAACTATCAAGTTTACAACCCTATAACTTAACAATAAAAAATGATAACGCAATTCTGTGAGTGGCATCTAAAAGTACATCTAAAGAGGACAAAATTGATATGTTACACATGAATCTAGAAAAATTGAGTAATACTGAAATACAGCTTTCGCAAAACCTGGTACACGACGTAACAAATTCATGTAAAGCATAAACTGACATAAAAAATTTGTCCGCTTTTAATGATATAATGAATGCCGTTTACAAAACGGTGATATCTGTTCTTGGTGCAGAGCTATTAATTTGTAAACTTCGTGCTTCTATGTTTTTCAGACTTTAAAATTTTTGAAAATTCTTGTAACGAAATTCAGGCCCTAAATCGAAATTACACTTCCAACAGTCACTAGAATTTAACTTTCTCTCTCAAAGGCAACACATTTCATCAAAATAGGTCCAGGGCTTATCTCAGAAAAACGTTTTTGCGTTTTATATGTATTTGAATAGGCCGCGTCGGAGTTGAGCCCGATCGTTAAAGCTTCCTCTTAAGGCTTTCCGCCTTTATACTTACCATAAGAGGCTTTCGACAAAGCTACGTGCTTTGGATAACCAGCCACTATCATTACAAATGATCTTCCGTGCATGCTCATCACAAAACTTGAAACACATTTCTGCCCAGGCCATATAGTACGGTTTTTGGAGAAATTGTGGAATACGAAAAATGTGCAGTCAGGTGGCGGTACCTTTAATCTCTTTCTTGTTCTTGGCTCTGGAATACTTTCGACCGTGCTGTTCGGTTCTTTAACATGCACGAAAATCTGCGCTTCGACGCTTTCCATTCCGCTTCATTGGAATGCGGCCAGGAATCGAAGCCTCGACTTTGTGCTCAGCAGCAGCACGCATTGTTTCACGCATTAATTTTTCTCAACCAGGGCCCGTATTTTTATTTTTATTTTTCAAGCAAATCCGAGCCCAGTCTGTCGGCACAGCCCGGGCAGGGGTTGGATGACGTGAGAGCTGATGAACAGTGGCGGCAAGCATGCAATAAGAACAGGGCTGAATGCCATCGCGGCCTTTCGTTGCGCCTTTTCCTGCAGCCCCCCCCCCCCCCCCCCCCCCCCAAGGATCTGCCTCAGCACTGAAAATTGTGGTCTACAGGCGCCTGCGACAGGCACGTCAATACAGACTTCACCAAAAGCTCACCCTGGAATTGTTCATAAGAGAAAATTTCATCCAATGCAAATGCTGGAGACAATTAGGGCGGCTGGCCAATGGCAAATAACACTTACGAACGAAAAGCTTCGCAAGTTTGGTCCCAGATTTTTTTATAGCACCTGCGGATAACGCTACCGCTCGGGCCAAGCACGTGGCCAAAGGGATGTCCAGGATATATTTGCCATGTTATAAGTCCTACAGATGACTCACGTGGTGTCAGTCGAGCGAGAAACATCGCTGCGTTTCTTCAGCGACCGGTCAAAGTCGTTCGAACGCTACGATGACGAACAGCTGCGC
Source organism: Dermacentor albipictus (assembly GCF_038994185.2). Lineage (NCBI taxonomy): Eukaryota > Metazoa > Arthropoda > Arachnida > Ixodida > Ixodidae > Dermacentor > Dermacentor albipictus. The sequence continues at coordinate 226,783,718 of NC_091821.1, forward strand.
GCCGGGTAGCGTTTCGATCGCGTGAGCGTCACTTTACAATAGGGTGCAGGGTGCGCAGCTGTTCGTCATTGTGTCTCGAGGGCCGTATTTCCTAACCATTCGTTCGATTTTCCACTCCTTCCGCCCGCTTGTCTTCAAAAATTTGTGCGTGATAGTACAGCGTGTACCAGAGCTATTTAGAATGCACCGAGCTGTGTGTGTCTGCCTGCGTGTGGGCGAGTCTCGACACATGCGAGTGAACAGTTTCTAGTAGCCTATGGCGCCCATTCCTTACCACTTTGTTCTTTTGTGTCCGTGTATTGATTTGCTCTAAACTACCATAATTATAATTAAAGTGTCTCGACAGATCCGGTAAAAAACGCAACATCTAACGTTTGTCAGACTAACAGCAAATTATCACTAGCCTGATTTTTACGCTGCATACGTGTGATGCCGCAGACACAGATCACAGGAAGCCATATATCAGCCCTTACAGCCCAAGAACATAAGCAGAGAGACGCGAAATAGGCACATGCGTATGCGAAAGAATATCATGGGTCAAACATGTACAGGCGCCCAAATCTTTAACTGGCGTGCGCGAGCGGCGACTTTTCCATGCGTCAGCGCCGTATCACGGGGCGAGGCTAGAAACAGTCTGAGGCTAAGCGCATGCGGACAAAGCGCGCTCAGCTGGGCCCATCGTCTGCCAGGCTGTTTCAGCCTCGCCCCGTCATACGGCGCTGACGCACAGAAAAGTGGCCGCTGGCGCACACCAGTTAAAGATTTGGGCGCCTGTACAGTCGCGGACAGAATATTATGGACCATGAAATCTTAGAAAAAGCTGAATATCTCCGCAACCTCACAACGCAATCTGGTATTTGCATTTTGGACCTCGACTAGAATATGCTAACAACGTTGTCGTGGGCAGTTTTACTGGTTACTGCTACAGGCTGCTCGGGAATTTAACGTTTTCGGAGATCCCGTGGTCCATTTTATTCTGTCCGCGACTGTACGTGTGGCTAAATTCATATACAGGGTGTCCCTGCTAACTTTAGCCAAAGTTTAAAGATATGCGGATGCGCACTATAAGACGACGCGACCAAATACATGTTGCTGACTATTGCGTGGAGAAAGTCACGCAATATTTTTGTATTTTGTTTAATTACATAATTAGTCAATATTAATTAACCAATTCCTGAAGCAACTAAGTTAGGAAAAAAATTCCAATAAGAAAATTGTAGAGTGGTTTGCAAACTGTCCGATTAAACAGTTTCTAACGTCCTATCTATTAAGTATTAGTTTTTTCCCGCCTACTGCAAATGCCCGCGAAAAAATAATGCCACGTGACATGCCTGATTGCGCGCCAAGATTGAAGTGCTCCCAAACGTTCCGCGTACAAACATTTAGCCGGGTGTGCTGCCGCTTTAAAGGCGACAGGGCAGCGACGCGGGCGTTGGCTGTGCCATTTACGCCAGCAGCCGTTATCGCTTGCGCTGCGATCATGGTCTTACGTACCTGACGAAAGCTCAACGGAAAAGGCGCAAATAATTTTTTATTACACATAAAAACCATCCGACAGTATTGCGCCAGGCACTTGGTCAACCATAATAATAATGATAATTTATACATGAACGCAAGGTTAACGAATTACTTTTCTTTTTTTTCATTCATTTATTTCTGGTGGAAGCCGAAATGATACCGAGAATACAGCACATGCTCTCTTCGGATTATTGCTAGGTTGGATGCTTTCTGTGAACCACGCCGTCTTCGTAATGCAAGATAACCCAAAATATAAAGTCTACCTTGAGCTCTGACGGGACCACTGCAGGTCGAATGCCAGACAATACGACGTGCTTTTACGGGAGGTCCCATCATTACAGATTACAAAACCGGTGCTCGGGGACCAATGGCCCTTTCGAACGGCACATGCTCGGGGCACGCTGTAGCTCAAATCGCGAACGCCGCTAAGCACGAGAAAGTGCCAGCTTTGAGGTCACGGTCGCGGCTCATAAAGTGTGTGCGTCAATTAAGGCGTGGGTCGCCTTGTCCGCGGCAGACGCCTCACGTCATCAAACGCGACCGAAATGGACACACCGCTTAGAAATAAAGGAAGAAAAGAAATAAATCTCTTAGAGACTACAAACAAAACAAAGATATACGGAGTGTTCTGCGAACAAGCAGTTCTTCACTGCGCTATTATTTTATTTTCGCAACGAATTGCTCGAAATGCTGCGAGCACTTTTGCAGCGAGTAGGACGCAGAGGAAAAGAGCCCATTATCGAATATAAACGAAGCACAAAAGAGACTTGTGAAGTTTATGGCAAGATAAAGCTGCTGAAAATTTCGTCTTTCGCAACTCATTCACGACAACGCTGTTGAAGGGGCACTAACATGTTATTTTCGACTATTCGTTATTTTCTCTGAAATGAGGGCCCTACGCCGTTAGCTCTAGAAAAAAATTGTGACAAGTGTCCAAACACCGTAAATAAGTTTATCGTTTTTCTACAGCCAATGTCAGTTTCGTTTCCCAAGAGGAGGCTGGGGACGCACAACATCCCGTGGACGTCCGAAAAAAATCCTGACATTACACGTCCTATGAATGAAGTCCCGCGGACATCCATGGGACGTCGGATTCAGCGAAGTCCCAGCAATGAACAATTGCGGACGGCATCAGGATTTCTTGGCAGAGTTGACGGGCAGAACGTTTGAAACGCTTACAAAACGGCCCAATAGGCTGTGCATTTCGTTGAGTTTATTTCCGCGTTTAAACGAAAAACGGGGATGGGCCATATATTGGTAATACGTGGAGTTTATGCGCACCTTCAGGCCCATTGTTCCTGTAGAAATTATGAATATCGCAGGATTGTACCGATTATTTCCCCGTTTTCGCCTTACCGGTACTTTCGGTGGTGGTGCGGTGGTGGTCGTGGTACGACGTATGTCTTTTTTTCGAAAAGAAAGACCAAACGTGTTACGACCACGTGCCACCGCCATAGATGTCGCCGAAGTATACTAAATCAACGGACTTGATCATCTTAGGCACTCAATAGTGATGTAATAAATAATGTTTTGAACAACTGGTGTATAAAACTGGCCGCCTTTGACGTTTTTGAAGCTCTCAAAATCACTTTCGACACAGGCAATAGGCAAAAGCATGGTCTTTAAGATGTGTGTCTGTTACAACAGCAGGCGTCATCGTCGCTGCGTGTACTTGAAGAACATCTATATCTGGCCATGACATGTTCCGGGCTTCCGCAATCGCTTTTGAACCATTTAACCAGAAAAAGTATGGCCATCTACATTTGTTTTAGCTATAAGAGGAAGCCGTCAATGAGTGGAGTATTCACGTTCGATGCACAAAATATAGCTATCATGATATAATGAAGTCATTTCAGCTCCAGCAATGGCTTTTGGCCACCATCGTGTTTCTAGACCATACAATGAGCGGAATGACAGAAATAACCCACCGTGGTTGCTTAGTGTTCTTGGTGTTGCGCTGCTGAGTACGGGGACGGCGCCCGCATTTCGATGGCGACAAAATTCAAAAACACCCATGTACTTAGAGTTAGGGGCATGTTAAAGAACCCCAGGTGGCCTCAATTAATGCGGAGTCCCCTACTACGGTGCGCCTAATAATTAGACCGTGACTTTGGCACATAAAAACCCCATAATTTAATTTTTGCGGACATTTCTTTGTGTCACGTAAGCAACAGTCGCTGGCCATAAAATATGACACTTTCATTAGCACATTATAAGAAGCCAACGAACAAAGACACCAAGATCAACACAGGGGAAAGTACTTGTACTTACTAATTTAAATAAAGAAATGATATATTAATAGCATTGAAAGCGCATGAAGAAACAACTTGCCGGAGGTGGGGAACGATATCCCACGTCTAGCTTCGCATTACACGTGCGATGCTCTGCCAACTGAGCTACCGCCGGCGCCGTCTTCCCATCCACTTTCTGGGGTATTTATATGTTACTACTAGAACTTACGCTGGGAGTGTTAGCCAGCGCCACCAGTCACATACCTTGGCGGCGGGTATGGAACATCCTTGCTGCCGCAGGTGTCACGGGTGCGCGATATTTTTGGGTGAAGGCACCCCGTCAATAAACCCACATGTGCTATATATATATATATATATATATATATATATATATATATATATATATATATATTTCGAAGGGACGATAAGGGCTACTGGAAATGTAGTATGGTGTGATGTTCAAATTTTTCACCAGTTAATCACACTGCGTTGTCGAAGTATTGTTTATGCAGTGCACAATAGTATAGTTCAAAGTAGCTGTAAATAAGGAAAATTCAAATGACATTCGTTAGCTTTACATGCCAAATAAGAATCTCATTATAATGCTTGCTGTAGTGGGGGACTGTAGAATAATTTTAACCGCCTGGTGATCTTAAACGTTAACAAGAGAAGAACATTTTGCATCATGCTTTCATCTTGGCTTGGTGGCACCAACCGATGCAATGCTCAACCCTATGTTCATCTTCGTAGAGATGTTCTTGCAAGTGCAAGCGCACATCAGCGACGGCTTTGCAGTGCTGACTGAGCATCTTCCTTCGATGACGTCATCAGCACTATGTCTATACGTGCCCTACGCTGCGCTGATTCCACATGTCAAACCGACTGATTCATCAGCCGTGGTATCATGGGAAGTGGACCGTCCTTTTGGTGCACCGGCGACGACAGCGACAATGTCAAAGCCGTATAAAACGGAGAGCCAACCACGTGACCATTTCAGTGGGCTTCGTGGCACCATCCGAGACGCAATGCTCAACCCTCTGTTCGTCTTCGTACAGGTCGATGATAAATGGTCCTTTTCTAAATGCTTGAGAACCAGCTGTGTTGGGTTAGTGGTGCTGCCGCGCGCCGGGTGATTTCCCGATGTTGTTGTGAATCCTTGAATGTTGTGCATGTGCTATTGCAACTGAGCCTAGATGTGGAAGAAAATCCAGGGCCTAAGATTTACGAAGTTCCGAATGTGGTTACCGAAATTCAGGCGTCTCAAATTTTTCTTCAGAACCGATTACATGATGTGCAAGCGAGGCTAACAGATATCGAAGGAGCACTCGCATCACATAAACTATGCCAGGAGAAGGCAGATAAGTGTGAAGTTCCAATTACTGCCGTACAGAAAGAAGTGTCACACATGCACAAAAAACTGGATGACCTAGAAAATCGGAGCCGCCGCAATAACATTGTCATCTTTGGTTTAAACGAAGACGACGATGAAACTAACACATCCTTGGTAGAGCATGTCACAGAGAGAGAGAGAGAGAGAAAACTTTATTTGGTCCATTAAGGGTTTAGCGTTAGGTCTTCGTCTTCATCGCTGCAGACGCTTGACCTTCTTTGCAGGGTTGGGCCCCTAGTCCAGGGCTCCACTGAGCCGCGCTGCTTCGCTTGCGTGCTGCACCATTGCCCTTTGGGCGGCGAGCTCGCAGCTGGTGAGCCGGCTCTCCCACTGCTCCGTACTCGGGGTTTTGTGTTGGTGGAATGTGTAGTTACGTTTACACTCCCAGGTTATATGGTAAAGCGTGGGGGTTGCCTCGCACCACGGGCATGTGTTCCTAAATTGTGTAGGATACATCTTGCTTAGTATATGTAAGTTAGAGAACGTTCCCGTTTGCAGCCTCCGCCAACTAGTTGCTTCTTGCTGTGTTAAGGCTTTGTGTGGCGGGGGGTATCTAATTCTCTTGCCTCTGCGGTAGTTCAGTAACTCTGAACAGCCGGTCTCCACGGTGAAGTGCTGTCCCGGGGCGTGTGGCCGCTCGACTCGGTACGTGATCTCGCGAGCCATGCTGTCTGCCCTTTCATTTCCTTCTATCCCCATGTGTGCCGGAATCCAGATTAGTTTGTGGGTTGTGGTGTGTCTGAGGTGTGTCTGAGGTGTTCTGCCTTGCGGAGGACAGCTAAGGCAGCCCTGCAGATTCTACCCTTTGTGTAGTTCCTGCATGTTTCTTTTGAATCCGTTGATGACCTTTGATTTGTCTTTTCGATAGCCCTCAGCCGCCGCCAGCGCAACAGCGACCTCCTCCGCTTCCATTATCCTGGCGCTACGTGTAGCTGCGCAGGTGATTAGCTTGCCTGCGTTGTCAACCACTACCAAAGCTGCTCTAATGTAATTTGTATGTCTCTTCCATGGATACAGTGTTGCATCCGTGAAAACCGTGTTTTCTAGTTTTGCTAAAGGCCTTTCCAAATAATCTGCCTGCGCATTGCCTTCTTGCCGCGTGGAGATTTGGATCCATGTTTGAAAAACATGTCACAGAAAACAAGCCCGGGGTAGCGGTACGATCTCGCGAACGCATTCATTCCATTGGTAGAAAAACCACGAACAAAGACCGACCCGTAACACTTCGCTTGTATGATTTTTCTGAAAAAGCTGCCGTCCTTCGTAACTGTTTCAAACTGGAACCCGATACCATATCTATTTCTGAAGATTTTTCGCCAGCTGTTCGGGAAGTGCGGAAAAAATTGCAGCAATCGTCGAAGGTTGATCGTGCGAACGGTGAAAAGGTGAGGCTTCGATCTGATGGACTGAAAATTCGCAATAGCTGGTACGCATGGGACGGCAAGAACAATAGAAGAGCTCCGATTAAGCGTACACACGATGATGACGATGCTGTTCCACGAGGCACTGATAAATGACCGCAAAGTACAAGCTCCCTGACGTTATTACTCCTTAATGCATGTGGCATTGTGAATAAAAGAGAAAAATTAGAACTTTTATTTCTGTACTCTCCTAACATCATGGTAATCGCAGAAACCTGGCTGCACCCAGACATTCATCACTCTGAAGTTGTTCCAGTGGCTTATCGCCTCCTTCGCATATATGACGGTCGAGGCGGGAGCGTAGCCCTAGTAATCAATAACGGTATTGTTACTTCAAAAACACAAAGGCATAGCTAGTCATGATAGTGTCTGGTGTACCGTTAACGTGTGCGGCATGTCGGTTCTGATAGGTGGAGTGTATAGGCGTCCTAACGCTTCTATCGAATACATGATACAATTGCACGATTTCCTTCACACCAAGGTAAATGCCAGAAATAAGCTGATATAAACCGGCGATTTCAATCTTGCAGGAATAGACTAGAACAACGTAACGTTTCAGACTATAGGGAAAAGGAAAGCTGTGGCATAATGCTTCGCTTTTCATTATCGCAGCTAGTGCACCCCCTAACAAGACAGCAGGGAGACGCCGCGCCAGTGGTTGACTTTACTTGCCCAATAAATCGAAATGCATAATCAATTGATTAGCTAAAGCACTAACTCAAGCTGATTAGTTTATGGCACCTATTGCAATTTGGAAATTGTAGCCATAAGTCTGCAAGCCATATCTACTAGGAGAAAATAGTGAGCACGGCACTGGTTTTGGGATATGCACCGTCAAACTTAAAGAATGTACTGTTCCACTCTCTTAAGAAAATGCTGTTTTGTGCCCTGAAGCACAAAAGTAACGATAGGCCGACGTATGCTGGTGCAACCGGAAAATTATTTCCAACTGCATACCCCTTGTGTCCTGCCTGGCTATAATTCGGAACGTGCAACAAGTGCCGCGATTTAGTTAATTAAAAGTGTAATTAGTGACATTTTCTTGATGAGTCGATTGTGAATTTAGATTTTCCATGCAAATTATGTCCGCCGCTTTCAGTAAGCTAGCACTACTACAATTGCGCCAGCTGCCACAGTTGATTTATTTTTATTTTTATTTCGTAGAAAAAGAGGACTTGGCATTTTTTGGGCATAAGAAATTGCTCAGCGACATGCTGGCCTACATTTCATTGTTCGATCTTTTTATTGTTCAATAATAACTTCCAACACTGCCCGTGTAATGCACTTTGGTTTTGCTTCTTTTCTCTTTTCTCTTAGGGGCCTGATTGTTAGCAAAGTTCATCGACCCAGGCAGCCCGATGGCAAGTTGCAGTAAAGCTGTGCTAGTTTTACAAGGTTGCTCCACTTATTTGCATGCAAAGGCCACCAGGCATCTGCTTAGAACAAGCATGACTAATACATCTACTTTACGTCCCGAGTCTCGGATATAACCTCCATCCGGAGTGACCTTCGTGGGCCATCTCTCGGTGTTTCAGATGGGAGTTTTTTCTGCGTTTGCGTAGGACCTATTAGGAAAATCCCTAGGTTCTCCTCAACATCCTTACAGGGACATCCATCAAACACCCTTAGGATGTCTGTATCTTGTCTGGGTGGTCACGTGGGAGGAGGACATTGCGACGTTTCGACAGTCGCTTCGGCTCGCTCGACCATCCTGTATGCCGCAACATCGGCTCTCGCAACAATAGACGACCGAACTAGCCGAAGCGAGGTCGAAACATCGCAATCTCCTGCTTCCACGTGACCACATACTGTGTCGTGCCTTCAGGGCGCAGCATCCTCCAAGGAAACGAAACAGAAAGTGTCTGTCACAAGAAAATTATATTAACATATACCACGCTCTGACGCGTGTCACTACTTTTTTGGGTTTAGCGGTGTAAGACCTTCATTTAAAGAAAACAGAGAAGATATGAAAGACATGCCAAAGTTACTATTGACCGTCATCGGGTTAGAACATCACTCACTAAGAGTCGTATAACAGCGAAATGTTCGTATAACAAGAACCCGCAGGAAAGCGAAGAGTACCAAAATCGAATAAATGCCTCGGATAAACTCACGCGGGCGACGAGAATTTCCGCTGATTCATGTTAACGCAAATGGTTGTCTTCAATTCAGCTGTCCGACGAGAATTTCCGCTGATTCATGTTAACGCAAATGGTTGTCTTCAATTCAGCTGTCCAGCTTAACAGGAAGCTTTAGCTCGGGCCCAACTCCGACCCGGCCTATTCAAATACATGTAAAACGCAAAAACGTTTTTATGAGATAACCCCTGGACAGATTTTAATGCAGTTTGTAGCATTTGAAAGAGAAAGTTAAATTCTAGTGACAGTTGGAAGCAGAATTTCCATTTAGTTCTTGAATTTTCTTAAAAAAGATTTTCAAATATTTGACCGTTTGAAAAAAAAAATAGAAGCACGAAGTTTACAAATTCATAGCTCTGCATCAAGAACTGATATCGCGGTTCTATGAACGGCATCCATTAGATAATTCAAAGCGGACAAATCCGACATGTCATTTTACATCTTACGTGAATTTGTTACGTTGGTTACAAGGGTTCTGCAAAAGTTGTATTTCCCTATTACTAAATTTGTTTATATTCGTGTGTAACATATCAATTTTGTCCGCTTTAGATTAACTATTAGATGCAATTCACAGAATTGTGTTATCATTTTTATTTGTTGAGTTACAGAGTTGTAAACTTGGTAGTAACGGTTTTTGAAAATTTTCGATATTTGTTAATTTTTAATAAAAGTTGACGACCTCACTCAAAAATTCAAAGCCAACAGTCACTAGACTAAGTCTTTCTTTTAAATGCAACAAACCTCGTCAAATTTGGTGCAGTGGTTGCCGAGAAAAACGAATTCTCCTTTTAGATGTATGTACATAGGAGCACCCGAGCTAAAGCTTCCTCTTCAGCTATCGAGCTTGCCGATCCAGTAGCAACATAGTCTTACCAGCTAAAAACGGCGTCTTTAAGCTTTAAGAGCATCAGCAGTAACAGTACAGTGGCTAGAAAGGGGAAGTGTGATTACCCCCGAGCGGCCACTACGGGAGTCGCTGACGCTGCCTAGCGATGCCACCGCCAGATGGCGCTCGATCCCGTTTACACGTCGTCGTCGAGTTGACCGCTTTTACAGCGGGTGACTGCGAGTTTCCTACACGTGTTGTCGGAGTTTTTTCAGTCTGCTTGCTAAGATTTTCGTCGAAGTTTGTGCGAATGACGCACAATGAGCCGCCGTCAAAGCCATTGTTTTGTGCCCGGATGCACGATTGGTTACAAGTCATGCAAGAACAAGTTTTCATTGTTCGGAGTCCCGAAGGAAGACGCCGTGTTTCAGAAGTGGCAAAGGAACATACCGAGAGCAGACAAGCCGCTTGAATGCAACGCAGCCGTATGGGAGCTGCCTTTCGATCAGCAGTTCATCTCACGACACTTTGAACACTCAATTGACGGCCAAACAGTGCTCTTGGACCGAAGCAGGCCACTTCTTCTGCCGGGCGCCGTACCGACGATATTTCCAAATGTACCAAAGTACCTCTCCAAGGCAGTTCCGAAGAAAAGAAAACCTTAAGAAAGGTCAAGCTTGCATTCCCCAGTGCCATCAAAAAGGCGTCAAAAGGATGGGCCGCTGCAACCACCTTCGCAAAACGATGTTGATCACCTTGATCTACCTGTGCCTTCCCACAATGAAGACGCACATCACTATAAGAATGTCCGTCTTCCGTCCAGCCGGTGGGGAAAGCACATTCTCAGCGAAGAACCGTTAAAGATAGCTTACCGTTATATTTGCTGACTTCCCGCCTGAGCCAGGATCCCATGGAGAAGTTGTTTGGCATAATTCGCCAGTTTTCGGGATGTAATGGTCATCCAACCTCAGCACAGTTCTTTACTGCTGTTAACTGTCTGAGCTTCAATAATTTAGTAAGAGCTCTAGACAAAGGCAACTGCTCAGGTGGCGCAATCGTGTCATTTGTCGGACCAGCTGAGGCAGCCGACCAAGTGGACAACTTGATTGGTGCAGGAAGAATTGACGAAGCCTCCAGCGTGCTTGAAACATCATCCTTGTGCACTGATCATCCTTATCCGGGGAAGCATAGTGATGCAAGGCTGGTATTTTATTTGGCTGGCTATGTGGCCCGACGAAAAATACTAACGAAATGTCGGGACTGCTTTGAGCAGCTGCTGACATCGGTTGAGAATTCAGATGAAGCTCTCTCGTCTTTCACCCAGTTTTGTGATAAAGGAGGGCTTCTATATCTCTCAAGACAACTTTTTTCATTCGTGGAAGCTTTGGAGGATAGCTTCACAATGTGGTTCAGTTGGAAGAAAGTCCAAAGAGATAGCGTCACCGATATTTTGCATTGTATGCAACACGTGCCTTCCATTGGTTGTGATGCCCACAAAGAAGCACTGTCAAGCAATATAGTGAATTTTTTTTATCTTGACACGACTTCACTTTTACATGAAGTCTTTGAACAAAGAAAGAATATCAACGCGATAAAAAAGAAACATCTGAAGATGCGCCGCATTACATAACCAACATAACAATGCGGATGCTCACTTTGCCTAATCTTAACTTGCTGAATAAAAGTGATAAAAATTAAGAAGCTTGTGTGGATCTCAGTTATTTTTTATTTTCATACACAGTGCTATATGGTGCCTGTTTGTTAGGAATTAGTAGTCAACACCAGCATGCCAGCAATTTTGAATCTCCAGTAATGCAGGTCATCTCACAAGGTGAACCGATTAACTAACTCAGACCTCACGGGTTAATGAGGAGCAAGATCAGCAGGAGGGCACGGAGGCAGTTACAATAAGGTCATTCCCGCAGTATTATTTAGAAGCTAATGCCGCGGTCGTGATAAATTAGTTTCGGATATAGGTCAAACATGGCGCCGTTCAACAGATCAGCGTCGCTTGTCGAATGGATAAACGCAAATCTCGGCACTAATACGCTCTGTGTTTAGTCTAGTAAACATGTGAAACTGCGATCGCGTGGCCTCCGCTGTAGAATCAACGCCACCAGACGCATGTACGGAATAGGCAGCTGTAAATGCATTTTGGACCGGCTTTTGCAACAGCGCAAAGCGAAGTGCGGAGGCCATGCGATCGTAGCTGCCTCAGATATGGCTTCGCTAATCTAAAAAAAGGAATGTAGAACACCAAGCTGCCTCAGTGCCGCTATGGAATGCCACAGTGCCTACAGCAGACCGCCGCCTCCGAGCGACGTGTAAGCGAATGCGAGCGCCACCTGAGCGGAACATCCGAGAAGCCCACGCGAGAGGCGGCGCCTTGCGCACACTTCCCCTATTCTAGCCACTGTAGTAACAGCGTGGTAGAAGCGATTAAAAGCGCTGAGCACCACGCGCCACCCATTGGGGAAAAGCTGCGTGCATTGTGACGAAACTTTCACCACTAGATGGCGCCAGGCTAATCGCTTCGCGAAATGGTTTCCAGGCTCGCCGGTCCCATGCCGTCCTGACCCTTCGCACCGTGAGTTCTCTCCACTTAGGCGTTTCTTATTTTGGGCCCGCGCAGCTTGGGTTGCGCAGCTTCCCTGGCTGGGCTGACGTGTTTCCCGCGTATAAGCATTCGCTTCACTATCTTCGTAGACCCTGCGAAAGAGAAAGCAAAACAAAGAAAAAAGAAATGCGGGGCTTACTGCCGTCATCCAGGGGCACGCAACCGGACGGAAATCAGTAGGGGTGCAGCCTAGTACTGCGCAACCGTAGCACTGACACATTCGTGCCTGTTACATGGCACGCTCACCAAATAACGCCGCTTCGCGCGCGAACGAACTCTTCTTACCTTTTACTGCTTCGTGCACCCTGCACATTCACTCACACGCAGGCCATTCCTTAATAATAATTGTGGAGTTTTACGTGCCACAACCCCTATCTGATTTCGAGGCACGCCGTAGTGGGGGACGCCCGAAATTTGGACCATCCGGGGTTCTTTAACCTGCAACTAAATTTAGGTACGCAGGTGCTTTCACATTTCGCCCCAATCGAAATGCGGCCGCCGAGGCCGGGATACGATCCCGCGACCTCGTGCTCAGCAGCCCAACACCATAGCCACTGAGCAACCACGGCGGGTAGTTTTGCAATCCAGTGAGCTTCACAATTTCTATCGCGGTTTGATTTCTATGCCTAAACAATATGTCGATGCTTCTAAGACAGGATGATCGAGCAAGCATGTTCTTGACAATGCATTGCCAAATGCGTACTAGCGCGACCTTTCAGACTAGACATGTGTTCTCTTAGCCTCGTGTTAATGCATCTCGCAGTCTGCCCTACGTGCACATGACCACACATCATAGGAATCTGATACACAATGTTATTTTCGCAATCGAGAAATTGGTTCTTACGCGGATGTTTAATACTACATTCTTTCTTTCCATAATCCTTACTTTCGAACTTACTTTTTACCCTAGAACACACATTACCTATTTTGTTTCTAGCCGAAAACACCACTTTTACTTCGTAACTCCCAGCCACCTTTTCAAGTCTGTGTGAAAGGCCGTGCACATACGGAATCACTGAAACCTTGTAAGCTAAATCTTTCTCCATTTGATTCTTTGTGCGTAGTTCTTTATCCTGTTTAAGTTTTTTTATTAGTCTAGCGCACGACGCCAGCATCACAGTGAGCGGGTACCCAGCCTTTTTCAACCAATCAACTTGCCCAAGAAATCCAATGTTTACAGCGTGGTAACATGACTTCAACAACGCTGACCGGTAACATGAAATGTCTATACCATTCCTCACAAGCCTGGACCTCGAAAGTGCCGGTTTTACGGGTAACTTATTCTTTGCGGTTTAGACCTTTAACTCTCAAAATATTTCCTAGAAAACTGCAAAAATTTTCTCAAGTTATCTTTTGCTTCCCCGGGGGCCTAGCACATGCTCATGAAAAAAATAAGGAATACATTATTATTATTATTATTATTATTATTATTATTATTATTATTATTATTATTATTATTTGGTTTGAAAACATAATACACTTGAGAGGAAGGGAAAGCGAGGAGCATGCAGGCTGGCAACTGCCACCGGAAGGGGCACAACGCCTGCCTACTCTTCACAAAGGAGGAGACATAAACATAGAAGTGCAACATAGGCAGAAGTGGACGGAAGAGGAAAGCAAGAGCAAGATGACAAATTTCAGAGAACATAGCATAACACACACAGTACAGGTCACGCACAGTAGGTCTAGCTACTAAGTAATGTTGAAATAGTAGAAGAAACAGTATCTGAGGTCTTGTCATCTGAAAAACAGAAATAAGCTACAAACGTGAACATAAGTTATTTACTTCTAGAAAAGCAAGGAGCGCACGATGAGCCTGATCGAGTCGAGAAGCACAAAAACTGCCGTACAAACATACGTCGAGCGCCGTACACCGCGGGCCAAGGAGGTGATAGTCCCTCACTAGCGACGTGCGCTGCGCAGTCAAGGCCCAATATCAATATTCAGTTCCTGATTCCAATATCAGGAGCTGAATTTCTCGCACCAATAGCAAGACGTATACACGATGGACCGTCCACTCGTCCTTGTCGGTATGAACGTTTGCACACGTTCACACAGCCAACTTTAGCTTGAGTAGTTGTGCTCTAACGCGACGAGGCAAGCCTGGACCACGAACCCGGGGCGGGAAAGTTCAATTGGCGACGCGCTGGTATGGATGCTGCTTGAGTAGGTGGCGACGAATCAGCAGACGCGCGTCATCAAGGACCATATAACGTGAAACTATTCGAATATATTTTTATTCCAATCTACTGACGTCAAACTTATCTAACCGCCGACGCAAACATCGTGCAAGGGACCCGCAGTGTTGCCTGAACAGCCCAATCAAACGCTCTTCTCGTTTCTCGGATGTCACTTTTGTTTGCTTTCAATACGAATGAGATTGCCTACTTTGAGCGGTTTTTCTTATCTAATTCGCTGACAAGAGGCGAGGAACGCGCTCAAGTGGAGAGGGTTTCGATGGGGTCGAGTAAAGGCACTGAATATAGATAACTGGATGAAGAGGGAGGTGCCGGCGTCTGCGATTGGTCCGCTTTCCCTTACTTACCTTGCGGTGGCCCGTCTAAAATCACGGCGGTGTGCAACGGACAGTTAGAAATGCCGCTAATACGGATCCCCAGCCAAGAAGAGTTCGCAGAGCGATGTCGTATACGTGCCGAAAGGGCTCGATAACGTTATATGGCTGTGCAAAAAGTTTTGTTATACGCAAATAAACCCATGCTCTCCAGCAGGTGCGAGTAGCCAGTGCCTGAGCTATCGGCGGCAGCCATCTTCTATTCCTTTGGGAACGAGGAAGTCGCCGGCTATTCAGAAAAAAAAAATCCAGTTTTGTCCGGCATAGTAATTATTGCATTTTCAATGCGTACGCGTCACTTTGACGCAATCAGTTTTCGCGGTTTTGTGACGTCGAGTGACAGACAGTTGAAGTTGGTACAACCTAAAACCTTTTAGCCAATAGCAGAGGGTTAATGGCGAAAAGTTGTCGAATCAGTAATAATTATTTTTTTGTTCGGGCTAATCATGCATAATCAATGTGTACACCTACTGTCAGATTGGGAGCTATCACGGCTTTCGTGACGTCGCATGAAGGACAGACAAAGTGCGGGTGGTTTAAAAATGTTTTTGACCAATCGCGGTGGGCTGATTGCCGAATTGGAATAGAAAAGGTTGGCATAGCATTGCGTTACAGCGCCCCTGGTTCGGCCCCATGGAAACCCTCTGCACTTGAGCGTGCTCCGCGCCACGTGACAGCCAATTAAATTTTAAAAACTGCTCAATCTAGACAATGCTATTCGGTTTGAAAGCAAAATAGTTTGATTGGCCTTTTCAAACAACGCGGCCGCCCGATGCTTGCGTCGTGGTTACATAAATTTGACGTCAGGAGATTGCAATAGCTTTACTTTATATGGCCTTAATTACAATCATTTCTATTCAAATTCTGCAATCAGCTATCCACGATTGGTCAAAAAGATTTAGGACCATCTCCACCTCAGCTGTCTGTCACGCGACGTCACGAAAACCGCAATAACGCCCTATCTGATATGATATGTGCAAACTGATTATGCATGATTTGACCAGAGAGAGAGAGAGAGAGAGAGAGAGGAACTTTCTTGAAAAATGCCTGCAGAATCGGTTAGGCTCCCTCCACTCAGGGAGGACAAGCTTTTACCGCGACGCGGCCACTACGTCAGTCTCGTGCGTTGTGCTCCTCGAGGTCTTGGTCCCTCGCTACTTCCGCGGGTCCGAGAGGGCCGCCGCTCCCTTCCTGGGGGTGCTGCCACCCTTCTCCTCGGTTTCGCTCGGTCGCTGCCTCTCTAGAGCTGCCGAGACCTGCTGAACGGCCTTGAGTTGTGTCTCTTGATCACAGCTCCTCGTTGCAGCCTCTAGCTGCGGCGGGATCGTCGTCTTCTCGCTGGCTTCTCGCGGATTTACGCTACAATCCCAAAGGATGTGAGCCGCGGTGGCTCTCTCCTTCGCGCACGGTCTAGACACGTCACTCGCGTACACACTCGGACACACGTACTTAGCTAGCACCGGAGTGAGCAGGGACCCCGTCTGTAATTGCCTGTATAACACTGCCTCCTTCCGGGGAAGCCCCGGGTGAGGTGGCGGCATAGTCTGTCTGTTCAGTCTGTACCACTTCACC
This sequence comes from Dermacentor albipictus, assembly GCF_038994185.2. NCBI lineage: Eukaryota > Metazoa > Arthropoda > Arachnida > Ixodida > Ixodidae > Dermacentor > Dermacentor albipictus. The sequence goes on from NC_091821.1 coordinate 226,800,003, forward strand.
ATTTCGTTGAAGGTGGTCACCTTGTCCTTGGCACTGCACCGCGACCAACACTCCGAGTCAGCCGTGCTTGCAGCTGCGCGGTTGGTTAGTCCTCGCACGGCCGAGTTGGCCGTCTCGTTGTGGTTCACGTTCCCGCGTTCCGACACATCACTGCCCATGTGGGCCGGAAACCACTTGATCACCACAGCACTTTTGCGTCCGATGTCTTCGGCCTTGCGCAGTATGCGCGCGGCCTCACTACATACCCTACCCTTGGCGTAGTTATTCACTGTCGTTCTAGAGTCACACAGCACTGTAGTGCATCCGGGGTCGGAGACGGCCAGGGTGATGGCCACCTTCTCCGCCCGGTGCGCTTCTCGAGTCCGGACGCTCGCCACGGTCTTCGTTGCACCGGTCGATGCCCCGACAACCACCGCCGCGTATGCGTCGCTGCTCCCTCGATACTCCGCCGTGTCCACGTAGACGGCGCCTTCTTCTCTGGCGTGGAGGTCCACGAGAGCCCTGGGCCTCGCCAACCTCCGCTTCTTGTTGTGCTCGGGGTTCACGTTCCTCTGGATCGGGCAGACCCTGAGCTTTCTGTTGATGCTATATCCGGTATAGGTACGTCTTTCTGCTGCTTGCCTTCCCTCGGCTCGAGGCCAATGAAAAAAAAATTATTTCTGATTCAACACCTTTTTCGCCATTTGCCCTCTGCTATTGGTCAAACGTTTTCGGGCTGCGCCCACTTCGCCTGTCTGTCACGCGATGTCGCGAAACCGCGAAAACTCACCCATCAAAGTGACGTGTACGCGTTAAAGACGATTTATTTACGGAACAAAACTGATTTTTTCCTGAATAGCCGGAGAGTGTCCCGTTCCGAAAGGAACAGAAACTGGCTGCCCGCGGATCGCTCTGGCACTGGCTACTCGGAGCTGACAGAGAGAAGAGATTTATTTGCATATAATAAAAATTTTTACATGAGAGCATAACGTTATCGAGCCCTTTCAACACATATACGACATTGCTATGTCAACTCTTTTTTGCTGAGGATTTATTCTGGTGGCATTTTTAACGTTCTGTTGCACGCCCCCGCGATTTTAGACCAACCACTGCAAGCTAAGCAAGAGGAACCGGACCAATCGCCGACGCCGCCATCCTGTTCTTGACTTTCACTGTGATGGCTCGGCCCACATCGAAACCCTTTACACTTCAGCGTCCTCCTCGCCTCTTGTCAACCAGTTCGATAAGAAAATCTGCTCAATGTAGGCAGTGCTATTCGTCTTGAAAGCAAAACCTCCTAGTGACCTCAAATGAAAGCAGCGGGTTACCGACCCATGCTTGCGTCGGTCGTTACATAAGTTTGCCGTCAGAATACTGGAATAAAAAGAAATTTGAATAGACTTACTTACCTGAGCCCCACGGGTCAGCTTCACATGACCAGGTCAAGCACACATCTCTCGTTGACATCGCAAGGTGTGTAGTGGAATGCTCCTTTCCTCTGCCTATAAATGTAGGTAAACCTACTTTCAGTATTGCCAGATCCTTCTTGATAATAAGCTTCTTAATCTCTATCCCACAGCTGTCTTGTGGACGAGAACACCATCGCGGATGGTGGGCATCAAAATCTCCACATACCACAAATGATGCACCACACCGAGAGAATAAGCTCTCAAGTAGTCGGGTATCTGAAGAACACGTAGGCCGGTTGTATGCTTGCCGCCATCGTAGTCACACCTCTAAGGCTCACAGTAACACCTGTACACTCAAACTCATCATCACAGATGTCGTCTGTGTCAAGAACCGTGAAATCCAAGTCAGCGCGCACGTATACTGATGCTTTTGAAGCGTTGCGCGTATGCACCCTGTCCACACACTGAAAAGCGCCACAGGCTGATTCCACGGATGGAGTGTTATGTGGACAACCAAGAAGTCTGGCAAATTCGGCTTTCCTTGCGTTAGTTCACTGAAGAGCTATAACATCTGGTGGAGTCTTCATAGCGATGAGTCGAAGAACTAGATGAGCGTGCCGCGGTCGCACCGACCTGATATTCTATTGCAGCACGAAGGGGCGAGGCTGCTGACAAGCGTTAAGATTATTTGCGGAAAAACATCTAGTGAAGGCCGTCGAAGATTGGAACGAGGGCCGCCTAAGTTTGCTCTGCTGCTGACGCTGCTGGTGTCTGACGACCGGCGATTAGAGATCTGATGATGTTGACAAGCATCTTCAAAAGATCGACAAGTTGCGCATCATCGTTGGCAGAGACCGGTTTAAGTACTTCGTTTGCAATGTTCTCCAATGTGGTCGCAGTTTCTGTCAATACTTTCTTTATTGGTGTCAGTATGCCATAAAGCATAAACTAAATAAAAAGATGTAGGTATGCTTCTTGGATGAAATCATGCAGTGATCGGTGGAAAGGAGTGTGCATCCAGCGCGTGAAAGGACCGTGCATCCAGCGCGTGAGGTCAGGTGGTTGACCTGGGTGTTAGCCAAGGCCGCACCGGCAGTGGGTACGGACGTCGTGAAGGCGCGGACAGGTTAGCAGGAATTCATCCAGCGCTGCCTCTGTGGCTCGGGCAGCGTAGAAGGGGCAGACCAGTGAAGACCAGTGGCTGTACACAGGTCGTCCAATTTGCCCGGATGGCAGAAGTCAAGGCGGCGCCCACGCGGATCCTCCTCAGCGCAACCTCCTCTAGGCGAGACAAGCCGTCGGGAAGGTCCGACTTGCGCGGAGGGATGAGTGCATCCATGGAGCGCTGGAGTGATTCTATGTTCAGGAGCAAGCTGTCCTTTCGGGACAGACGAAGTAGAGGTACTGGATTTTGGACTTGCGATGGATGGCCGGTGGCATCTGCGTCCTGTTGGGCAAGTGCAGACTGTCGGTTTCACAGTACCCAGACAAGACAGGTGCACGAGTCGATAAGACGGTGCACGTCTGAGGCTTTATCTAGGGAGCCAGTCACTTTTCGTAGCTCTCGAACAGGCTGCGTAGAGTCTGTGTGCATAAGCAGTCCATTCGGCGACAAGAAATGGAGCTTAGGTATCATGGCTGATAAACCGCCCTGTACAGCTGCGAGCTCTGCCAATATGAATGGAAACGGTGCCTCTGTAATATAGGAACATGTTTTTTGCTCGTCAGGTAGCATGAGGCATACGAGGCTGGTGTGCATAAAGCAGCCATCGATAGCTGCAACTGCGTATACCTCTAGTGAGTCAACGGTGGCTGTGAGGGCGGGCTCCTGTGCCACCTGATGGCTGGGCTGTCGCAGGTGAGTCAGTGGTCGGTTGTCGCTGGCCTGCGCTTTGGGCCACGGCGAAATTTCTGGCAAGGGTGTGACAGGCTGTGGCAGTGCTGGATTGTAATAGTGGGCTAAAGACGCCGCAGCAGGTACAGCTTAACTCTTTAAGCGCCCAGCCATTCGACGCTAGTGTACAATTTCATCGATTGTGTTTAGCTCCACTTCCGCCTGGAGGGTCGGGATAGGGGACGACCGCGAAAGGCATATGATCGCAGGCATAGCCTCTCGGTTCGCGGTTTCAAGCAGGTTCAAATCTCTCATGTGGGGCGTTGAAACTGAGCTTGATAGACAAGCCAAAGTTGCAGGATCGACTGCACCAAAACGCTGGTCGTTCGAGAACAAGCACCCCCGGTCTTTCGAGAAATGCGGTGGATTAATGCACTGTATTAGCGCTCTTCTGACGTGCGGATCGAACCCATGCAGTCGCAGTGCCAGATGCGTCCAGTTCGAGTCCGAGCACAGAGATCGTTGATACAGTGGTGGGTGCTTGGCCGTTTAAGCTCAAACAAATGGGTGTCTGCAGGAGGCGACGGCCACCCCGCCTATCGGCGATGGACGTGAATGCAGTAATTGTGGCAGAAAGTGTCCGTCCTGTGCGGGCACACCAGTCTGAGATTTTGTTCAGGGCAGTCTGGGGACAATCCTGCTGGCATTGCAGGTCTACATGTAGTGTCCACACTGCCACGTTGTCCACGTACGGAAGAAGGGTGGTATCTGGAATACCGGTGAGTTGCCATGTGAGGTGCAATTCGGCAATGTTAAACAGTATCGGAGCCAACACCGAGCTTGCGGCACGAACCGCTTCGAAACAATATGCCCGTTTCTTTCCTTGCCGACTCGGATACAGAAGGTGCAGTGTAGCTTCTGTATCGCACAGTCGCAGGCGCGAGGCGGAAGTTGTACCATTGCATTTTGCGAATGACCGCAGAGTGGCTAACGTTGTTGGAGGCTTTTTGAACATCCATGGTGAAGAGGGGTCGAATGTTCCTTGTTCTTCCTCCCAGAGGACATCAAATGGTCTAGCCATCTTCCGTGCCAAAGTGCGATCGAAAACCAATGTGAGCCGGATGGTACCAGTCGAGCTTTTCCAATCACAAGGGGATGCGCGATGTCAACATGTGTTCAAGAAGCTTGCACAACGTACACGTTAGGACAATAGGCCCAAGATTAGGCAGCTTGTCCGAGGGCTTTCCTGGCTTCGGTATAGGCACAACTTCGCATGCCTCCATGACTCAGGCAGATCTCCGGTCGTACAAATGACATTAACCAAGTCAAGCAGCCACTGCAGCGCAGAGCCATCGATGTTCTTGAACACTTCATAAGTGCGCAAAGCGCCTGGCGCCTTGCGTACTTTTGCCTGGTCAATGGTTGCCTGGAGGTCTGCCATTGTAAACGGCGCTTGCATACATTCGATGTCTCACTGACTGGAAGTCGCGCCAACTTCTGGAGGAAAGCTATACAGAGGGTGGAATTTTTACGGGGCCTGATCGTACACTGGAAAAAAAAAAAGCTCTGGCTACTTCTGGTGCGAACTGGTTCGGCACACATCCAGAAGACAGGCATGTACTGGCTGCTCGGTCCGGCGTGCGACCACCTAATTCCATGCTGCAGCACTTTCGCCAGATCGACGCAGGCGAAGATGGGCCAAGCGAGGCGCACCAGTCCATCCAACGTTCCCGGGAGAGCGCTTCTCGCAGCGACGCGCTGACGCGGTGAGTCTATTTAGGTTCGCACGAAGCTCAGCGGCGAGCGGTTCTCGGTTTAAGGCTAGTTCTGCACGCATGCAGGCGTACGCCCACACATGCAAAAAGACGTGAATTCGGCTCCCAGCAGAGTAGGAGTCTACAGCGTTCAGCATAAACGTCGTTGGCTGTTACTCATGCACGGAAAAGCACATAAATAAAGAACTTCAGTACCAGAAGAATCAAAACCGAGTACGAGACTACGTCGCCGTCTCGCGATGTATGCGTTGCCTCTAGTTCTCAATGAAGACATTGCACCATGTTTCAAGAAACACATGTTTTATCATAATCCATAAAAGCTCCCAATAATGTTATTTTCTCAATGCATGACAGCAAAAGAAATGCAAACTACAATATAATATGCAGGAATTCCGGAACTCAATGGTAAGCTGTGGGATGAGCAGACACACGTGACTCGTTCATGGCGATTAAAGCAATGGAATCCGCACCGTGGGCATGTAGGACTCGTCCTTGACAATAATGGTACATATTTGTATGACGAGCACAGCTCGGGCTTAGGGGTAAAATAGTCGCATGCGTCCAAGTGATTTGGCATAGATGCCAATAAGGTTAATATTCTTTTTCATCATGCTGAGGGTAGGGGTGATGGTCCTGATGAGTGATTCCAGATGAAGTCTTTTAGGCAAATTTTCGGTCAGTGGCCACGATCTCAGTCCCGTGCCAATTCATCGTGTGCCCAGTCTTGCTCACATGCTCAGCAAGCGCGTTTGATTGCGCGTGTTTTTTCTCCACGTCATTCTAGTGTAGTTGGAGCCTTTTTAACCGATACAGACACAATCGCACTGGGCTCACGCGGTAGCATGTATTTCTCAAGGAACCGGAAACAACAGGACGCTTTTGTTTTTACTTGGTCAGTGACACAATTTTGGAATCATGATTATTTGCATGACTAGGGGGTATTTGCCCAAACGCTTGAATTCATATACCGTCTTACATGTCTGTCTCGGGCAGAATGTTCAAACAGCAATATCAGGTACGATCGCGTGCACGCGTGTGCGAACATGCGCGTGCGATGTGCTCATCTTTAGGTCATTCTGAGGCAAAAGTGGCATAATATAACTAAAGCTTTTAAACTAAGTTGGTTCAGAAAATGAACTGCAGATATGATAGCTTCGGAATATAGGTTGAATATAGACCAGAATATTTTACTCTCGAGCCTGCGCTTAGAGGAAGCGCACTTAATCTCGACCCCTGTCACCATCTGTCGACACGGCCTGTGCAGGGGCTGCTAGTTTGTGACGGGGCAGCTAACGACACAGACACGACGAGTGAACATTGGCGGCAAGCCTGCGATAAGAAAAGACTGAGTGCTCTCACGGCAGTTCATTTCCTCAGTTCCCGCAGCCCCCCAAAAGACGGCTGCCCCATACAAGCACTGCATTTTGTTCTTTCACGAGGGCACTAAAATAGCAAGCTTCTGGGAGAACAACTATTCCCGTGTGGACAGGAAGATAGAGATGTAATATCCTTGGGACGTTTTTGGCCGCATATATCCCAAATTGGATGGCCGATGGATGATCCTATTTGTCTCCGAGAGAGAGAGAGAGAGAGAATGATAAATGAAAGGTAGGGAGGTTAACCATGACTGAGCCCGGTTGGCTACCCTACACTGGGGAAAGGGAAAGGGGTACGGAAAGATTAAAAGAAGAGAAGGTCCACTGAAGATATAAGTCGGTCACTCAGTCCGGATCACAGACGCTGACTCAGTCCGGTCGCTTTCAAATATCGCAGCAGCGCTTTTGTGGCCGTTTGCAGCTGCGATATGCGAGGCCATGTTCCCAAGATCTTGTTCAAGGTGAACGGCTTTCCATCTAGCTGATTGAGAGCTGTGCAGATGTCTTGCTTTTCATTTTCAAAAGATGGGCAGTAGCACAGTAGGTGTTCTATGGTTTCCTCGACACCGCAGGCATTGCACTCGGCGCTATCAGCCATTCCTATTAGAAATACATAAGCATTGGTGAATGCGACGCCCAAACGTATAAGTGGCACAGCACTGTTTCCTCATTTCGCGGAAGACCTGGTAACAACCGCAGTTGCATAGAGGGATCGAGGGAATGCAAGCGATGTTGAGTGAATTCAGGTGTGTGCCACTTCTCCAATGTCAAAGAGTGCGCTAGCTTGCCTAAGTGTTGGGCTGCGTCAGTACGCGATAAAGGTATTGAAACAAGGGTTGCTCCTTCGTGTGCTTTTCTAGCAGCTTCGTCAGCGAGGTCGTTGCCGGAGATACCGCAATGACCAGGCAGCCACTGAAACACGATGTCGTGTCCTTTGGCGATCATGTGATGGTGCATTTCTCGTATCTCCAACACGAGTTGTTCACATGACCCGCGACGAAGAGATGCCAGAAGACATTGTAAGGCCACCTTCGAATCGCAGAATATAGCCCACCGATTAATCGGTGGGCTATCTATCTATCTGTCTCCGAAGTGGTGCATATACATTAAGACTCGATTTGAATGTCCCACAGATGAACTGTTTTCACTGGGTGGCTAACTTTTAACGTAGGAAAACAAAGGAGACAGCCAGGGCGCTGGCCAATGACAAGCAGTTCTTTTGCGAAAGAAAAACTTCACCAACACGACCGCAGTGGGCTTTGTCCCAACGCTAAATCTTGCATACGCGTTTGCGATCACATGACCGAATGTGAGCATCTGTTGTGCCGAAGTATTACAGTGAAGAGCTTTCGGAAAACTGCACTCATTCTCCTAGCGCGATTTCGACACGCACGCGTGGACCAAATTGCCCGGAGAAAGCGCTGGCGCGTGGCTGAAAGTCGAGCATCATAATGTCCTCTGTGCGCTAAGAAATCATGCAGCGGCTTCTGCGCGATATTGACTCTAGCAACGCACTCGTCAAGGCGCGCCGTCGTTTTCGCCCAACAGTGTACGCGTCTTTTTCTCTGCCGCAAAAAGTGCGCTGTGGGGTACACCGTTTTGCTCTTAAGCGCACCTTCCTAGCGTCAACACGCTGATCCACTTATGCAGCACCCAGAGGAGTGGGAAGCGGCCTCGAACGTTGCGTCCAGGGTCGCGGGAAAACAACGATGCGCCATATATGTGCTGAAAGCTTTCCCTAGTGTCTGACAGTAGCGAAATTCTTAACCAACGCAGTCGCAGATGAAAGAAATTGAGCTAGGAAACTGCCGCAATTCGCCGCGACGCCCAGGCCCAAGAACCATCGCGGCTTCTGTTTTCAAAGCGAAGCTTTCTTTGCCTCTTCCTTCGACTTTCCCACTGCTGCGGCTGCTGCTTTGGGCTGCTGAGGCTGCTGCTGTCCGGCACGCTAACGTCGGCTACGTCGGGACATAGTCTAGACGCCACTAAGGGCGGCCGCGTCGAAACGTGATCGAGACGAGTCCACGTCACAAAAACATAAAAGGCATGCGCTGTCGCTGTTTTCTTTTATGACATTTTTTCATGAGTTGTCACTCTCAAAATTCCGAGGAATAACTTTGTAAAGAGTATAAGACAAGGTGTGCGCCACATGGAGGGCCTTCGTGGCTGAACTTCAGGGTGATTACTCGCTCAAGCGACGCTCGCGGCATCGATACCGGATTTTCTGAGACACGGGGCCCTTAACGCTATCGCGTTTAGTACATGGCAGGAGTGCGGCACAAAGGAAAGACGAGCAGTGAAGCTCGTGTCAAGCCGCGTCGCATCTACACAATGACCTCTGGACGCCTAACTATTCGTGACCCCTCATAAATGCTCTGTAGGAGCTGCCGCGCTTGTCTCCGTGTTCAGCCGCAACAGCAGTGACAGTAGAGGGAGGAGGTGGGGAGAATGTTAGCGAGGAAATAGAGAGAGAGAGAGAGGAGGCAGTTTTGTGAGCTACAACGCTACAACCCAGAAGGGCGCCGCGAAGCGTGCACTTAGTGCCGACCAGACGAAGGCTCGCATAAACCGTCGAGCAGAGCAAGAACAACAAACACAAGCGGAACAGGCAAGGTAGCATTTTGCATCCCGTAACGACTGTCGTATACCGTCAATATATCCCCGCCAAATAACGTCAATGAACGCAAACAGCAGACAGAGCTTCGCTTGCATCGATTCCCACAGTGCGTGGGATCTGCATTTTTTTTATGTAGCCAAAACCGCGGAGCAATGTAAACGTGTATTTATCTCCATAACCGGGGTGGCTATTCTGCCAAATTCCACGATATTGTCAAATTCTGCAATGGCGGCGTGTTGAACCAATCAGAGAGGCCGTATCTGCACTGTGAGCCAATACGTGAGCCCTGTGAGCCAATTCGACGAAGTGATGGAATTTGACATGTCCTCAATAGCAACCCAAGCTGCCGCGCCGTTTTCACGTCGATGTGGAGCCTTCGGGCCGCCAACAGATGGGCGCCGCCTTGTCGAAAATGCCGGGCGCAGAGCAGAAGCACCTCTTCCGCGGATGGAGAGATGGCGGGAGATGTGCAGGAAAGAGGTACGGTGTGCGATGAGACGCAGAGGACAGAGGGAGGGGTAAGTGGAAAATAGAGCGCGCAAGATGATAAGGCGCAGACGCGAGAAAGTCGTAAGCACGGTTGCCACTCGCTTGCGGCATTGCGCAAAGATTGCGCGCGGAGGGAAGAGCTTCGACAGAGTGCGCCTGCCCTCCTGGCACAGTTCGATATACGTATACAAAAGGATTGCAGCATGCCGGGCGCCGTTATCCTGAGTCACAGGGCATTTCTCCTTCAGCTTTCTGAAAAGGCCGAACCTTTCAGTTTTATATGCAGTGTTTTCTTTTATGCGCCTGTGTGAACGATTCGCGGCAACGCGGAATGTGAAACCAGAGGAAATGCAGCAAGCTTAACCATAATGGTGTCTAGTTTGCTACCGGCACTGACACACGAGATTAGTTCTTTTTATGTTTATTACTTGCCAAAAGCGCCGGAAAATGGGCAACCCGAGAAATGGCTGTCTCAAAATCCTTCCTAGTAAGCCCACGCTGTAATGAAAGCAGATTAAAAGAAAGAGAATCGAGTAAAACAAAAACTAAATGTAGCTTCTGAAACTCACATAAATACCCGTCGTAAGTGCTTAAGTATATGGTCCGCGCAGAATAAGTGGGCAACGAGCGTTGCCTTCAACCTTGAGGATAAAGAGAAAACAAAGCTGAAAGAAAGATAAATATGTGGACTCGCATACAGCGCTTGAAAGCACGCCTCTCAAAGAAACCCTCAGAGGCTAGCGAACTCGACAAAGCGAAGCAGCGTCTTCAGTGTCTTGTTGGTCGTCCGCTAGTGGGGACGATGTTTCAGATCGGTTTCTCAGAGCAGAAGTAAATCTCTTGCTCTACAGAGAGAAAGAGAGGGACGCGGTCTTGAACAAAGGCGGCTTGGGTATAAGCGAACGCAGTGTGGTCGATATACGGGAGCCTATATTATGTCACGTCTTGGTCTTTACAACGTCGACAGATTATTATTAAAGCGATGGCTTTAAGGGCCTCGTTACGCAGAAAATCCGGTGTCGTCGGCGCTGTTCGTGCGTTGACCGTGCGTTCGCCATGCGTTGCACGTCAGCGAAAACTCGCGATCGAAGTAAATGACTAATAAAATTCTTTAACAAGTCAAAGAGTGTTCGCATTGACGCCAAATTTCTCAGGGAGGGTCGTGTAACCAAATGAAAGTAATTGAGTTGAAAACAAATTTGGGGTTTAGGTGGAAATCGAACCCAGGACCTTCGGAAGTTGCGAAGCGGCATCGAAGGGTCGTTGGTTCAAGCGTATTAAAAGGTCTCGTAGTGAATGATTTGTTGTCTTTGACTTAGTGGTGAGAAACGAGAGCATGAGAAGCGGTCAGGGACCCTTTAATGCTATCGCGTTCCACTCTTAAACGCGAAGCTTAAGTGTCTCCCAAGTATACCGCTTACTGAGTCACACGTGCTTGACCTAATGGTTAGAGCATCCGGCTGGTGTGCTCGGCGTCCTAGGTTCGAATCTTGCCTTTTCAGCTTCTTCAATCGCACACTTGTCCTAGAACCTTTACCACATCACGCCGCTTTCCAATGAACGTGCCCCATGATTTACCTATCGGGATTAGTTATCGCCGACAAAAGAGAATACGAATTGTGAAAATCAGTTTACTGCATATATTTTTCTCAATCTCTAAGACGTTATCTGTGGGAACATAAACTGCGCTAGGGACGGAGACACCGAAGCAGAAGAAGGCCGGACGAACGCAGCTTCTACTTCGGTGTCTCGTCCCTAGCGCAGTTTAAGTTCTCAAAAATAACGTTTTACCTACTAGCCTCCCAACACACTCTCTAAGTCGTTAATTGTGCAAGAGTTAGGTACTGCCCACATGAGGTTGAGAAAAAAGAATTGTGGTGTTTGACGCGCCAAAACTACTTTCTGATTATGAGGCACGCCGTAGTTAGTGAAGGACTCCGGAAATTTCGACCATCTGGGGTTCTTTAACGTGCACATAAATCTAAAACACAAGGGTGTTTTCGCATTTCGCCCCCATCGAAATGCGGCCACCGTGGCCGGCATTCGATCCCGCGACCTCGTTCTGAGTAGCCCAACACCATAGCCACTGAGCAACAACGGCGGGTCACATGGTGTTGAGAGTCGCCGTGTATATAGGGAAGGTTCCAGGTTAGTTTCCCGCGAACTCATGCTTAGCAGCACAAAGCTGTGCAAAGCTGTGCAAAAAAAAAAAAAAAAAATCGGCAGGAACACATAAGGCTGCTTACGTGTGGGAATGCGAAAACTTTACAGTCGTTTTGGTGAAATGTCTTTTTCTGCACGTTCCTTGTTCGCGTAAGCTCTCGCCTGCGTTTTAACTACACCTCGTAGAGGTCAAATGAAAACGCGTGGATCGTCTCAGCGCGCTCGCTTACCCTCGAGGAGTTCGAAACTCGAAGGACCGCTCAGCGGCATTCAATTGAACGTCAATGCCTTTTTATTTTATGCACTCATTTTACGCACTCATGGCGTGGCGCCACCTCCTACCCATTGGCTGCATCGTCACGTGCCCAACGACACACGCTCTAGGCACACATTCAGTCAACCAGCTCCGCGGAGCCACCGTGGCGATTCTTAACCCGACCAAAATTTATCTGATATTCCTTTCAATTGCATTAGTTTTCTTTGTTTACTGGAACCTCCCTGAGAAATTTTATGTGAATACGAGTATTTTTTTACGTGGTTTTACTGCAGCTTTGTCGTCGGCCATTTTTGGTACCATAATTCGGTCACGCCGCCGACTACAACACCGGATTTTCGCGTAAAGGGGCATATAATGTTTTCCCACTAAAAAAAAAGAAAGAAAAAAGGGGCGCAATGTGAACTCATGTGCAAATACGCTTAAATTTGCACGCAATGGGAGCAGCTCATACTTCACCGTGCCGTGCTCTTGGGACTGAGCAGCCTGCCATTTCGAAACCGATCCACACGGAGCGTGTCTTGACCGCACATGTAGAAAGCAGCCCGAGCACCATTTTGAATGTCCACCAGAAAACACTAACGTTGCCAGTACGAAATTTTGTTCAAAGAAGAAAAAGAAATAATGAGAGAAAAATAAGTGACACAAAATTTTGCGTTTTGAGATGTCACCGTATAATTTGGGCTTTCACTTTCAGGATTCATATTCGGAACTGGTGGTTAGAAACGGGCGCTATATTGGATGTTAATTATGGGAGTAAATAATTGTACTAAAACAAGAAAGAAAATAAGAACTAAAGATAGAAAGAATGGCAGAACGAGATAAAAGGCTGTTGGGGAATTTCGGGCATCTTTACTTCAAGTAATGTTTTATAACTTGAAATGCATTAGATTAAAAAGCAACATTTATAATAATAGACATAAAACATCTCGGTTTCACACATACACACACAAAATTTAAAGCTTGAACAGGGGCTGTTATTAACACCCACTTACTATGGCTTTACGTGTTTTTGCTGGCGTGCATAATTCATTCGAATTCCCAACATCTAATTATTCGTGCTAGGACTGCCAAATCGGAAGTGCGCTGCGGGACTTCCATTCATCATGCACAAAACTTTTATAGTGGCCTCTTGTATCCTGGTGTTTTATGCATACAGCCATTTAGTTTTATTACAGAATTCCTAGCGCAAACAGCGACAGTTCCGAATAACCCATTTTTTTTAATTATAGGATTTTACATGCCAAAACCACTTTCTGATTATGAGGCACGCCGTAGTGGAGGACTCCGGAAATTTCGACCACCTGGGGTTCTTTAACGCGTACCTAAATATAAGCACACGGGTGTTTTCGCATTTCGCCCCCATCGAAATGCGGCCGCTGTGGCCGGGATTCGATCCCGCGGCCTCGTGCTCAGCAGCCCAACACCATAGCCACTGAGCAACCACGGCGGGTTTCGAATAAACCGTTCACTAAATCTACGACATATGTTTTGTACTGCTGCACCTACGCAATCATTTTTCTTCTTTTTTTGTACAAACATATTTGTCTGTATAAACATAAAAAATAATCTAATAGCAAAGTTGGTCGATAAACGAGTCTAGTTGATTCTGCACAACAAATGTGCGATAAAAATGAGTTTAGGAACGGTAATCTAAATATCCACAAGATTGTTCCAAGCCGAAACTATTAGGCAAATCTATGCACTGCTCATCATCGCTGGGCATAGAAGAACGAAAGACCGCAATTCATTGTTCGAGGCATGGGGATGACTGGCACTGCGTGGATTCGTCCAAACTTTGTCCTTTCATGGGGGTCATTATAGGACCTGAAATTTGCCGAGATGCGGTTTATTTCAGCCTTCAGCCTTAAGAGTGCCCTTATAAGTGGCAGTTGTGGCTTCTAGCACGCCTAATTGAGTTGACCAAAGCGCACGAATTTCCTACAGCTCCGCTTGAAGCTAGAGAAGCATGTGGACACTTATTTCGCGTTTACCTTTGCAGTGACTTTTTCGAATAGGCCATAACTAACACATTGCCAAGGTGGGACATTTCCCTCCGCATGTTACTTGTCGGTCTAGCGTTCTCGATTTCAGATCATGCACAGTGAAATATGTTGGTTCACATCATCCACCTTAGCTTCTTTCTTTACTGCAGATGAAGGCTGATTTTTTCAAACTGAAGAAGAATGCTGTTTGTATGCTTTCTGTTAAAATTTTGTGCCGCGCCGCCTGCGTTATTATCACCAGTGTAAGCATGCACGTTTATGCTGATAGATGAACAATTACGTAAGGATCGACATCCGCATGGGGAAATACCGTCCCTCGAAGTACGTCAAAGTTACCGTATTTCACCAGAGAAATCGCAATAAAGCACAGCGGAATACTTGTGGCCGTTAACTTCTTTCAAGCTTCGCTGAAACCTGCTGAAACCTGTTTTGACAGACTCGAAGCCAGCTCTTCAGTGCTTGCGGTTTTGTTCTTCCTGCTTGATCCAAACGGAATAATGATATTGTTACGTGTGACTCAGGCACAGTGCTATTTACAAGATATATTTACATCGTTCATGCAAACTTGACCACGATGGCGATCGACTTGCAGCCGGCATCAGTTCTGTCTTTTTTTTTTTTCAACATCTTCCGTGCAACCACGCTGAGGTAGCCTTTATCTGTGGCTGTTCCGTATCGACGTACATGTCTGTTTCTCAAAGCGAAGCTTTGTTCGCGAACCCCACTGGACTTTCTTGGCTGTGGCTGCTGGGTGTTGCTCCTGTCTTGCCGAATCGATCATACTTTAAAAACATTCATTACGTGCCCAATGGCGGCATCGAACCTCGGTCCTCCAGCGCATTCTTTTTTTTACTTCAAACACATTTTCTGAAAGAAGCCTACAAAAGTTACTCAAATCACGTAATTAAACATTAATTATCTGTCTAGGCAGATATCATTTGCAAGAAAAAAACAACAACAAAGGAATCCATACAATAATAAATATAATTACAAAAATTAACTTCTTATTTACAAACTTTACGGCACATGCGTATACTAGAGCGCTGAAGGGAATCGCAAAACGTTCATATCCCTGTTTCTACCTTCGAAATAGGCCATGTAAACCGAAATAACTGCCGCCAAATGTTTCGTTGAATCGACCTTGTTACGCATGGAGCACTGCGAACAGGTATGTAAGTTTAAAGCTCTATTTGACGTTGACTCTGTGAATAGTTCTGCGCAGCGTTGACCCCCGTTTGCTGCTTCTAGTACGTGCTGGCACTGACCGTGGCATGGACTCGCTGACCAGTCGTGTCAGATTGGAAGTGCTGTATTCCAGCCGCTTTCTGCATATATGGTATACGTAAGCATCACAATATTTGTCTAGCTTCGCAGCAACAATCACCGACCCCGCCACGGTGAAAAAGACAAGTTTGTGGAGCCAGCCTGTCTAAGAGGTGTCAAATATACCTGATAAAGCCAATTCGGTAGAAATGGGGCATCCGCATTTCCTTACAGAGCTGTATAATATATGCACTCTCATGTCACAATTATAGCCGTTGCTCAAGTGTTAAAGCACAAGATACCTTGCTTCGGCTGTGGAATCCAATCGTTTTCAGCGAATTCCGGGAACTTCTTCCACACAGCCTACGCCCGCGTACGTCAACGGCATATGGTAGAGCTTGATCTTTATTCGATCAGCACAGGATGGCGCCTAGGGCGCGATAAGCCTTTTGTATGATATATAAATAACATAAAATATATGCCGAAGTTGCCGAACTCTCCCACAGCCGAATTAGATGTAGAAGGATCTTCCGAATCGCCTGAAGGCGCTGTGGAGGGCACTGAACTTCGTTTTGCACTTCTCCAGATGTGGCTTGCGCAGATATTCCGAGGATTATCTTTAATTCTGGAAGTTAAATTAAGAACACCGCATGCTGATTCCCCTCTCTATAGGACAGACGCTGCAAGGCACCTTCGTCTTCTGGCACTCACGCTTTCGTTATCCGAGTGGAGTATATACACGCGTAGTGCATCGCCTATAGAGGCGCCACTGATGGCTGATATATGATGCGATGCAGTACCAGACGACAGCACTTTGCAGAAAAAAAAAATTACCGACGATTACGTTACTTCCTAATGCGAAATTTGAGCGCAGCAAATAAGCTGTTTCACCTTTTCGATAGATTGAGGCAAAGAAATCGAGCAACACATGTATGCGCTATCACAGAATTTTTTTTTATTTTTCACACGTATTCCTTTAACAAAGACTCCACTAACAGTTCTTGACAGTCATGAAGGAAGCTTTGTGGTCGGAGAAATAGGCTGATATATGTTCGACTTGGTACACCAATGCTTGATTCTCAAAGACGAGATCTATACAAGTGCCTCGCGAGGTTTTCACAGCCGTGGGACGCGTTACGAGCGAGAGGAACGGGATGTTCTCCCGCATTCTCCCACAACCCGAGACTCGCAGGAAGAGGGGGGGAGGGGGGCGGCGTGTACACCCAGCGGCAAACGATGGGGGCAGAAGCGCGCGCAGCAAGCGGACAACACGATAAAGGGAGGAGGGAAGAGATAGCAGCGACTGACTGATGCCGCTGACGCCGATAGTGAGTCAACCCCTATCCGCCACACAAGAACAGGGGGGGGGGGGGACCCTTTCCTCCTCTTTCTGCATGGCGGCGACGGTGTTCTATGCAGTCACGTTATCTTGAATCTCTAGCGGCGTCAGCGGCATCCAGCGGTATCAGTCGGTCGCTGCTAGCGCTGGGGGGATGAAAGGGGGGCGGAGCTGGTTACGAGGCCGACGACAACGCCGACGCGAAACCCAGGAACGGACGCCAAAGAGCTGCGCTCTAAAATGGCTGAAGATTGCAGGTGCGATTTCCCCTTTATTCGGGTACCGGACCGCTACTTAAGCGGTGACAGCTGCGGGAAAGGCGCGGGCCTCTGAGAGCGGCCATCTACGCGATCTTACCGCAGCTTCACACGGCCTATAGTCCAAACATGTGTCAGGTGCGCCCTCCAGAGAAGCGCAACGAAGCCCAGTTATAGGAAGTCGAGTTCGCGTTGAGTAGTCTCTTCGTCTGGTTGTGTAACTGTGACACGTCGATCGCTTTTTTAAAATTCTACCTCACCGTAATAATGTTTCTTTACCTAAATAATAGGGACACGTCGTTGGTGCAGACTTATATTTCAAACGACTCCGCAGCGCGCGATGCCGGTCACATTGTAGTATATCTTGCTGCCGAAGAATACACGTGACATCGCCGAACGAGTGCAGTCAATTTCACCTGAAGAATAGTAATTACGAATTCGTTAATAGAAATGTGCACACTAGTCAACGAAGTCGCCAGAAGCGCGGGTGAATACAAGTGCTAGTTAGCGCTGCACCGCCGGTGCAATTCCTATGCGTACGTCGACGAACTGTCACTCCTGCTGCAGCTTTTGCTGTTTGCCATTACCTTGGTGACCTTCTTGGAAACGTGCAGAGCTAAAGCCTTGCCAAATCATAGGGGTTTTTTTCGAATGTTACGCAAGAGAGAAGCGACATGATATATTTAAAGGCGGAGTAGCGCCGGCCAAGGTTAATGGGCGCTGGCGGCAATTAAGGCCGGGTTTAGTCTTTTGCAGCGTAGGCATTGCACTCCTATACGCCGCAAAAGATAAATGTTCGGCAGTATGTTACACTCCTGCAACACGTTAAAGTTGTGTACACATGTCGTATTTGTGCTGTGCCACGATATATTTTTGTGTATTTCCGCACAGTGCCGATGGAAGTCCGTGGTCACCAACAGAGACAACACGGATTTGTAGCAGACATTTAGTGGAAAACTGCAAAAATTACTGTAGCCAACACACGTCGTGTGTGCCGACGATTTTTCTGGTGGCACATACGATGTCGTCTCCGATTAATTGCTCCCCGTCACCTACGTGGCTAAGCAGACGCTGCCCTTTCGCCACATTGCAGCCACAAAAATAGTCCTCAGCCATACAGATCTGCTTAAAGGCAGATCGAAGCGTGTACATCGTGCACATGCCCTACGAATCAAACGTCCACACCCACAGACATACACCGCGCGTGATACGAAACCTGCGCAAACACGAGCAGGTGTCGGTGTGAAGGCAACGAAGGTGGTGGGAAGGAGAGATAGAACAGCTGTACACCCTCTCGTTGAAGCATTTCCGCCGCATGCGGTGCGCACTTCAGCGCGGCTGTGCCGCTTGGCGGTGCCGCTGTTGCCACATAAGCCGCACCAGACTGCGCAGACTGAACCCTCCGTTTCAACTCGGACCTCCACTCAGACTGCACCGACGCTAGGCATGTCTTCTGTGTCGGTTGTGGTTTGGAGGTGGCTTCACGGGAGATTATTCAGTAGTAACTGCAATGACTTACAGTCTTGCATGTGATGTATGTGGCCTGCGAGGAGGACATTGACCCATATTGTGCCGTGGTCCTCGATTCAATATACAAATACAATCCATGTTCAATGCATTGATGCGACTAGATGCTCCTCCAGTGAGCGTACAGATACTGGAACCCCATCCCCACCGATCATCGGCGTTAAAAGCAGTTAGATCACTTTGTGCTTTTTGAAAACGACTGACTTGTGCGAGCACGCCTTTGACTGCGTGGTGCTCGCACTCACCGTCTGTCTATCTCGCTCTCTACCTCCGTTCTATTCCTCTGCTCCACTCTCTTAGCGTAGGGTAGCCGACCACGAACTTTTCTGGTTAACATGCCTGCCCTCTTTCCTTCTTTTGTCTTTCTCTATCTCTCTCGCCCACATTTAATTCGTGCTGACTATTTCAAGACGACACCATGGGCAGTGCGCAAGCATTCTGCTTGCTGATGGAGCGACGTGAAACCGCGACTTGTAGACTGGACCACTGCCTAGCGTTGAAGTCTTTAAGCGCCTCAACATATTCATCTGCGCCTATGAATTCTCTGAACACTTGTCTCGTCATTCTCTCGCTCGCTTTCTTTTCTCTTCCTCATTCCACTGTCAAAATGTAGAGCATTAGCGCTGTATCCTGTTGTTCTTCACTCTGTCTCTGTGAGCGCTGTTAACCCTTTAAGATGCTTTACCAACTAGCCATCCTTGCGAACTTCATGTAGGGTAGCTTAGGAACAACTTCAATTTCCCTATTCAAATGCATGCATATCGCAGAAGTGTTCGCATAAGACAAGCGCTGGATCAACTTACATTACATTTGCCGGATTTGAAGTAGACAATTAAATTCTAGCAATCGAAGGAAGCCGAGTTTTGATAGAGGACCTCATGTGTTTTAAGGAAATTGCCGAAAATCAGTAAGCATAAAGAAATTTAAGCATGAAGTTCAGAAATTCGTACCTCTTCACAAGAACAGATATCGAAGTTCTGTAATCTACGTAGATCGGATAGAGCCCCTTAAGCGGAGAAATGTGACATATAAGTTTGTAGTTAACGTGAAACGAGGGTTTCGGAAAGGTCCTACTCATAAATTAATGGTACCTTAAATTAATGGTAATTCAAAGCGTTGTTAAATGCATAAATTTTGTCCACCTTATATGTACTATCAGACACAATTTACATGATTGTGATATCATTGTTTATTACTGAAATACAGAGTTGAAAACATGTGACGCGAGATATTTCTAAAAAAAAATTTCAGCTTTCAACAATTTTCTAAAAAAATTGCGACCTAAATAAAGATTTTGCTTACTGCAGTCACCAGATTATAATTTTTTTTTGCTTCTTTGCCAAAGAAATGTCATCAAATTCGGTGCGGTGGGTGCCGAGAAAAACGAGTGTTCTAGGTTCTAATGTGCTTAAATAGGATCTTCCCAGCTAAAGTCTTCTTTTAATCTCCGTGCCTTGCCTTTCTCTCTATCAACCACGGAATTGGGAATAAGACACCTTTGTCAAGCACTTCCTCCCATCTCAGCACCGAGCCGAGAAAAATCACTACGAACCACGCATGTATTGCTCGGTGGATTTCGTTTCCCTGAAGCGGTAGATCCAAGTGCGTAGTAGTATACGTGTAGGTCGTCTCCTAGACTGGCTGCCGCTTAGGGCTCCAAGTGTGCTACGCCGCACGGCATCTCCGTCATTCGGGCGGTGCGGGCGAGCATAGAGGAGCATCATGCGGACAAAGAAAAAGAGGCCAATAACAATTTGACAAATTCGAGCCTTACAGCCGTATGCCGAAAACTAGGTCAGTGGTGGCGGCTGACGGCGCATTATTACAATCGTGTGAAATGCGCACCCACATCAGCGGCGTCTCATTCGTCCTCTATTAGCCCCGAGAATTAGGAGTGGCGCCCTCTCGCGAGTGACGTCACGGCCAGGACGCCGCTCGCTCCGGCTCGCTCGGCATCCGCGCGCGCTCGTTCCCTTCGTGTATGCTTGGGGTATGGGTGACTCGAGCCGTACGTATTGAAGAATACGTCGGCTTCTTTCAGTTGCCATACCTTAACCACAGTTTCCTCTTCAAAGGCGTGTGAGTCGAGAAACTTTGCGGCTTGGATATCGCAAGCTAAGTAGCGTTAAAGGGGTCTACTAGGTATTGCAATGCATATATGCGCCGTGTCTATCGGTAAATTTTATCTAAAAAAAGAATATCTGCAAATTCAACGCGCGAAGTTGTGTATGATGCTTCGCTAAACATTTAACATTCCTTTAGTATTTAGCTATGAGAGGCATTGCATTTTACGTGGAAGAAAAATTTGGTAATTGGCGTCAACATGTTATCTGATTTTAGAAAGACACCGCCGAGCGAAGCTCTCATCATGATTCCTATTACTCTGGTGTGTTGTTCTATTCAAATATGGCCATTCATTAATGCGTAAAAAAATAGTTAGGCGCGCATTTCTTATGAAAACGTTTGCTGCTACTTTCATCCCCCTCTGAAACAGGCCTCCAAAAAAACGAATTGCTCATGGCTGCTAACACGACGGCGCGTCCTGTAGAGTATTTACATAGTTAATTCACAAACACCATAGTAGCAATCACCTGAGAGAAAAGTTTCGTTGTTAAGATCGAGAGCCACTCAATTGAAAGTGATGAAATGTTTCATAGTGGCCCTCAGTAGCCTTTATCGACAATATGGCACACCCCTGATCACGTAACGGTAGCAATCGACTGTCCGTATGGCGAGGCACGCTATGTTCGCGAAACCCATCAGTTCACTACAACTTCGAATTAAAACCATAAAGCATGTTTTTTACAGCGCCAATTGGAATGGCTAAAGTATTCTCGAGCTACTACACCGCAGCTTAGATTTCCTGTATACAAAAGGAAAATTCAAGCACCTTCTTTCTCACCATGTCTCGATCCAGCGTTATTCAATTATACAAACGGATAACTATTCGCTTCGTCGGTACATAAAAGAGAACCTTGCAGGCAAATTAAGTTTGCTCCAATCCAATCGTAAACATTCATAAAGGAAGCACCACAAGTCTTGCATATACTTTCACTTGATTTCTGACCCTCCACCGGGGGAATTTCGATATCTTCAATATGTCCCATACTACTAATCATTGACGCTTCGACTTCTTTCTGGCTGCAGCGATGCGGTCCAGCAGGCATACTTCACTAAAAAAATTGGGCCGAGCAGCCTGTGTCAGTTCGCCAAACAGATTCGTCATGTATATTCCTCAAGCAGCAAGCACCAGTAAATTACTCAAGTGAGTTTGATTTGATTTAATAATTTCCATTTACACACACACATGTACAGAGGAGTGGTAAGTGGAGGTGGATGAGGGAAAAAAGTCGCACAGACGCGGCTTGAGGTAACCTCACCCCCTTAGGTACAATATGGCTGCATGGGGTAACACATCAAGCGCCATATAAATTACATTTATATAGTGGCCATAAAACATTGCAGTTATACAATATATGAAAGAACAGTGAAATATTTCCACAATAACAATGCAAAACACACTGCGGCATTGAAATAAATAAATGATATACACTAGGTAACATAGACAAAAAAGAGGAACATATAACATATATTATTATTCATTAACAAACGCGCTCTAAAGAGGTGAGTTGAACGTGTAGCACGGAAAAGGGAATATATATTGGTACATTCCTATTTGTACTCTGTAAATAGCTGTAAGCCTTCATTAACTTTACTTCAAGTTTCCGCCGCTTAAAAAAATGAACACGTGAAGAACCGCCTAATGTTGACAAGCAGTTAAAGAAGCAAGTGAGGCGTGTAGGATCTAAGCTCCACTATTAGTTAAGTCCCCGTGCTACTGCCGAGCGTTTCTGTGAGGAAATGCAAAAATTCGATATTATACCATGAACTACTCGTCGTGAGCAAACCTGTTTTAGCGGAATAAAATCAACGTAACTGCTGTAGAAGTCATATATAGCCAGCTTTGTGACATACTTGTTGCACCGCGGCAGGTATGGTATCATAACTGGATTCCTATAGGCTGTGCTCTTGCGATTGTCTATCCGCGTATGAAAAACCCGCAATGGGCTGGTCTGCGTCGCTTCGGCTGGCACTGTAGCGTTGCCTTCGAGAGCTGCATTGTTGACTAAGAAATTAGCTCTTTGAATAAATGTTCGCAAAGGAAGACGTCGTAAAAATGTATTTGAGACGACCACCATAAGTATACAAGCAGAGAGAACGAGGGCGAACAAACGAAAACACCGCAGAAAGAGAGAGAGAGAGAGAGAGAGTAAAACTTTATTAATATAAATAAAACAAGGCACGATGGTTGGAGCCCTTATTCCAGGGCCCCACTGGCACGAGCGGCTCGCTGGGCTTGGTCCAGAAGAACCAACTGGCTCTCCCGACCCTCGTCCGCAAGCCATGCCTCCCACTGCCTATTCCTCATTAGTGGATGTTCGTGTAATATGGGACTGTCTATGTGCGGAGGCCTCCTGGGACACTCCCATGTGATGTGTTTTAGTGTGGGTGTGTCTGTGCACCACGGGCACTCGTCAGTGAACCTCGTGGGGTGTATTCTGTGTAGGTGGTGCTGGTTGGGGCATGTATTTGTCTGAATACGACGCCAGTCCCTCTCCTGTTGGCTGTTTAAATCGGAGTGAGGATGTCCAAAACGTCTCCGCTCCTGCCTTTGCTGTAGGAGGATGTCACGAGAATTCGGTGGAAGGTCATCGCTAGGCCATGCCGTTGCTCGGACGTTCAAACCTCGAGCAATACGGTCTGCCCTAGCGTTTCCTGCCAGTCGCTAGTGTGCCGGACACCAGACGATAGTGTGGTGCCCCTCCAGTTGAGTGCCTAAAATTTTGATTACTGATTTGGGTGCCGTTCCTTGCAAAAACAGGCGGCAAGCCGCTTGTGAGTCGGATAATATGACAGCCGAATTGGTTTGGCGCTCGGCGTCCTGAATGGCCAAGGCGATGGCTGCAGCCTCTGCCACGCATGCCGAGGCGGTTTTGAAGGATGCCGTTGTTATGTTGTTGTTGCATGTAGAAACTATGGTGAAAGTGTCTGAGCTGGCTCGACTGGCATCCGTATAATACACCCCCGGTCCCATGCCGAAACGTTTGTGAAGGGTCTTTGCCCTTGCTCTGCGTCGTCCGGGATGGTACTTGGGGTGCATGTTTTTGGGAATTGGGGCCACCGCGATGTGCGATCGAACATTGCGGTCTATCTGTGCGGTTTCCTCTCCGCAATACTGGGGTCTCAGGGGAAAGCCTAACCTCGCCAATACTTCCCTGCCCTGAGTTGAAGAACAAAGTCGTTCTTTCTGGGCATATAACGTCGCGACTGCGTACTCGTCAAAAGTATTGTGCAGGCCCAGTCCCTCGAATCTCTCTGTGCTAGCGCATTCGGGAAGACCAAGGGCGGCTTTGAAGGCTTTTCTTATTATTACGTTTGCCTGTTTATTCTCTTGGTTTGTCAAGGCCTGATATGGAAGGGCGTATGTGAGTCGGCTAATTACGAATGCGTGAACCAGGCTGATGGTCTCTCCCTCAGTTAGGCTGTCTCTGCTTTTTGCCACTCTCCTTATCATTCTGGCCACGTTTCCTGTGACCGCCTTTAGTTTTTGTAGGGTGTGAGATGTTCCAGCATTCTGCTGTATCCACATCCCCAGTATTCGGAGTGTCTCCACTTCACGAATTGGCGCCCCGTCGAGAGTCAGAGTGAGCGGCACCCAGTCCTTCTTTCTTGCGTATTTCGCACGCACCCGAATGAATTCCGATTTTTCGGGTGCGCATACCATGTCCGCCGCCCTCGCGTATTCCACGACTGCGTCTATGGCCTTTTGAAGGGTTTCTTGCTTGTCCCCGTAGGACCCCTGGTGAGCCCAGAACGTAATATCATCGGCATATATCGCACAACCGAGATTCGGGTGTTTATCTAGCTCCAGGGCTAGCTTTCTCATCCCTACATTGAAAAGCAGTGGAGAGAGTATAGCTCCCTGAGGGGTACCTCTGTCGGGACAGTTGAAGGTGTCGGACCTCGTGGAGCCTAATCCGATTGTGGCCGTGCGGTGGCTGAGGAACGAGCGCACGTAGTTATAAATTCGCGTTCCGCAGTTCACCGCTTCCTGGCCCTCCAGAATAGCGTGGTGGGAGATGCTGTCGAAGGCCTTTTTGATGTCCAATGCCAATACAAATTTATCTTCCGACCCTCTGTTGGGGTGCAGGACCTCGTGTTTTAGTAGTAGAAAAACGTCCTGCGCTGACACGTGGGGTCGGAAACCGAACATGTTGGAGGGGAACATGTTGTTTAGCTCTATGTGGTTCGAGAGCCGGACCTGCACAACCTTTTCAAAGAGTTTCCCCGCGCACGACGTTAGGGAGATGGGTCGAAGGTTGTTGATGTTATGAGGCTTACCTGGTTTTGGAATAAGAATAATTTTTGCTTCCTTCCATTCTTTTGGAAGGACGCCGTCCTCTGTCCAGACCGTGTCGTTAAAGAATTTGGTCAAGCTCTTTAGCGTGTCATCACTTAGATTGCGAATCATTGCGTTCGTGACCTGATCTACCCCTGGGGTCGTGTTTTTCTTGAAGGAGTGTGCCGCTGCGTAAACCTCTTCAAAGGTTATGGGGGCGTCCAGTTCCGGTTGGTCCTGACCTTCGTAAACGGGTTTGGTGGATTGCCCGGTCGGTACAGTTCCTACGTATATCTCTTTAATTTTGTCTATCATGTCAGCTTCCCGACCTTCAAACTCATTTTCAAGTAGCTTGAGTGTGCGATTCGCGACTGTTTTTGTTCCTCCCGGGTCAATCATACTTCGAAGAATGCGCCATGTTTTCTTTGTAGTCAACGTGCCCCGAAGCGAGTCACTGAACTGACGCCAATTGCTGTCGCTTAACTTTTGTGCGTATTCGTTAGCTTCCTGCGCTAGCTGAGCTATCCGTGTCCGGAGTTTGCGATTAAGCTTCTGCCTTTTCCACCTTTTTGTGAGGCCTCTCCGGGCTTCCCAGAGATGCAAGAGGTGACGATCCACGGCTGGAGCCTCCGTTGTCGTTTCAATTGTTTTTGTGACGCTAGAGTGAATAACTCTGATCCGCTCGGCCCATTCTCCTACGTCTGTTATGCTGCCGATTGTTTCCTGTTTTTCCCGAAATTTGGTCCAGTCGGATAGCCTTGCCTTGCCAATAGCTCTTCGAATCCTGGCTGCATTAACCGATATGCTTAAGATATAGTGATCGCTTCCTAGGTTTTCACCTAGGTTCGTCCATCGCGTCTCACTTTCGTTGTTGGTGAACGTGAGGTCGGGGGAAGTGTCGTGGGACACGCTGTTCCCGATGCGCGTTGGGAGATCTGGTTGAGTTAGCTGGAAAAGTCCGTAGCGCTCTACAACGTCTGCTAACAATATGCCCTTGGAATTGTCTCTATTGTAGCCCCAGTTTGAGTGTTGTGCGTTAAAGTCGCCTAACAATATTAATTTGTCCCTACCTTGAGCGAGTCGCACCGCGGTGGCCACCACGTTTTCAAAATCCGCCTGTTTTTCTCTGGGAGAACTGTAAACGTTGACAATAATTGTTTTAGGTTTGCCCCTTTTCTGCGGCCAAATCGTGATTATCTGGTGCTGAATAGGTTCCCGAAAAGAATAATTTACGCTAATCGTGACATCCTTCTTGGCAAAGGTGGCTACTTGAGGGTAGTCAGGGTGAGCATAAAGCTCGTACCCTTTGAGTTTTGGATTTTGTTTCCCTATTTCCTGAATACAGACAACGTCGGGAGGGATTGGCGCCGATTCTATGTAGTGCGTGAAATTAGTCAATTTAGTCCGTAGCGTGCAGCAATTCCATTGCCAGATTTCAATGTGTCCGGTCTTTGTGTTGTTTGCCATATTATCCATGGATATTACTGTCGCTATCAGTGTGCTCTATAGCTTTCGGTGTCCTGGTAGGAGCTCCCGGACTTTGACTGACCCTCTTTCGGGGGACAGCCGCGGCTTTTGTTTGCACATCCTCTACCATTCGTTTGAGTTTGTGTAGCTCTGCAAACATTAGTTGCATGTTTTGTGCTAACTGTTCCAGCGTTAACGAATGAGCGCCCAAAAACCGCAGAAAGCGCCCGGACAACGCCCGAACTGTAGCAGACGACAGGCGCGAGTCCGTGCCCTGACGTCACGCGAGCGGCGCTCGCAGCGCCGCTCGTGTTCGTTCTCGGGGCTAATACTCGCTGCGGTGAAACAGCGGCTATGGCGTTCTGCAGCTGTGCACGAGGTTGCGCGTACGATTCTAGGCCATGGTGGCCGCCATTCCAATGCGGGGCGCAATGCGAAAACTTGCCGTATACTGCGCTCTAGGTACAAATTAAAGAACTCCACTCCGGAACATTGTTCTGAAGCCCTTCACTGCGGCGCATCTAGATATGCCATAGTACGAGCATATTTTTGCTCGCGCGATGCATGTGCGTGTTTTAGCGGAATCTTGGTTCGAGCGATAGTTGTGGGTCATGTTCAAATAAATTTATGGCGTTGTCATTCTGTTCTTTGTCCTCGTCTAGTTTTCGCCGCATATTTCTTCGAATCCGTGGTTTTTGTTTCCTGCGTAACCCTGAATCAGTTTTCTTCTAAGCCATCGACGAGTACTTTTTTCTTCTGAATACGTTGTTGTGTTGGCCTGTAAGCAAGTATAACAGGGCATCGCGAAAAAACAAGGACGATGCCCTGTTATATGTTCAAGAATGCGCCAACTAGCCCAAACAAGAGCTTTACTGTAAGCAAGGCGCCAGTCGCTTGTTGAGTATTTTTTCTGATTTATTTCAATGCACACCACCTGCGAGGTCAATAAATTTCTGAGCAACAATGCTGGAGGCATTGTTTCTTGTGGCTTCTTGCCTCTGCAAAAAGTTCAAACACACAAGATTGTTTGAAATCTCAATGACGCTTTGTTGGAAATTTTCTGTCGTCGACTATCTCATGCTTTTCTCTCGAATAATATTGTACTGATATTATTGAAATATTATTGCAATATTAATATTGTAATAATATTGTACGAGAGGTACTGGGATCGGTACCCAGCACCTCCACCAAAAATGTTACGGGGTTAAAAGCAGGTATATTTACAAGATATTTACAATAATTGTAGCCGCTGACAACATGGCAGACAGCGCGGGAAGTCCAGAGCGTCGTCTTCTTCCGACCAGGATTAAAACATCTTCTTCGTCAGCGTGTCACAATATAATTGCTACACCAACAAAGAGAGGAAGAAAGATTTTAAACTTTCCAGAAGCATGCAGAGAGGAGGTTGATTTTATCGATTCCGGCGAACAGAAATTTCTGTTTCACGTTTCAGCCTTGTGATTGTCATTTTATCCGTTTAGGACAAATGTGAGGCAGGAAGTATGAAAAGTACGTTGAGGTTTTAGAATAGCAATACACACACAAAAAAAACAGAGAGAGAGAGAGAGAGAGAAAAGACAACCACTACTCTATACTCGAGAAAATACGCTACCGAGAAGGTGATTCTAGTTACTTATTCCTCAATTTCATTTGGCAACACTGTCTGGTGTGCCACCACCAAGACTGTTGGTGTTAATAAAGCTCATGGTTTGGTCTGATCTTATTGGCTATATCGGGTTCAGTTATTTCTTTCCTTGCTGTGGAAACCATAAGAACTCAAGTGTGGCTGACGTCAGCGTTATTTGTAATTGGAGTATTATTAGCGAGTTTAAACCTGACGAATAATTTTACGCTTAGCCAGCAACAATAATACACTATTTATTTATTTATTTATTTATTTATTTATTTATTTATTTATTTAGTCATACTGTTAACCCTCACTTGAGGGTCGTTACAGGGAGGGTCAGTAATACATAGAACAAATATTGAAGATCATTTGTAGTAGAACATTTGTAATACATAGAACATTTGTAGAAAAAGAACACACAGCTACATGCAAGGAACAAATATAAGCTATACAGTGTGAGCGAACTATGGCACTGCTAGCATATTATTAAGATAATAAAGGTGCATAACTGTAAGGAAAGGCTTCAGTGCAGGTAATTGTATATATATATGGCAGGGGCTTTCAGTACTGGTATACGAGGTCTGTCCCTAATGTTCGTGCAGTGAGTCAGCAAAAAAGTAGGAGAGCGTGTAGCAGCGCCGCTGTCTCGCTCGCTGCTCTCAAAAGAACCCGTTTCACTTCTAATGCACGCAGGACAGCTGTATGTCAAGGCAGAATTTAATGCGTGCAATTTTGTGCAGCCCATTGAAATTAATATAGGAGAACAGAGGAAACAAAGTATCAATATCAATTTTCATGCTCAACTGGGTCCAGCGTTCTCGAGGCGGGGGGGGGGGGGGGATGCCGTGAAGACCCCAAGGACGATGCAAGATCAGGACGCCTCTCCACTCCGTTCGAAGATGCGAACATCGATCGTGCGCGTTCTCTGGTGCTCAGTGACCACTGAATGACTGTTAGAGTGACAGCAGAAGAAGCAATTGGTTTGGAAAAGTGGTCCGTTCATCGAACTTTGACTAGAAAATTGGAAATGAAAAAGGCTAGAGTCAAGAGGGTGTCGAAACTGCTAACTCCTAAGCAAAAGTTACGACGAAAAGGATGTTTCATGGATTGGAAAATTTCAGACGACAGTGACGAATTCGCAAAGTGTCGTCACCACCGAAGAAACCTAGATTTACGAATACGACATCGAGTTGAAGTCGCAGAGCAAGGAGTGGGAAAAGAAAGATGAGCCAAAGCCCCCTCCGAAAAAAAAAGCGTGGAAGAACAGAGCAAAAATAAAAGCGATGTTGATAGTGTTTCTTGACTGCCATGGAAATTTGCACCACGAATTTGTACCTAAAGTTCAAACTGTCATCGCAGCTTTCTACGTGGAGGTCCTGAATCATGTGAAGGTGCATTTTCGCAGCGTACGACCAAATTTGTCAAAAAAGGGCTGCTGGATTCTGCACTACGAAATGCCCCTGCGCACTCTGCGTCGATATAGTGCGTGAGTTTTAGCACACAATTCCATCAGTGTGTTGGAGAACCCCGCCTTCTCGCTGGTTTTAGATCCCTGGCACATTTTCTTTGTTCTCCAAAAGCAAACTGATGCTCCGAGGGCGTATGTCGGGAGCGATTCAGAAGAAAACTACATCGCTGCTGAAAGGCTGAGCAGAGCAGGAATTCCAAGGGTGCTTCCAGCGATGGAAGAATAGGTGGAACTAGTGTATTGAGTCTATTGGGGAATATGTTGAAGGCGACCACATTGAGCCATCTGAACGTTTGGGTAATAATTTTTTTTTCAATGTACTGCACACACTTCTGGGACAGAATTCGCATGTTAAAAATTGTAGAACACTTTACTTAGTAAAATGAGGGAAGTTTTCTTCGTTGTAGGCTTAGTTTTCAACGAACCTTATTGCTTTTTCTGCAAGACGTGAAGGTTGTACAAGTTATGTTTTGGTGTATTTCCCCAAACCAGGATATAGCAGCGCAAATTCCAGTAAATGATTGGCTAGTATAGAAAGAGGCGTAAAGGAAAGGGCAGGACAGGGATATTAACCAGAAATGCGTCTGGTCTTGTTCAGAACACCAGTGGTTCAAGGTATATCCGATCAATGTGTTTTGTTGAAGTTACAATTTTATCCAAGTGAATTCCAAGTAATATAGCTAACGTTACGTTCTTCAGAACTTTATCTTAAAACATCAATTCAAATCGGCTCTCTATCCTTCCTTATTATGGTCTGAATAATAAGTAGATACTTGATCGGTGTTGAGGGTTAGCCGGTTGCTAGATAACGAAGACGACAGTTCATTTAGCCATGTGTTGGCTTCGTGCATTATTTCGTTAAGATCATCACCGCGCAAGAGCATGTTTGTGTCCACGTTCGTATAAGGCCATCTCACGTTTTCCAGGAATGCACAGTATTTAATTGATGTAAATAAGACATGAAACAGGTCCCAGAGCTAGAACCCTGAGCAACGCCATATCTTAGCAATTGTAAGCTCGATTTCACATCTCTAAAGCTAACACACAGAAAGTGATTTGCTAAATAAGTTCTGATCATATTCAGAGCATTACCTCTGATAATATAGGTAGGTGATTTGTAAAAAAAAAAACGCATCACGTTGAATAGAATCAAAGGTTTTTCTTCAACTTGAAGTTATTGTACGAGTGTAAAGCCTATCTTCGATGTTTGCATGCAATAATATTTTTTTTTCTCACGGAGTGAAACCCTGTCTACGGAATGTTCTTTCTGAAAACTATACATTCTTTCTATTTTTCCATCATTAAGGTATTTTGGAATAAAAAACAGCTATGTTCTGTGATTTTCGAAAGAACCGGCAAGACAGAAACTCGCTAGTAGTTACTGAGCGCATTTCTGTCACCTCCCTTTTGTACAGTACATGCACCAGTTATTTTCCATTTTGTCAGTGAACGAATCATTTTTCAATAAGCAGCTACATATGTGAGCGAGAGGTAAAGATAGAGTATCGGAGCATACCTTGAGTGGGAAAACCGCAATGTTATCGTAACCACGCACCTCAAAGTTTTTGATAATGGTACCAACTTCCTGTAGGAACAAAACTATATGAGCCTGTGGTGCTTTCAGTTCCTTTACATACGGACAAGAAGTGTCACTTTGAATATTTCTTGCTACTCCTGGGCAAAGTGCTGAATACATTTATGGGATAAAATCGTCTTCTGTTTTTCATTGCAGCACTGGTTCACCTTATTGCCGTTTCCAGACGAGGATCTTCCTATTTTTCTGTCCTATGAACTGCAATAATCATCGCGTTGTTCTGGTTTTAGCTAACCACAACAACATATTGTATTGAGGTGACAAGCTCTAAAAAAAATCAGACGCCGGGAAGTTTGGTTTTTCAATGAGCCCTTTGTTCAATCCACTGATCTTTCATGACACGGGAAGAAAACCGATCACATATTGCAGCCGGTCTCTCTTTCTTGGAAGGCACTCGGCGGGCACCCTCTACATCCTGTGTTGTTAGTTCTGGGAAATTCAGTTTGTGTGCAATAGAATTGAGGCTTGTGAACAGGTTTTCTTTTTCTATTCATTCATCGTCATGGTTTTCCATCTTCTGCCGGCGGCTGTACTGACACAAATTATTGATTTATTTCTTGAGAGGGAGAGAGCGAGCAAAAGAAGTTTAATGCAAGCCGAAGCTGTCAGCCCTGCTATATACAAGGCTTGCTACTTCGCGTGAGGTGTTTAAGATGACATGAAGACGCTAATAATATAGGAGTAGCAGAAAAAAACAAAAAGAAGGATAAGTGAACAAATCAAGCCCAGTTGATTAAAAAAGAATGTCTATAAGACCTGAATGGCGTAAGTATAACAGCAGGTTCTTCGTGACTCGTATTACGTCATTGCTCCTGTGCCATTGCTCTTGCTTCCACATTCTCAAGCCTTGCTTTCAGTTTAGCAACTTCATTTCCTTCAGTGGTTACCAACAGCATCAAGCCGTCATAACATGACGCTAGAAAACACCTTTCTCAATATGGGCCCTCACTATATTCACACTAGGGTTAAATACCTCGGATCCATGTTTAAACTTTTGACATTTGAACACAAAAGTTGAACGCCCATATTTATTAGTGATGCCTCATTTCCCTATTGTTCTATTAACTATTCCCTCCTTCCGAAATAGTACGCGGGCGTCGTGCCCCTCTCGGTGGCAGCTGACAGCCTACTCCCTCCCTATTTCCCTCTTTGTCCATTGCATTTGTGTGTTTCATATCGAGTAATATTTCCTTTGATTAAGATTAAGTTGTATGTCTATAGTTTTGGAAGAACACGGAAGAGCTGTCGCACCAGCAGTGCATCTGTATGTGTGATTGTGGCTGGGGTACCATCGACAAATTTAAGATTACTGCTGAACTATGATAGATAGATAGATAGATAGATAGATAGATAGATAGATAGATAGATAGATAGATAGATAGATAGATAGATAGATAGATAGATAGATAGATAGATAGATAGATAGATAGATAGATAGATAGATAGATAGATAGATAGATAGATAGATAGATAGATAGATAGATAGATAGATAGATAGATAGATAGATAGATAGATAGATAGATAGATAGATAGATAGATAGATAGATAGATAGATGTACAAACAACAACAACAACCTGGGAGAGCTGGATCAACAGTGGCTCACGTTTCCACTTTTCCTTCAATAAACAACAACTGTGTTTGGCATAACCGGCTCTGCATAGCTTACCTTCTCTGTTTCGCTAGCCTGCTCCTCAGTTTCCCTTTTCTATCACGTGTATGTATGTTTTCAATCGAATGATATTAATGCATTATATTTTATAAACAAGAACAAGACAACCGCAGAAAAAAATCAAAGTTTGAAATACGTTTTCGTCCACCCTTTGTAAAATTCCCGCGCTTAGTATAGCGGGCTAACCCCTTTTCGGTGTCCTTACTGCATAAGAAGGAACACGGAACCATAGACAGTATATATATTTCCGTGTTCCTTTTCGACAACGGTTTCTCGTTTGTTAGTACTGA
Source organism: Dermacentor albipictus (assembly GCF_038994185.2). NCBI lineage: Eukaryota > Metazoa > Arthropoda > Arachnida > Ixodida > Ixodidae > Dermacentor > Dermacentor albipictus. The sequence goes on from NC_091821.1 coordinate 226,832,828, forward strand.
ATGTCCGGTAAGTCCAACTCTTGGAAAAGGTGCTCGAAGATTTGAAAGCGGGAAGCTGTGCAGTACTAGTGTTTCATTTTTGTTATTTTTGCACGCTAGTCTTGTGGCCGGGAAGCAGCTCGTAAAACGGAACCCCAAAATACTGCCTTCTACTTTGGGCTCGAAAGAGTGGCGCTATGCGCTAGCATTCCCGCCTGCTTTTTCGTGCGGTCGGCACGGAACAGCATGACCTCTGACAATCGGAAAGTAACGAGACGTCCTTGAATAAGGACGAGAGAAATTTTCTGCGCTGACAGGGCTGTACTGAAGATGAAATAATTCAAAACGGGCTTGATCCGCATTTTTCTGCATTTTTCGAATTTTTCTAACAATGGTAGTCACGTAGGTTTCCAAGCTGTAGGACAGAGGACACGCACACGCACACACAAACACTAAACTTTCTGATGTTAATTGGGCTCCGAGACAAGACCTAAGAAGAATGCACAGTCCCGCTGTGTTTCGGATCGCGAACGGGGCAGAGAACACAAGAAACGAAAGAAGACAAACACGATCATAAGGCGCATTAAAAAGAGGAACAAAAAGAAGAAACGGTCAACTTTTGCCAGGCACACAAAAGCGTCGCAGAGCTAAATGTCAATAAGCCCGAGAAAGGCTTATCGCGAGGACATCCAAATAGCCCAAGACTACGTTTTGACGCTATGTTTGTTAATGTGGTTCCCTTTGCGATTTCATATGCAGCGCCGCTGCACCACACTATCGCTGTTCACGTCGACAACCCCTTCAACTTCTTCCACCTGTAGTAGAAATCAAGTACGTCGCGATGTCTAAGACAACTACATATAATTATCGGTAGTAGCAAAAAAAAAACAACTTTTTTTCAGAGCATATTAAAGTCACGAAGTGCGTTGCAATACATTTGACGCGGACATGAGGCGCCCAGCGTTCTGGCGTAGCTTTTTCTTCCGTTCCTCACTTTTCATCGTGTCTTTGTAAGACACCCTTCCCTTTTTCTTCTGTTAGTCTAGCCTAACTACTTACACCGCCTTGCGGACAAAGCGGGAAGTAAAAAGCGAGGAGAGCGCGAGAAGGAACAGTGGGCCCCCGAAATGCGGCTGTCTTTGCCTGGAACGCGTGGTCCCGGAAGTTGGTTCCTGTGCTTGGTACGCTCAGCTGCAAAAAAAAGAAAAAAAAAAGAAAGAAACGCGATGGGCCCATTACCGCGCTTGAGAGTGCATCGTGCTGTAAAACAAAGCACTGGTGCTGCGCAGCAAGGCCGGTGTGCAGCAGGTGCTTCTGTGAAATTCCACCACGCCCCACGAGACATCCACGACAACATCCATGTCTCCGCTTCGAAGAAGAAGCTGACCACGATTAACCAGCCTTTAATATTTACCGAGTTTTTCGCCTGAAGCAAGGTCATATTTACCGCTATGGCGCGTGCATCGGGCTTCTAGCTTATCTCGAACTCCCTGCCGTCAGAATGACAGCTGAGAGATCACCAGCAGGACACGCTATAGTATACTATATGCCGGCATGAGATACACAATGGCTGGCCTCTTTACGTAAACACGGATGGCTCGTTTCTTTTTCGGTCGCTGTAGTTCGAGCGCAGCTAGCGCAGTGTTCACGAACTCCACCATTATCAAATAGAAGAAATCCTTTTTTTTTTACGTCATCAACGGCTACAGAAATCACAGACCTTCAAGTTCTTCTTTTGACTCCAGTTAGGGTAATTTCTTTTTTCTATAGCATTATGCGAAACACGAACTAGAAACGGATGGCTGAATGGCATGCAAGACACTAACGTAATTCCAAAGTATGCATATAGCTCTCCAATTTCGTACCATGTCCGATGTATTCACCGCTTTCTTTCTGTATTAAGATACGCGCTATAAATGTATTTCTATATATATTTGTATTGCTTCGAATAATTCAAAGACACGTTTATTTACGTCTAGTCAAAAAAATAAAAGAACATGAAGGAGGGAGAGAGATGCTAAGCCCTGAGGTTAAGTACAAATGAGCGCGATCTCTTCATCGCATGACTAGTCAAACAGTACGAGGAACGCTCGCTCGAGCCACAGAGGAAATCACTGGGAAGCGCTCCTTGCCGCCCTCGCTTTGTTCTTGTCACTGTTTATTTACTTTGTGCGGTTTGGTCGGGAGACTTGTTAACAAGCTGCCAGCATACTCCGTACACGATTGGTTGTGCAAACATTTTGCTTTGCGCCTGAAAGCACAAGGCAGTCACCATAATTATTTACTTAGGCAAACATAAAAAAACAGCCATTTGAGCGAGGAGAGCGAGGAAAGACAAAGAGGAAAGGGGATAAGTTAAAAAAAAAGCCCATCATGCCTCGCGATGGCGTAACCCTCCGAAGAGTCGATAGATGCATTATGGAACGCGCTCTTGCTTAGCCTTGTAAAGTCCAGAAATAATTTATTCAAGGGCCACTTTGCGTGGGCGACATCAGCGGCCGTTAATTTCCGATGGGATGAGGATCTATTCCTACGGCTAGACTACCACGCGGGCTCCCTCGTCTCTTTGTTTATTCAAGACCTTTCATCAGTCCTTCGCTTTCTCTCTCTCTCTTTACGCGAGGCTAGCGCAATTCAGCGCTGCTGAGGACTTCAGTGCGGAACACGCATCGACGCTGAAAAAGTGTGGGTCCCATTTTGCTCCCGCCGGGGCTTTTCGTGGACGTTTATTATTGGCATGAGCATCGAGTGACACCCTCGTTTCTTGCGCACCTCCGGTTCACCTCCTGAGACGACCGGGGAGGAAACTTCAAATAAATCAGAAAAAATAGAAGAAGTATAGTGCAGCACCAAATTCATAGGTTTCAGTGTATACATATATATATATATATATATATATATATATATATATATATATATATATATATATATATATATATATATATATATATATACATATTAGAGCCTCAGTTTCGTTACAAGTTGAGTTACTGAAGTGTCTCGAATAATTAGAACTAATTAGAACTCACTGATAATCGCACACCCAAGCACAGAATCATAGACATTGGAGACCCGCCACGTCAGTACGACTTCAGTGAAATTTCTGGAAAGCCGGAATTAGACAGCGGAAGTAATGACGTCACGTACAAGAAGGTGGCATGATATTTAACCGGCTGATTAATGAAAAACAGTTGCCTCCGAGTGACAACGCCGAGGTGCGAGTGCCGAAGTGTGAGTGCCACTAGGAGACACGCCTAAGTCAATGGTTAGGGTCGCCTACTATTTATTTATTTATTTATTTATTTATTTATTTATTTATTTATTTATTTATTTATTTATTTATTTATTTATTAAGGAACGTACATCAATCAGTTGGGCATTATCGTAGGGGGGTCGAAACAGTAACCGGAATGAAAGCAGGAAACAGACAGGCACCAGCTGTTACTTGAACTTTCAACTAAAGCAATCTTGGAAGGCTAGGGAAAACATATTTGCGGGAACATTCGCAACACTCGTACTCAGCTGATTCCACTCACAAATCGTAAAAGAAAAAAAGGAAGAATAAGTAAATACAGCCGTACCATATCCTATTTCTCGAACCTCTTTAGCTTGATAATTCCTGTGCGATATGCGGTATGGGTTCATCACGTAGAAAAATTTTATTAATATCAGTTTCATCATGAAAAATAAAATGAAAAATTTTAATCGCGAAAATTTGCTTTTTTGCTGAAGAGCTTTCCACCCTAGTGCATTCTTAATGTGAGTTATAGTGGAATTAATGTTTTAATTACACCCGTAAAAGCGTGCAGCACGCTCTTGTATGCGTGCAAGTTTACCGATTAACGTTTGGCCTTGAGGATCCCACATACTAGAGAGGCACATTCAAGCACTGGTCGCATATTGATGTCATACAGAGCTTCTTTAAGGCTTTCTGGAGAAGAGCTGAAAATACGTTTATTGAAGTTTAACGCCCCATTGGTTTTACCAGCTATATAACCTATATGCTTATTGCAAGATAAGTCAGAAGATAATTAGACACAAATGTATTTAAAATGTTCAACGCAGGCAAGCGGGCTACCAGAGAGGCTATAACAAGGATGGGAGGGCTCGCGTTTTCTGGTAAAAGTAATGAAACAACGTTTACTTAGATACAGACGCATGTTCCTTGTTTTGCACCCCTAAACCGCAGTGTCGAGGTCACGTTGTAAGATATCGATATCATACGTGCCGTGTATGGATTGGTAAATGACACAACAATCCGCATACAGCGTGACATTTCAACTGAACAGCTCTGATTAATATAAACTAAACAATGTACCGGCCCTAACATTGAACCCTGCGGCACCCGCAGGAAATGTTAACATACGATGTCGAAGAACCATTCACGACAACAAACTGCTTTCTACAATATCGATAATCCCTAAGCTAACCAAGAACAGGCAGGCCTAAAAATGACAATTTATGTAATAAAAGAGCGTGCGGAGAAATCTAAGAATGCCGAATGAACTTTTAGCCCCCCCCCCCTCGCATAAACTTAATATATCATGAGAAATTCAAATATTTGTGTACCACACGATAAACCGGATCTAAAACAATGTTGAACTGAAGTAAAGAAATGATTGGATTCCAAATGTTGTATAATACTGCAATAGATTGCGTGCTCAAGGTGTTTACAGCAGACACTTGTGAAAGAAATCGGCCTGTAGTTAATGACGCGGTTTCTGTTACCGGACTTTAGTATTGGCACAACATTCACTAACGTCCACTCAGACGGGAGCTCTTGATCTTCCAGTGATTTCGAAAACAAGATAGCAAGAAAGGGCACCAAGGCTTTTGCAGATCTCTTGAATACGTAACTGGAAATGACATCAGGTCCTGGAGCTGCGTTTCCATTGAGGCATCTGAGAGGAGTGCACACACTATTTGTGGAAACAACAATGCCAACCATAGATTAGTATATGTGGTGCATAACACACGGAATTTCACATTGAAATGGTCAAGAAAACACCGATTGAAGATATCTGTTATAGCAGGTTGCTTCGTTTGCGTCTTTTGATAAGTTTCTTTGGTCATCGATAACACCCGGAATACCAACTGAGTTGATCTTATTCTATGTCACATATTTCCATACCTCCTTGGGATTAGTAAAGCTTTCTTAGAAAAGGAGAAAGTCATATTTAGCTTCTTCTAATAGTTTGTTTTAGCACTCTGTTTGGTTCACCAAGTTTTTCCTTAATATTAGCAGTCTTTGTTAGCCGGAAGCACATAAGAAGGTGGTTCCTTTTTCTAACTTCCTTAGGTTTGCATTAATCCAGGGTTTATCAGCCCTACGCTTAAGGATGGTTTCCTAATTTAGTATGGTTGTCTCGTGTGGTTGCCGGTCTGGCAGGCGCCTCGCAGTGATTACAGGCCAATTTGTGTGTGCGACCAAGGGGAGAACCCTTTCCACGAACTGTCCAACTCTAGGGGAGAACGCTGTCCGCGAACCAAATAGGACCCGCAGGTTGCCGCCGGAGGAGGCAAGCCCCTGCCAACTCACCTGGGAGAAGGGATCCGCCGCCTATCCCCTACCAGACTCTGCATGTCACGGGACGCTGACGTGAGCAAGATCCCGCCTACAGTTTTAGTGGGCCTATTTAAGGGGCCCCGCAATGTACTTTTTCATTTCATTCATTCCCTCCTTGTATATCCTTCACCACCCGTTGAATAGACAGGGCATGTTTCGCACTAGAAATTGTCTCGTTCCTGCCTGGTCACCATGGTCTACCGGACGTGTGCAGCCCGCCGACAACGCCACGCTACCCAATAGTAACGCCGGTCGAGGTTGAAGAAACAGGCGTCGCAACAACATTTAGTTATGAATGAATTTCGGGGTTTTACGTGACTGAATTGAATGAATGAATGAATTTTGACCACCAGGGGATCTTTAAGGTGCCCTTAGTGCACGGGACACGGGTGTAATTGCACTTCGCCCCCATCAACATGCGGCCGCCGTTGCCGGTATTTGATCCCGCGCTTAGCAGGCCAACACCAAAGCCGGTAAGCCACCACAGCGAGTGGGACATGTAATTACTTGCTTCGTATAATCTCATATTTACACCGATTGCTCTCGTCACCTTTGTCAATGTAGTCACCGTAGCATTTCTGTATATCACGGGATGTCATTTGTGAGACATTTCGAACGCGTTCCTCTTTAGAAAGAGTTTAATGTTTTATTTGTCAGAAATGTTCATTCGCGCAAATGGCGTAGAGAAACTCCTTCGGATACAAAATCGGGGAATTTTTATAATTTTGATCATTTAAAGTGCGTATCTTTAAAGCACATTTGCCCAAACATCGACGAGTTTAAACTTTGACCATATTATTAGATAAAAAGCCTTTCAGAGGGCTCAGAATGTAGCATCAGCATTTTATTGATACACATTCCTTTTGTAACTCTCCATTTTGAGCCGTCCTATAAAGGAAGCTAGACAAATGCGCGTTTTATTGGGAGTGATAGAATTTAAAATATTTCTTCCGAACTCTGAGATTACATTTCTCACAACACATGCTTGTTTTCTTATTTCAGTGAGAACAAATGACTTCTTTGTTCTGCAGAATCACAACGTGCTCTAACCGGCCAGATCAATTTTGTGTTTTCAGCAAATGCTGTTGTCTCTTTGCATGCAACGAATTATAGATGCAAGCTCTTTGTTATATGGCTGCTATGGGCCTTTGAAATGCGGGCACGTCCCTTTTATCACTTCGTACCTTTTAGTGCCAGAACGCAATCATATGCAACAAGAAGTTGCGTGTGTAGCAAAGAATGCAGCTCCTTTTTCATACATCAATGTAGCATACTGCAATGGTTTTATGAGGTCTCTTTCCTCCGTGCTTCTTAACTTATATCGGGGATTATAACATTTTTCGACTCTTCACCAGGACATTTGAATTGCTTTCTCTCCCATGTCTTATTCCCAGCTACTTGGGCTCATCATCCTGAGCGTTAGATGAGACTGCAACAGTACTGCAGCATTTGTAGTGACAGGCGATTACCTCAGAATCACAATCAACTCAGTAATCGAAAGCTTGGAGCCATAATTTGAAAATTACTTCAGCAAATTATCGCTATTACTGTATCAGTCTAGGAAAGACGCACTGAAGAGAGTGCCTGAAAGCTCTATGATATCTCATATCTCGTCGAAGCATAGAATATTTTGCTGTGCATACTATTTAGTGTTATGTACAAGAGAGGTGACCCCTTCCATATACGAAAAATTGTTTTTGGATGCATCTTTTCTGGTCAGGGTTGCTTCTTCATGGCATGACGTTCCACAGGACTTGTCGCTAGGTAAATACGTTCAGGTCACGCGTGCGCTCCCTTTCTGTATATGTTTTTGACATCTTACTGCTGGTTCAGCGATAACTTTGTCATCATCACTGCATTACGGAGCTTTTCCAACTACTTCAGAGACAAAAGTGCTGCCAGGCAAATGGTTCATGCCTGTGGCGTATTAATGGCTGCTTTTCTCTTCAGTTACTACTACATGACAGTCTTCAGGTGAAATAATGAAGACACCTGGAGGCACCTCATCACGAGTGTCAGTATCGTTGAAAATAATCTTTAGCCTTTGTGGCGCATTTCTTACAAAAGCCTGATCAAGGAATGTCTTCCCTCCCAACGAGAACGAACAAAACAGTTTATGTGTTGGACAGAATTCGTAATTAAGTTAGTTTCTCTTTGATAGAATGTCCGGCACATCTACTACTACAGGCTGTCGAAACAACACCCAATCAGCCAGATAGGACGCCGTTGTTTCAACCGTTTTAAATGTCAATGCAAAGCATAAATATTCTGTCGTATATGCATTTCATCCTTTAAGAACAGGTAATCACATTCCCAGCAACAATAAATTATATTTGAATCAATATTAGTACATTTTTCTACCATGCGACGATTCCCTTCTCGAAGTCTCAAAGTCCATGATATTACTGCTATCGTTACGCGGAAACGTGCACACCTGTTGAAGTTTGCAAAGAGAAAAGTTATGATCTTATGAATACACGCCGGGAAACGCACGCTTTTTTATTAGAGATGGGAGCAGTTACAGTGAACGAAAGAAGTGTACTACGTGTAAGGCACCGCAGGCACATAAGGAATGGTTCTACCCTGCTGTCGTGCATTTCTCCGCAGTGAACGAAGAAAGGAAACTTCATTCAACTATGACCACAATGTGAACCATGCTCATTGGCAAAAGTGGCACTGCATGATGACGACGAAGCACTTAGCAGGCGTTCGGTGTAATGACGAGTGCTTAGGTTGATCGGAGAGGCGCAATTTTCGCGGGTTCGTCGGAGTGAGCCTCATAAGGGGCTGCAGTGGGATAAGACAGGTCTCAGTCCTGCCTGTAGTAGCCGCAAGCTTCTTGGATCTTTTTTCTGTTAGCGTAGGTCGTTATTTATTTATTTATTTATTTATTTATTTATTTATTTATTTATTTATTATACATACCTTAAAGGCCTAGTAGGCCCAACAGTAAGTACTGGTGAAAATATACAATATTTGAAGTACAGGGCAAGAATAGAAAATCAAGCCATAAGGCACTTTGAACGGCGATATTGAAGTTAGTCTTGTCACAAGTGGAGACGGTGGATAGGACAAGGCGGTTCCATTCAATGGCTTTTCTTGGCAAAAAAGGAAGAATGGCACTAGTTAGTTTGACAAGATGGCACTTCAATATTGTGTTGGTGGTTGAAGCGAGACGAGATGTAACTTGGTGTGCTGAAAAGCTTTTTTTTGAGAGAAGGGTTAAAGTAATATATTCTATGAAAAAGACAGAGACGAAAGTACTTGCGACGTAACCAAAGGTCAGGTAGATCTAGTGTTATTTTCATGGACGTGACGCTAGAATGACGAGAATAATTTGAGAGAATAAAACGAGTGACGCGGTTCTGAATGTTTTCAAGGGGAATGGCAAGATTGACATGAGCAGGGTCCCATATGGCACAAGCATAATCTAATTTGTGGTTCGGACGAGTGTTTTGTATAGAATAAGCTTTAGTGAGATGTGTGCTGACGCAAAGTTTCGTCTCAAATAGCCTAACGTTCGGTTGGCACTGTTACTGACATATGCAACATGCACAATCCATGAAAGGTTGCTAGTAACATACAGGCCGAGATATTTATAGGAGTTAACAACCTACAGGGTAGTGCCGTTAATGGAATATGGGAATACATCACAAGAGAAAGAGCTAGAGGAGACGCGCATACTTTTGCATTTAGCGGTGTTAAGCTGCATTAGCCATTTGTTGCACCAGTTGGATACGTTATCCAGGTCGTCCTGTAGCTTACCAGAATAACTAATGTTAGTTATTTTGCGATAGATGACACAATCGTCGCGAACAGCCTAATGGTTGAATTAGAGATACAGTCAGGAAGGTCATTAATGTAGATTAGAAAAAGCAATGGACCGAGTACCGAGCCTTGTGGTACACCGGATGTTACGGAACAAGGTCTGGACGAAAATTCGTTAGCAGTTACATACTGGGTCCTGTTAAAGAGGAAATCCTTCAGCCATGCAAATACCTTGGGGTCAATATTAAGAAGGGAAAGTTTAAAGAACAGTAAATCAAGAGAAACAGAATCGAAAGCTCGCGAGAAGTCCAGAAATACGCAGTCGCTGACAATTTTCTGATCCGCATTATTGAACAAATCAATCGTAAAAAAAAAGGAGCTGCGTTTCACAAAAAAATAATTTTTTAAAGACATGCTGCGCGTTGTTAAAGAAAGAGTTGGTCGCGAGAAAATAATAAGATTGGAATAAATTATATGCTCCAACATTTTACTTGGGATGCATGTTAAGGAAATTGGACGGTAATTATTAGCGGAATGGACGTCACCTGATTTATGAAGCGGAACCACCTTTCCCACATTACAGTCTTTGGGTAGCACAGAAAGCTGTAAAGACTGGTCAAAAATATTCGACAAAATAATACATTTAAGCAATTCAGTGCATTTTAGCATTTTTGAGTTTATGGAGTCAGGGCCACAAGACGAAGAAATTTTTAGATTGCTGATAAGTTTTCCGACGCCCACCCAGTCAAAAAAAATGGAATCCATAGGCGGAAAATTTGCATGTGATAAAAGTTGCACAGCAGTTGCAAGCGACTGCTGAAAAAAATGAGGAGATGGTGTCGTTCAAGCTATCACAGCGCTCGTGAGGCAGAACAGGCACGTCAGACTGAATTACCTGCATGACATCCTTTTTAGTACTAGTAACAACGGACCAAAACTTTCGAGGGTTAGAAACCAGAAACGGTGGAAGAGTATTGCTCAGAAAGGTTTGTCTGGCATTGGTTGATACCGAACAAAATTAATCGGCAATGTGGCGACAATGGAACCAGTGATAAGGATGATATGTAACTTTGGACTTTGGTGCGGCGAAACCTCTTGTTGCGCAGGCGCTTTAGCGAATTATTAAACCACGGTGAGCGGGGATTAGAAGGCACCCTTCTTTTAGGCATGTAACAATGAATTAAAGGCAATATTCTGTAATGAAATCCTTCAGGGCAGGCTTGATGCTTTCATTCCTGTAATTCATCTCTGTCGCATAAAATGGCTGATGAATTTGGGCTCAGCTGTGGAAAGGGTCAAAATGAGGGTTACAGGAGTACAAAAGGTTATTTAAACTCTACAAAGCAGCATCCGAATCAATTTTCGAAATGCTTTGGAATCAAGAACAATCGAACTTCACAATCAGGCGAAAGGAACGGTTTTTTTTTTGTTGGTAGACACTTTATAATTTTTGATATTGTGACTTTGTTTCTTGTGAGGACGCTACCTTGATATATATATATAGGAGTATTGCCCCTCTAAAGCCTGCTTCACTGAAGGTTTTCACAGAGCGAGTAAGAACACCTTCGAAGAAACTAAGGGGCCATGCGAAGTGAGAAATAGTGACGAGCTTGGAAAGCCCCTTCTCATATTTCGTATTTATTCATTTGAACACGCCAATTACAATTTTCACCGAGTTTGATGACATTGGTGCATACATGTTATAGACGCCGTAACAAAAAGTAGCAAAACATTGAATGTCGCGAAGAACCACAGCGCATCGCTGCTCAAGCACCCTTGCGTTCGCAAGCAGTAAACAATTCATTTCCGTGTGAATTTTCTCACGACGAAAAAGACTCATGCGAATGGCAGTAGGTTCAGGGAGATTACGAGGGAACAAGATAAAAAGTACAATTACGCATGTCTATCACTCTATATCTCGTTGTGCAGCAGCATACCGTCTCTTGGGCGACGCTATATACCTCTCGGAAAACTTAAACCCCTGTGAAATGCTTTGTGCCAGTGGCGCGTGGGTGGTCTAAGTTAGCTGCACATCTTCGATAGCACGCTGCATATAGCTTTATATGAAGTATCTTAGGCAAAAGGCTGAGTGGCGAGATCACAGGAGAGCACGAAGCGCTTTCCACCTCTTCGATTCACGCCGGTTTTCGTCGCACCGACCTCGAATGTCCGCCCTCGCCCGCAGCGGCAAGACGATGAACCAGCGTCCGCGGAGGGAAGGAAGAACACGAAATGTACTCGAGCCTCGACGAGCACGGCGGCTATAACGAGGTCGAGGTTGCGGCGATCGTTTTAGCTCCGCCGGACGAATGGATTGCGCTTCAGCTTTATCGCGATAAGCAAGAAGAGAAAGTTAATGTGCTTACGCTTCGTCGCCTATTTCGATATGCGGAGTTAACGACCTGCTCCGCCGCTGCAGGGAGGCAGGTGACACAATTTCACAGAGGTGGGCGGCGCTCTTGGTATGACATTAGGGGCGCCTGTCGTCGCCGCTCCTTTAGCACAAGAGTGTTCGGAGGAACACGCTGGTGGGAGGCTTGTATTGCGACATGCGCCCACACTTTTTCACTCTCTCTCTCTCTCTTTTTTCTGAGACATCAAGCGCGTTCAATTCCTTCATTTTTGATATGTGCTGCTAGGTAGCCATATACTCTCTTTTCTTTTTCTTTCACTCGCCTTATGCTTTGCCGAATGAAATTTGCCTTTCGTTTACAGTCAGAAAGCAGTCTTCGCGGACTCCACGTTACAGCAGCGTAATCCATAATGTGCTTTCAGGAAAAGCTGCTACTAGATTCTAAGCGTGTACAACTGGTTCGACAACACAAATTTTCGGGTGCGGTGCTTGACCCTATGGTTATCATGGAGTCCGCGAATCAAAGAGATGGAAGAACAAGCCAATTATATTATTAACATCCTCCGTATATTGGCAGGCGTCAAAAGGGGAGGCACGACATCATCATTAATACCTCTACACTAGCGCTCTCATAAGGTAAAAAACTGGATACTCTGCTTCAGCCCTTCGTAGCAGATAAGGCAGTTCAGAAGAAACCCTCCAATTACTTGTAGCCAGAAGCTTTCGTGCATGTTTGGTCGTTCCTCAGGCATCCTCCAGTTGCATAGTTGTTCCTTATCCCACCAGCCTTTTCTTTCTTTCATGCACTAAGGTTGGTGGAGACGTGCCGTCACAATTTTCGTATAACCACTCAACATCCCAACCATCCCCTTTCCAAGCGCATAATAGCAGAGATGGGGCTAAGGGGCACGAAATTATGGATCAGTGCAGAAACTGTTACCGTTACAGCAGTATTGGCAAGTACACGTATAGCGACTTCCTTGGCTTCTCCAAATTCCGAATATTTACCAGGGTACCAGGACTTGCGTGCAAATCCGAGTTGCTGGTAACAGAGGCAAAATATTTACCGTTGTCGCACATTTACACCAAGCACCAAGACCTCATTCTAGGGCGCTATAACGTAAAACTATTCCAAACTTTTCTATTCCAATTCTGCTATCAGCCCTCCGCGATTGGTCAAAAACTTTTTTCGACCACCCCCCCACTTCACCTGTCTGTCACGCGACGTTACAAAAACCGCAATACCTCCCCATCTGATATGATGTGTGCACACTGATTATGCATGATTTGACAGAAAAAAGAAAAACAGTTATTTCTGATTCGACCCCTTTTCGCCACTAGCCCTCTGCTATCGGTAAAAAGTTTTCGGGCTGCACCCACTTCACCTGCCTGTCACGCGACGTCACAAAACCGCTACGAACTCACCGCGTCAAAGTGACGTGTACGCGATAAAGATGCATTAATATGCCGAACAAAACCGAATTTTTTTCGGAATAGCCGCAGGCTGCCCCGTTCCGAAAGGAACAAAAGATAGCTGCCGCCGATCGCTGAGACGCTGGCTACTCGCACCTGCCGGAGAGCATGGGTGTATTTGCGTATAATAAAACTTCTTGCGTGACCGTGTAACGTTTTCAAGCACTTTCGACACGTTTACTACCTCATTCTGCCAACTCTTCTTTGCTGAGGGTCAATTTTAGCGTCATTCTTAAGCTTCCGTTGCATGCCGCCGCGATTTTCGACCAGCCACCACAAGCTAAGTAAGGGAAAGCCGACCAATCGCAGATGCCGGCACCACCCTCTTCATCCGGTTATAGGTTTTCAGTGCACTGGCTCTGCCCTAGTGAATCCCTCTCCACTTGAGCGTTCTCCTCGCCTCTTGTCAGCCAATTAGATACAATAAGCCGCTCAGTGTAGGCGATGTTATTCGTTTTTCAAGCAAACAAAAGGGACCTCCTATGAACGAGGAGAGCGTTTGATTGGTCTGTTCAGACAACCCTATGGGTGACCACCCGGTGCTTGCGTCGGTGGTTACGCAAATTTGACGTCAGGAAATTGGAATAGAAACATATTGGAATAGTTTTACGTTATAGGGCCCCTAGTGTACACAGACGGACCATTTATTTATCCAAGTTCTGCAACAGCGTTCTTAATTCCAGTTTACGGGGAACAAGCAAGTACAAGTTGTCTCACAGTACTCCATCAACCACTGCTGAATTTAACGCATTTCTCTCTGCTATGACAAAACCCCGTACATCACAATCTCGACTATAAAATGCGTATATCCACAGACAACAATGCCAATACGTATTTTTGACCGATCGTTGAGCATAATTGATGTCAAACATACTTTCCATAGGAAAGAACAGCGTTTGTTCAGTGAATGGCCCTTTAATATATGCTACACGAAAGGTTTACATCATTGCGAAAGAGGAACAACATTACTCCAACGGGCGCTGAGTCACTGTGGGATTGCGTGGAATGATAATGTAGATGCTTTAGCACGCGGAACGCATGAAGGGAGAATATTTCGCTCCTTCCTTTGTCAAAAATGTTTGGGCGTTGCGCTATTAACAAAATCTGTGCCCGAATCACAAGACAAACTCGGTTTAATAATGGGGAACAATGTTCAAAATTGTTCAGGATAGATCCACTTTTGAAGTTCGCAATACCGATCAAGGTCAATCACGTTATAGAAACAGTAATACACAGATTAGGAGTCGGCACGAACCTGCATGAAGTGCTTCTCATAGAGGATCGGAAACGCTAATAGCCCAATTTGTTCTTGCGAATAATCCGATGAAGATATAGAACAGCTTCTCTTACACTTAAAAGGAAGAGGTCTGAGCACCAACCAAATTGTTTAATATATATTTACGTTTCGGCTCCGCCACCGTAGCCTTGTTCACAATGAAATTTGATGTTCAAATGCTTTTCATTGTGAACAAGGCTGCCGTGGGGGAGCCGAAGCGTAAATATATATTTTAAACCATTTTGGTCAGTGCGCGGACCTCTTTCTTTTAAGTATGCATCATCCCGACCAGATGGGCTTCCGTCACACTCTCGACTTCTTCTCTTACACTGTGGCAAATTCTTAGCCTGTCACCAATAGTTGCCGCGCAAGCTACCTATTCTTGATAAAAGATCGCTGTCGATGGAGAATCTCTTGGGTGTGTGGCCAACACAAACGTCCAAAACACAACCAGTACGTTCATTTGTAGACTCGGTTGATAAAACGATAATCAGGGATAATCATTAGAGATTTAAATCAGTTTCGAAGATGTTGGACTTATTATGAGTCTGATATACATTTATTCCGGCACGTTCATCGAGGCTTGCGACACTTGAAGCAGCATAGCTAGAACCCAGGGACGTGACCCTATTTGTTCGTTGTTCATTGTATGTTCTTATGTGATGGTGTGTGGCCTGTCTGTTGCGGCATCTATGTTTTTCTTCTCTTTTTGTATAAGTATTTTTTTTTCACCGGGATCGCATTGGACTTGTGTTTTTGCTTGTGAACTTGTATTTAAAATCTTTAGCTTCTGTCTCACGACTTGTGAACTACTTGCGGGAACTTGTTCTTCTTTTTAGTCATTTTGTATTGCTATGGGCTTTGTTATTCCAAGAGCGCTCATATTTTTATTGCACGTTGGAGTAGAGGGATACCCGGTGCATCTACGAGGTGCCAACATCTCCTTGCATGCATTAAAAGAAACGTCATGCTATTGTCAGACTACATTCTCACAGGATTCAGATACTGGAGAAGAATAGAAGAGCGCAATTCGGCGCGAGAACTTTGTTCTGAAACAGAAAGGCAGTTTCGCACCGCTCCACTCAATGTAGCTTACTACCTGACTATTGAACGTGTTCCTGGAGTACAGCTTTAGTTTCCTTAATGTCGATGACGCCATTAAAGAATATAGACAGATATATTATGCGCAGCCTATAGGTCATCTCTCGAAATAGCGGGGCTTCGTATTTCACACAAATTTCAAGGATAGAAACTGGCATAAAAGGAGGATAAAAGAGGGAAAGGTAATCAACAAATGCTGATAAAGCTCGAATGTTAGTTTCACAGATAGAGCATGAACAAATATTTATGTTTTGTATGTACTTGCACTGATCACTGTAGAATAAAAGGAACCGTCAAGGAAGGCCTTTGGCGCTTTGCACAAACAAAAACGAGCGTAGATAACGTGAGATTCCTGTCAAAACGGACATGAAACGATGATGGGGAGGCAGAGAGAAGGCGAACTTAACAGAAACTTTTTTTCCCACACTTGCGAAGAGCTCCATTTCTTTAACTGACAAACCGACAGCTAGCCGTCCATCAATACTTGCATAAGCAACCTTTAGTGAAGCGATCATGTTAATTAGAACAATGACAGTGCGTACTGAAATTGATTTGTAACTACTAAGGCATCAGACTATTACGCTCGTTTTTTTTAATTAACAAATGGTTCCTATCTCCCCGCTTGAAAGCAATCTGTGTGTTCTTTAGCGCGCCTAAGAAAAATGTTGCAAGGACACGCTCACGTTGTATAGCCGCGCTTGTGCTCGTTGTGGCCCGTCTAATTTCACAGCAGACTCAACTCCTTATCCGACGTCACCATCTTCATTATCTTTTGTTGTTCTTCCCTTTGCGGTCATGATTCGCGTATTCTCTACATCAAAGGTCGAACAGTTAAAGGTGGCCATATACGTGGTGATCATTTTTACATTTTCCGGAATTTTTTTTAATTGTCTGTTGCAGATAACATAATTACAGTTCTCGAGCTGGATTATTCAAGGAGGCGGACAATACTTGCACGAGAAATCAAAACAAATATTCAATAAACTAAGAAAATTACTAATTAACTGCTTAATTTATTTATGGAACATATTCCAGGAATTCACAAATTGTAGCCGGTGAGTGTGCAAGGCGTATTCACCTGGAATGAATTTACAGAATGACACCTCTCTTTGGAGATATGTGCCATCAAACTCACCGTGAAAATGCACTGTTTCTTCACTTCCGTTTCTTCACAAAACACTCTTTTTTGCATTGAAGCCGAAATGTAATCGGAAGGCCCATGCATTTCGTCCCACACCTTGGGAAATATCTCTCAGCTGGCGTCATCCTGCGAACTCGTTTCAAGGGGATTTGTCCTACAAACTCGCTGGCTACAATTATTAAATTGCAATATGCACCGTCAGATAATTGATTAAGAAATAATTAGTGGGTCTCTCTTAATTAGCTGAATATGTTTTTATTTCTCGTGCTAGTTATGTCCACCTCTTCGAATACTCCAGCTCAAGGACAACAGTTATGTTGTCTGCCACAGGCGATATTTAAATATTCCATTAAACTTTAAAATGATGACCCTCTATATTCTTCTTTTGCTCACTTTTCTAAATTCTAGTACGTTTCGTCACTTTGATGCTCTCACCATGCTCCAGATATTTGTTTCTTCAAAGTGTATTTCAGGGTCCTGGACGCTTGATAATGACAAGGGGCAACACGAGGGCGTTGCGGAGGTGGATGCGGGATCTTGGATCTCAGTCACAAGTGCTCTTCTTAGTTGTTTTACCCCCGCTTTAAACACGTTGCGAAAGTCTGCACGTCAATTGCCTTGTGCGAGTCGGCAGCCTGAGCATTCACCCTGAGCCCAACCGGCCATGATTGAGGGCCTAATTGACAAATACTGATATTGGATTTCTGATAGAAACAAAACTGATTACCAATGAATACACCTATTTTGATGAACAGCGGCGCCGGCGCGATATATCTGGTGGCCACGTTGAGAGGTCCGGATCACCACTAATAGGAGATTGATGCCAGACAATATTCAAATCAGTCTGTGCTCTTGTGTAATTTTTCGTTGGCACATCGGGAATCTTCTTAGTGACATATCATGCTCTCTGAATTTTGAGAAGTTTCTCTATCTTCTTCTATCTAATGAAATTTGATAACGGCTTGCTGCTCCTAGCCTGAGCTGCCGACTAAGGACGCCGCCTCCTTGCTTACGATCTCATTAAGACGCGCTGCCATTTATCGCGGAAAGTCGACTTACTCAGTTAAGGTGCGCATTCCATTCGCGGGATATGATGTGGGTCATGCGCGGGCACGTCAGCAGTGTGAAAGCTGTCGATTGGTCCAACTATGAGGGACGTCAGTGCTGATCCAACCACTCGTACGCCTTTGCCGTGCTGTCGCACACCCACTGGCTGTCGCGCTTGCCTGTTACGCGCGATCAAATGATTTCTTTTCGTGTAGCGTATTATGAACTGCGTGTGCGGAGGAAGCAACGTGCAGCCGAAAAGCACGAAGTCGTGGTAACCGGAGTTGGATGGCGCTTTCGAACTTTTTGTTTCCAGTGTCCCGCTCCTCTTGCTGTTTTTGATTTTAGAAGTATCTACCAAACAGCCCAACAGCAAACTCTCCTAAAGAAAAGAGCGACAATGGAACGCTCGGTACCGTGTCCACGTCTCTCCTAGGAAAAGCACGTGGTGAGGAGGAACGCCCTTTGGAGGTAGCGAAGACGAAGGAGGAGCCGCTCACTTGCCTTCAAGTTCAGAGGGCTTTAGGGACCCTTTCATGAGCGTTAAACCTAACGAATCACTCAATAAATCAATCAAGAAGTGAAATTAAGTTATTATTTCGTTTGCAAGAACTATTTCATAGACCATTCGAGTGCTTGATTGATCGATCGATCGAACTGAAGTTTTCATAGCAACGCCGCGGCTACGCTGTTATAGAAGGCTGGGCTCAGTAAAAGTGAAAACTTGGATGGTTGTTATCTGTTGCACGTGGCACAAGATAACGCAGCCTGTGTGTTCCACTTCCTGTATGTTCTGTAGTTGGCACCGTTTTCTACTATACAGAGCTTGGGCTTCTTGCTGTGAACTCAAAGCGCTGCACACGAAAGAATTTGCACTCCATCCCCGTCAACTGCCGGGAATCGAAACTGCAAGCTCCTGTTTAGCAGTAGAACGCCCTCACCAACAGCGTACCATTTATTTCATTTCGTAGCAACGAAAGCAATGAAAGAGCTATTCCCCAGAGTCCCTATATGCCAGGTGTTCAAAATGAAGCTTTATGGTTTTCTTAAAATTAGGCACTGGGAAGCACGCGAAGACCACCTGTGCAAATAAGTTATGTGGCCAGGGGGACACAAAGTGAGATGATAATTATCGTTGTTACCTGCCCGATTGACTAAAATACTCAACTTTTTTATTGACCGCAGTAAGTGGGTATGTTTGCATTGAAAAGTTAGAGGCAGTCGTGTTTCTACACAGTATCAGTTGGAATAATTATTCTAGCGTATCTGTGCTCCGAGATAATCGACTCCAAATTTTAATTGTCGTTTGCATGATTACACATGCAAGAGAGTGACGATCGGCGCGAAGGTCCTCCCTGATGTGACGCGGCTGTTGCGTAGGGCGTTTAACCTGACAACGGGATGGAGGCATTGGCAAAGATGATAACTGTCCGCTATCCCTCTCGGCTGGTGAAATAAAAAAATCTAAAAACCCGGAACCGCTGTCCTAACACGCGTCGGCGCAGCCTGTAACGGTGGCGACAGCTGCCACGCCGAGATAATGGCGCGAGCGGAGAAGCCGGAGGGCAGTGCGCGTGCGCAATGGTGACTAGACGAGCGGGCGTGGTCCTTGGCTGGGCTACGCAAATAAAGTGACTGCTGATTTTCAAGTATCGTAAGTGTTAATGAAATCAAGAGCAACAACTGCACGACACACCACGCTGTCATATCTTGATTTATATCTTGCCCACCGCGCATACACGCAAAGTGCCTCGAGCGGCCATTCGCGCGGCAATTTTGCGCGCATTTGCGGGCTTCTTTCACGCTCATAAAAACACTTATATGTAGCGCGTATTGAGCAACAGAAAGCTGTATCGGGAGTTTCTCATGTCGCTCTACGATTTTATCATTGAACCGTTTAATCTAATTATAATATTCGAGAAGTTAATGAGCTAATAAATAAAGACTAAGGCTAGTTATGTAAATCGGCAGAATGAAAAGAATTGTTTGGGTATCTCCAAGCGACGGCAGACAACATTACCTTTGTTCTGTCCAGCTACGTGGCATTTGCATATTTTTAAACTCTGGCTAAAGTTAGCTGGGGCAGTATGTATATATATACTAAAATGTCACGGTGTGTTCTTTTCCGGCCAAGGTATGGATAAGTTCTTCAATCGGGAATACCAATTGTTCGCGTGGTCCGCGCCGCAGGGCTGGCAGCCAAGACTGCAGTACCGTGCTGTCTTCGAGTCATCGAATATCGACCATCTTTCGCGGTTTTTCTTGGCTGACGAAGCTGGGTACGCCGAACTTGCAGCTCTTCGCAGTGCACTTCCTCATGTACGTGAGAAACGTCACAACCGCTTCATAAGCCGTCGCACACTTTGGTAGTCTTCTGGAAGCGTGTCAGCGCTCTAGTGGCCTTCTTCATTCAGGTCGTCCATAAACATTTTTTCTATCAGCCTCTAAAGTCAGCATAGAAAATAATTGAAGCAGACTGCGTCTGGGATCTGAAAGAAGATGAAGCAGAGAAGGGGGGAGAAGAGGAAATCAGGGCATTTTTCGATTAGCACTGGCCCCGCTTACATAGACCTCAGGTTTTCTTTGTGTAAGCTTAGTTAGATTCATTATACGTTAATGTACGTGAGATCATTTACTCACAGAAGCCCTTGCATAATATACAGGTTAAATTTCATAATTGATTTCCATCCGGTGCCAAACTCCTACCGACTACATATTTAAATGGCATGTTACAAGATCATTCAACGCAATCGGGTGTGTTCGCGATTGATGCATCGATGAGGGAGGAGGAAGCGGGTGTTGGTATTTTCTCAGAGTCACTACCCTGGTCATATGTATTACGCCTTCCGGATTTTACACCCATATTTTTGGATGAACTATCAGCCATTATCTTAGCTCTTCGATTACTTCCTTCAAATTACTCAACAGTGCTTATTGTAACTGAGTCACTGTCAGCATGCACAGCTCTCACTTCCTCTTCGGACACTACTGTAGTTAGTACATTTAAAGCATTAACCCCTTCAAACTTAAGTCTGGTGCGATTGGTATGGGTTCCAGGCTTTCGTGGTAAATTCTTAAATGAAATGGCTGTCACACTTGCGCAGATATCTCTTAATGGACCAGTTATGTCCGTTATGCCTACTTCGGCTTTTGTCACTGTGACTAGGTTTAAAGAATTTTCTCTTTTCCAAGATTTTACAAAACTGAAAATCCAAATGTTGGAATTTAATTATTTGTCCTTTTCATGGGGCAAGAAATGGGGCCCTGTAACGTAAAACTATTCCAATATGTTTTTATTCCAATCTCCTGACATGCGTAATTTGCGTAACCGCCGACGCAAGCATCGGGCGTTGACCCGCTGCCTTGTCTCAAGAGACCAATCAAACGCTCTCCTCGTTCATAGGAGGTCACTTTTGTTTGCTTGAAAAACGAATAATATTGCCTACACTGAGTGGCTTGTCTTATCTAATTGGCTCACAAGAGTCGAGAAGCACGCTCAAGTAGAGATGAATTCGATGGGGCCGAGCCACTGCACTGAAAATCGATAACCGGATGAAGAGGGTGGTGCCGGCGTCTGCGATTGGTCCGCTTTCTCTTACTTAGCTTGCGATGGCTCGTCGACAATAGCAGTGGCATGCAACGGAAGCTTAAGAATCACGCTAAAACGGATCCTCAGCAAAGAATGGTTGGTAGAACGAGGTCGTAAACGGGCCGAAACGCTCGAAAACGTTACACGGCCACGCAAAATGTTTTATTACACGTAAATAAACCCATGCTCTCCGGCAGGTGCGAGTAGCCAGTGCCTGAACGATCGGCGGCAGTCATCTTGTATTCCTTTCGGAATGGGGAGCCTGCGGCTATTCAGAAGAAAATTCAGAACGGATCCGCAGCATTTCTTTGCTGAGGATCCGTTCCGGCGACATTTTTACCCTTCCGTTGCACGCCGCCGCGATTTTCGACCAGCCACCACAAGCAGGGGAAAATGCGCCAATCGCAGGCGCCGGCACATCCTTTTTAATTTTTTTATCTACTTTCACTGTGCTGCCTCGACCCCATCGAAACTCTCTCCACTTGAGCGTGCTCCTCGCCTCTTGTCAGCGAATTGGGTAAGAAAATCTGCTCAACGTAGGCAATGAAATTCGCTTTGAAAGCAAAAACAAAAAGTGGCCTCCTACAAACCAGAAGCGCGTTTGATTGGAGTTTGCAAAGAACGCCGCGGGTTACACCCGATGCTGCGTCGGCGGTTACGTAAATTTAACGTCGGAAGATTGGAATAAAAACAGATTGGAACAGTTTTACGTTGTAGGACTCCTTCTCTATGTTACCTGCACGCATCAAGCTCTATTTTAGAGTATTTCCTTGAGGATCGCCGTTTGCTGCACGCCGCTGAACCTAGACTCCTCTCAGTGGCAGTTATTGCCTCAGCGACGCAGGGTCTCTGTGTGAACATTCTGAATGAAGTTCAAGTGAGAGCCGAAAATACCCTAGAGGAGATTTCGCAGTGCCTTCAAAATGTATCGCTAGAAACAGAAGTGGAATAGGATGGCTCAGTGGGGAGGAGACAACTGGTTTTTAACAGTCAGGATGTGAATAAGTTGAGTGACTATAAGGAGTGTATATCCTCAAATAACTACACACGTAACTACATGCACAGTTCGTGCCAATATGTTGACAGTATAAGGGTAAACAGGACGTAAGACGAGGACAAGGAAAGAACCGCCACACATGCGTCGTGTTGTCCTTCTTTCCTTGTGCTCGTCTTACGCGCTGTTTACCCTTCCAAATGGAACACCAACTAGCCCAACGTCGATCCCTAATGCTGATAGGGACGGATGGCGTCCGACACCATTCTCTCAGTGCACAGGATCAAGCACCCTACCAACCACAACCAAAACTAAGTGAAAGTCATCGACACCACCGAAACGATCCCTATAAGACGGTGTACAATTTACTTAGATGGTTTAGACGGTGTCCAGTTTACTGCAGGTACCTGTCAAGATCTATGGTGTCGAAATGAAAGCCTTGGTAGACATTGGAGCTTCAGTATCAATTATTAACAAGAATCGATTGGACATATGTTGTTTTCACGCTGGTAAAGCTCTTCGCCTTCAAGGATATGATGGTTCGATGAGCTTAAACAACGAGTGGGCGTCCGTAGTAAGGGAACTTCAAGGTCACTTAGTCACCAGCCATGGGTTGACGATCCAAGATGTTACATACGACTTTCTCCTGTCTTGCCCTGCCATTAAGAAACACAAGATTAATCTTTATTCGGACACCAAAGTGTTCTTTGAAAAAAATCAACTGAGGAGGCAACTGCTGAAATACCTAGACCACTACGATGATGAGCAAAACGAGAACAAGGTCAAATCGGGATCCAACGTTTCGTGAAGTCCACTTGCCGAAACGCTGGCTCCCGCTACTACTACGATCAAGTAATTCAATGCGAGGAAAACATTACAGCTGTATATCCTGGGCTCGTTTGTGTGGGAAACTACCCGTCAGCGATGAAGTTACATGCGGTTCCACTTGAAATTGCTGCTAAAAAGGTGGTGCGAAAAGCATCATACAATATGTCAAGAGAAAAGAAGATATGCCTGAAAAATGAATTGCAAGCAATGTTAGAGGCTAGTATTATTCGACCTGCTGTCTGACCGTTTGGCCGCAAACACTCGTGCTGTGTATTGCGTTGGAACTCCACTGGTAGATCTATGTCGGTGCGGTGCTGAAAACGTGCATAGCGTAAGACTGCAACTCCACTTTAAAACAGAAAGCGACCAGGGCTTCGTCCGACCTGCACCGTGAACCACAGAGTTGCCGTCTTGCATTGATGGCTAGCAAATTTAACGAAAAACTCCAGCGTTACACTTGGGCGACACCTTCAAAAACAACACGTTGCTGAGGAAGTCATCTTGCAGCGTAGGCCCTCTCTTGCTGGTGGTGGCAGCGCGCGCCTGACTTCACGTACTCGTTTAAGGTGCGGTACGACTGGGTCGATACGAGACCAACGAAATCGAAAAGACGCCGACGCCAACGATTGGCCAACTATTCAGCACAGCGTGTCGCGAGACCATTTCATCATAATAGGTCGACAACGACGCAACCGACGGGCGCGAGTGGTCGTAGTGCAGCGGGCTATCTTTTCGACGGCACCGCCAAAATTAGCGTGCCGACCATGATCGTTCAACCGAGTACCGCGCAGTCGACCGTCGAACCGATAACGCGATAGCTACTGCTCCTTCGCTTGTATATGTATACGTTTATTATAGCAGTAAAAATGTCGAAACTTGGCTTCGATGTTGAAACGCAGAAGCATCAGTCCTCTCCAGCTATGCACATGAAGTTTGAGCCCGTACGTGTTGATCCCGTTTAGCGAAGGTTAGGATAGGCCTTGCCCAGTCGAGTGCATGCACCGGCTACCCGTATACCTGAACTTAAACATAAGCAGTTACGGTGAAGCAAACTTCTTTCATAGTCCAGTTGTGGCCCCACAGCGACTTGATAACTGCTCTTTACTTCGCACTCCGCGTACACAATAAGCGGCAAGCTGCGACGCAGCGCTGTGCCAATATCTCTTCGTCACCGTTTTCGAAGGCTGTCGGTCGCATTCGCTACGTAAAAGGGTGGGTCTGTACGTGTTGTTATGCTGACACATTTCTTACCACCCGAATTTCAATGCGCTGTTAATGATTATGTATGTATAAAGATCTACGCATGCCCAGTGAAGTGGATATGTACCACGTGTTGTACTACTGCAGCTGCTTACGAAAGCTTATTGTTTGCACTGCGGATGTGTGCGATGCTGATGTTGCCTGGTGGTGGCCCCCTGGCCTCGTCAAGCTGTATGTTTACAGCTTTCTTGCCAGGGTGGCCTTCAACACTGTACCTTGTACATGTTGTAAATAAACTTGACTTGACTTAATTCCAGAGAAGCCCTGTTTACCTCCGCGTCAAATGGGAAACAAGAGACAGTGCATTCGGTACAGCAGCATGAACAACCGCCTCGGTCAGTTACCAATGGTGTCACGGATGGCATCGGCGTTTTAACGCGATAGCGTTAAGGAGCTCGTGTCGCAGAAAAGCCGGTGTCGTCGGCGTCGGGTGTCGGCGTCGGTGTCGGCGTCGGC
The DNA here is from genome assembly GCF_038994185.2 of Dermacentor albipictus. Classification (NCBI taxonomy): domain Eukaryota; kingdom Metazoa; phylum Arthropoda; class Arachnida; order Ixodida; family Ixodidae; genus Dermacentor; species Dermacentor albipictus. The sequence goes on from NC_091821.1 coordinate 226,857,659, forward strand.
GGCGTTGACCGTGAGCGATAAATCACGGCAGGCGCTTCATAAATAAAAAGCAACTTCCAAGATTGGCCCGGCGGGAATCGAACCAGGGTCTCCGGAGTGTGAGACGGAGACGCTACCACTCAGCCACGAGTTCGATGCTTCCAAGCGGTGCAAACGCGCCTCTAGTGAATGCGGTGTTGCCTTCGAAACGAGCCGTGGAAAGTTATACTGCGGTGTATATCGGTAATTATGAACGTGTAACGTACAGAAGTCACAATTACACGAGTTGCGAAGTGCGTTTCCGCTGCATTTCTTCTACGCTTTCCGCACACGCAGAGCCATCTTGCGGCAAACACAGAAGACCCCCTCCTCTCAATGTACGGCGCTGCCCCGATAGGAGGCGCGCCGCGCGCGCATTGGGACCGCTGCCAGGCGCGTCGCGGGACTCCCTCTCCCCTGACGACGCTTCGCCGTGCTCCCGGTTTAGATCACTATCTATCTCTCTGCCCGTGCCGATCACGACGTTTGGCTGGCGTAGATCGTTTCCCCTCCGAGACACCGAGTTCTTTGGTTCGTTCCGTTCGCTCAGGCGCACGTTTCGTTGCCGCGCCGAACGCTGCGTTGCTTGACGCTCACCGCGTGATAGGTGGGCGCTAAGTCCGATGCGGGGCGCATCGTAAGTGATCGCTGTGCCGTAGCGCATTGTCGACGGGAACGCTGTCGCGTCCCACTCTTGAAGGCGAAGCTTAAGCGTCCTCCAATTTTTCGCGAGAGAACTACATGCCCCATAAATGAGCGCTTATTCCGAGCACAGTTTTCTCTAATAATACTATACGCCACGCGCAAACTGTATGATGAAGTTAAAGAAAAGCGGGCATCAGTAATAACAGCCCGCAATATCCACCCTGCGCCTCATTATTCAGCTCGTCGTGATAACGCATATAAAGTTAACGTAACCCTTCATAACACCGCCGCGTGCTCAGAATCGTTGCTTCTTACGACTTTAATCGACTGGAATAATCTACCTAGATTATTAGTAAGCATCAGTGACTCCACTCGTTTTAAGAATGCAGTAATCAACATGAAATAATGCATTGTAGCAAACGGTATGAATACGTGCTTATTCGTGGACATTGTCTGCTTGGTAAAGTGTACTATTCGTGTGTTTAATTACATCATATTATGTAAGTGTATTTTTCTGGTTGTTATGTAAATATTACTAGTTTTTTCAATATCTTCTTTTGTTCCCTGCACAGTGGATTCCTAGAAGTAATCCTGTATTTTTTACTTTTGCAATGTATTCTCGCCCCTCCCCTCTGCAACGTACAGCTATGTACCTTGAGGGTCTCACAAATAAATAAATAAATAAATAGATAAATAAATAAATAAATAAATAAATAAATAAATAAATAAATAAATAAATAAATAAATAAATAAATAGTGTCTGGATCCCATTTGCCGTTGTTTAAGTTGCTCAGCCGCTCAAACTCCCTCAACTCAGGGTGGAAAAACGCGGCTACATATGCGCAGATATGTATGTTTTGCTAAGTTTTGCCATTATTTCATATCATCCATGCGCGGGGTTTCTACAACATTCGAAGCTAACAACCATCTGTGGCTGTAGATGTCGATGTAAGCGAATGCACTGCCTTGGCAAATCCGACGTGGAAGGCTGCGCTCGAAGACTTCCTGAATATACAACATGTCTAAAGAATGCGTAAAACGAATATAAAAGCGAGGTGCCAGAGCAGACATCAGCGACCACAAACTCCGAGGCAGCCGCGTCGGCAGACAGAACTCAGCGTGCGTTTATGGGCTGCTCTGTTAGCACCACAACGCACTCAGGCGTGCTCACCCACTAGCCGGTGAGTGCTGCGATACTTTCAGGAACGACATGCTGCCTCCGGAGAAGCCATTAATAATTAAACGAAATGCAGGAAACGTACAACCGACGCACACTCAACATGGGCACAGGTACACTAATCAACCGGCGAAAGCCCCAGAACCCTTCCAAGGTGTTTCCAGCGGTGTGCGGCAGAGGGCAGCACAGGAATATGAAAAAGGCGGATTGAAAACTTGTTCAAGTATTACAGCAAGAGGTATGAACAAAAGAAGGCGGGTAGGGTGAAGCAGGCTGCGTCTGGTATGTGAAGGCTGAGGAAACAGAGAAGGAGGGAGAAGAGAGAAGAAGAGGGTTCAGCGGATAAAAAGATGAAGTGGCGGTCAAGACGCGTCTTACTGAAGGTATGTCTGGTAGTTATTTTTTTCTGAACTGGCAGCAATAGTAATAATGTGGAGACACGCGACACTTTAGTTGCAAGAGGCGCGGCAAATTTCTGCCCGCACTTCTCTTAGCGCTAACATTGCAGCAGCCCACAGTCGCAACCGAGTTCTGCTCATTTTTGTGATGTCCAGTAACGTAGGCGTATCTGCCGGGGGGGGGGGGAGGCGAGGCAAGGGGGGCATTTGCCCCCCCCCCTCCACACTATCAGAAGTGGGTGGGCAATGTACGTAATTTGCGCCCCCCTTTTTGAAAGCAGGCACTTTCGGCTTCACTCTGGACAGTCCAACAAAACTACAGCTCAAGCTAAATTTTCTTATTAGCGTGGCCATATAAGTAATGCTTTTCTTTACTACGCATTCCCTGTTTGGACTGCGAGGATTGTCTTTTGTGCTTTATTGGGACGCCTTGTTGCGGATGACGCGTGGGATTCGCGATACACGCTTGCGAAGTATGCCTGGCGCTGAACAGTTCCTGCCCTAACAAATGTATCTTGCGCAACTTGCACCATGCCCAGTTTTTTGGGGTGGACCGCTATATCTGTGTTAGAAAACAATCTACTTGCTAGATTTAACCTGCGGGCGAGGGGGAAGTCCGGATAGAGTATTATAATCAGCCGCGCCCAAACACTGGTGTGCCTCACGGCATGAAATCGTTGGATTATCAAATGCTGGAACTATTTAATCTCTGTCCACAGATAGCCTACGTAGCGGTGCAGTCTCAGTATCTTATGACCCTCAAAAATCTAATCAAACATCTTACAGGTATAGCTGTCGAATTTTATTGAGTAATCACGACTTATCGCAGATGTGCTCGTAAAAATGACCTAGGTCGAACGTGCAGAGCCCGTTAAATATCAATAGAACGCTGAATTGAATTTTTTCTGAAGGCATGCGTCACTTCTTGCTTTGACGATATCATTTTTAAGCGGCTTATAAATAAGAGCCACACTATTACTTGGGAGCAAGAACAGCAGATATTTCGTATTTTGAAAAAAATGAGGGCCACTTTTTGGTGATGAGTACCGAAAATGTGCGTTGGGGGTGTAGGTTGCTCTGAAAAGTTACTGAATTTGTCGCTTTCTCCACATTTCTAGGCGAAAGCCTTAAGTGGATCACACCCCTCGATGGTCTGGAAAATATGGCGTGTGGTACAGAAGGTCACGTGAGCTCGTCTCGCGCAAACACGCGCTTGTGCCACTGCTCGCGCGTTCGTCGTCGTCGTCTTCCACAGCTGGCTCCGTTGCTGCTCATCATGCTGAAGAAAAGGTAAAGTTAATTAAGATAGAGTTAATTCAGGAACTCCAACTCACGACCTTCGGTGGCAGTCGAACCCTCGCGCTTATGTGGAAGTCGAAACCACGACCTTTGGTGTTAATGAGAAGTTGATTAAGACAAAGTTAATTATTATACAGTTAGTTAAGGCACTCAAACCCACGAACTTTGGTGCGAGTCGCACCCTCATCCTTTGGTGGTAATTAGGACGAAGGTAGTTACTGCACAGTTCAATAAGGTAGCGTCAATTAAGGCACTCGGACCCACGACCTTTGGTGTAAGAAAACAAATAATAACAAGTAACAACGCATTCGAATGAGAATGTAGAGTAACTGAATGAATGTCTTCTGAGCGCGCAAGCTCTCACTTTCACCCTCTTTGGCGTATGCTGAAGTGACTGTCAATCTTTAATGCGTCATACAGGGCGTTCGCTTGCTTCTCCCCGGAACCCTCGGTGAGATATTCGGGGCACGGTGTTTATATTTGTTCGAAGTACGAAGCAGTGTTCTCAGTGGCCAGAGATATATATTTATTCAGTGTAGGTTTATTACAGCCTTTGTAAAAAGTTACTCAACGAAGCGTTCCAGGGCGGCATACTGCCGCCAATCGAAATGTTTCCCAGACTTCTAAAACAACAGCATGCGAGACGGTTGAAATCCCGTGTAAATAGAATATTAAACGCAATGTGTTGCAAAACTTTACCTTTCCTACTTCAAATGCAAGTGTTGCTAATAATTACTAAACCGCCGTTTTGCCATGTGTTTTCGTGCATCATACGAGCTTCGTAGTGCAAAAAATTAAATTATGGGGTTTTATGGGCCAAAACCACGATCTCATTACGAGGCACGCCGTATTGAGGGATCCTGGAAATTTGAACCACTTGGAGTTCTTTAACGTGCACTGAAATGTAAGTACACGGATGTTTTCGCATTCCGCCTCCTTGGAAATGCGGCCGCCGTGGCCGGGATCCGATTCCGCGACCTCGTGATTAGCAGCCCAACACCATATATCCACTAAGAAACCACAGCTGGTATTCGTAGTTTGTTTCCCCGGTGTCGATCGGTGAGCTAAACAAGGCATCGTATATATATCTGGGGAAAATTAGGGGCATTGTATGGTCAGTGTCTAAGCAGTGTTCCAAATGGGTGGGTTAAATGCATAATTTCCAGTAGAATACGTATGCAAGTGCTCCATGGTGTTGTTAGTGTGTTTTACGAGCGGTGTAAAACTTAGACGGTTGCGCTTGCATAATTACAACTGCAACGGAGGTCAAATTTTGCGAACATAAGGGGAGGAAAACCGCAAGTCTATATGTGATGGTAAACATGTGTTGATCAAATACAGCGTTAAAAAAAGTGCAAGCAACTGTTCGAAAGTATCATGCTGCTGCTTTTTGCTGATTCCCAATTTCCCAAGAGAGCTCTGCGTTTCAGTTATTGAATTGAATTGAATTGAATTGAATTACTTACTATTATATACTATGAAGCAATAGCAGCATTTTAAGTGCAACGTGTCGTGTAGTTTTAACCTTTATAGCTTATTTACAAGCGTTACGAATAATTATTGAGCCCTCATCTTATCTCTTTTTACTTTTTCATGCATGATATATTAGTTTCGCCAGGTGTCCTCACTGAACTAAACGAGGCAGTTCCCTTATGTGTGGCGGCGACTGTAAGGACCAGTTAATAAGTGATGTGTAGGCGAAGTTCAAAAATAGATCGATAATTGGGGCTTTCGCAATAAATTACGTATGCAAGCACTCTAGAGTGTTACGAGCGTGTCTAACGAGCGGGAAAGAATTGAGCCCGCTGCCCTGACAGAACAGTGTTGATAAATTACTGACTTTTTAAAAATTTACAACAATAAATGTTCGAAAGCATTACATGCGGCCAAGCTTTCAAACGGAACAGTCATATATATACGGGCAACTTATTAAAGTACGGAATATAATGACAAGAAACTGAAACTTATATTGCAACTGTTCGAAAGAAACAGATTCGCTGGAAATCGGGTTGTAAGTCTCCAAGGTCGCTCACATCAGCTCTTCTCTTGTGAATATGGCGAGTAAATTAAGTTGATTGTACTTCGTTGCCTATAACCTCGACAATACTGCTATGTAAACCACCGATAGATTTAGTCTGTTGACGTGAACCCCAAGCTCAGTTCTTTGTTTAATGATTAAAATTGTTTGTACCAGATGTGCATTTTTTATGTGCGTTGTACTGCTGGGAATCCAGAACCTCTGAGAGGCACTCTTTGCCTCTTGTCCCTGCATCACCGTGAGATTTCTTTGAAATTGCAAGAAATAGATACAAATTCAAATAACTTTTTGGGCGCCCTATGGTTCACCATGTGTGACTGGTAAGTAGGTCTATGCCTGTTAAATATTACTGACAGAAGCATTGCCAGGCTCTTTTACTTATTGTAATAGTAATTCGCGATATATATATATATATATATATATATATATATATATATATATATATAGCGAGAGGGAGAGAGGTCAGATCGCTTGCGGTTTGCCCCCCCCCCCCCTCTCCTCGAGTTGGTACGTCACTGCCCAGTAACGTAAGCTCGAAGGACAACACCGCGTTGTTCCTCATTCAGATAGTGGCACCCTGAATTGGACACGCAAAGCTGTCACGCTGGCTCATATTCTCCTTTCGTGAGTTCGATGCTTGCGATCGGCGTCTGCCTTGCCTTTCGGATGCAGCAATGTATGTGGGACCCTTGCTTCAATATGAATGAACGGAGATTGGAATGCCGCCGCCAGACTTCTTGGGTTACTTCGATCAGCTCCGCCAGTGCAAATACATATTCTTAGCGCGTTAGGTCGTGCTTAAATAAATAACGGACCGATGTTTCTCCCACTTCTATGCAATCACCTTTCTCGCACCCGGCGAAGGCTCAAAGCACGGTTTTTCTTTTATGTAGTCGGTTTGACGCCTTTCTTTGCCGAGGTTCACTCTGTTACAGTCGCATTCTCCGAGATAAACTCAGCCGAGATCATAGACGATAGGTAGACGATGTTTCACACTTAATTGAAGATACAGCGCGAAGACAGGGCAAGGGTGGAATAGGAGAAGATGAGATAGCGCTGGCCCGTGTAAGAGGCATTCCATAGGAAAAAGAAATATATCGCTTACAAGTACAGAGTTCACGTTGTTTTTCAGGCCAAAAAGAAACTTGAAATGGCTTCTTACATTCTACAGAAACACGCAGAAAGAAAAGAGGAACGTCAAGGTGCACTCTGTTCAATGAATCATATCAAAGGAAGATTTAAGCTGTCAAGTGAACCTTGTGCATGATATACATTTTCTATGTGGCAAATTCTATGTCGGAAATTCTGGCCATTGCCTAAACAAACGGTTATAGCCCAACAATTCTTTGAAGTAATAAGTGCCAAGACACCACGTGGCGCGTGGTCCAGAGTGCGGTTGTTATCGTAAAGTTAGACACGCCACAGTTCACCTTCACTAACAAATGGAAAGAGAGCCGGTTGAAGCCTATCACATTGCTAAAGGTAGTCGCTCTTGCACGGAGGAGCCCTCGTTTCGTTTACAGAAAAGGAGGTGGCTTGCCTTGAAGCTGGATAGCCCGCCGACAATCACGCGCGCGTCCAGCTTTGTGGGGTGAATTTCTTCCTCTTCGTGGCTTTCTCTGCAGCCGTTATGGCTGATTGTATTGTCAAGTCTTTGTTCATATCTAGACGAATGTTACCTGCTTGTTTCTAAGATAGTTCTGCCTTTTTCAGCGCGTGTTAGCCCCGCGTTGTATATAACAGCTACTGTCCCGACTAAAGTAGCCAAGAATTCATTTTTTTTAATGAAGTGCTTTACGCGAACAGTGCTGCCTGTATGTTGATGGGCGTTATCCATGCTAGTCATGAGTATTAATGTGCAAAGCAGTTAGGAGGTAGGTACCGGGATATCCCCGCAACATCACCCTTCCTTGTAACGTCACGGCTCCTTGCAACACCCCCCTTCGTCATGCCGTCGTCCTGGTCGAGGCGTAGTCATACCCTTGCCACCAAGCCGTCGTCGTCATTTTCCATTGTTGCTGCCGTCCTCTTGTCGTTGCACACGCCTGCATCAAACACAACGGGACCTCGCGGCAGTTTTACACCACGAAGCAATCGCTTGACATTGAAGATCACCACCCCGAGGGTCTATGTTTCCCGTTTGCTGCGCCATGTAGTGATGACTTAGGTAGCGGGATATAACTGCCATATCAGGGTTCCATCGTAACGTAACATGACGCTGGAAGTAGCGGACGCGAAAATAAAGCTTAGGATGAATTGATCAGTTATTTATGGACGCCAAGTGACAACAGTGCGCAGTGCCGTTCATGTGACTACCAACTTTGAGCGTTGCTTGTGTAAAAATTTGTTCGGTTGTTTGACGGGGGTCGCAAGGTCACGCGAAGGGCTGCAGTGCTATGGGGATGCTTAGCGCAGTCATTGACTCGGGGCCGCTGAGTCAATGACTCAGAGGCCCCGATCCTGTATCACTTTTTTTCACAAATAGTAATTTACGTTTAATTAGCAAACATTTAATTAACTTTCCTAATTGATAATGCGTCAGCGCAAAAGTTGCGGAGGATGTCGCGAAATGGTCGATATCAGCTTTCAAACAACCCAAGTCTTCTGCGGTACTTCCCCTTTGCGAAAAAAAAAGAAGACGCGCACGCAGGAAAAAAAAAAAAAGAAGATGGTGAAATTGAATAAAAGAAAAGGAAGAAAAGAAGCGCGTGACAACGCGTCCCAGCCGCGCTCTTCTCCCGACGCGTGAGCAGCTTTTGGCGCGCATCATTGGCCCTTATCACACGCGAATTCCTGGCTTCCAACGTGCGCCACATGCAAAGCGCCCTCGATGAGGTGGTTCACGTTTGCGACCGCAGCTATCGTTGGCGCGCGGGCGCAATCTCATGCGGTATACTTTAAATTTCGCGGGCTGTTTTTATTTATTTATATTTTTTTGTCGAAAAGAAAAAAAAAGGGCCACAGAACACCTAGGTCGCTTCGAACGCTGTTATCGGTGATTTCTCGACATCAGCCTTCACAACTTTCACACTGGCACGTTTGTCGATTAAGTAAGCTAATTAAAAGATCGCTAAGTTGCTTTTTCTTTCCTTTTTTCAAAATTTATTTGCCCTGAAGGACTCTTTCAGGGCATTACATAAACAAGAAAAAATATTCTAATGGTAATATGATACAGTGTGATAAAATAACACTCAATGCACACTATATATATTCAAACACATATACTACATAACAATATGCAATATTAAATAGGACGTACCACAAACGCGACACGTGTAAGCTCAAACATATCATGCACAAATAATTAAAAAGGTAAAAATAGTATTGAAGCAGCGAACTTAAAAACAGACACCTTCACGGGCACATGAAAAGGGGCATACACAGGTGCTGAAGCCTGTGCATGGCCTTTTTCATGTGTGTGTGAACGTGTCCGGTTTAAAAGGAAGCTTTAGGCTCGGGCCCAACTCCGACGCAGCCTATTCAAATACATGTAAAACGCAGAAACGCTTTTCTGAGATAACCCCTGGACCGATTTTAATGAAATTTGTTGCAGTTGAGAGAAAGAGAGAGGTAACTTCTAGTGGCTGTTGGAAGCGGAATTTCTATTTAGGGCCTGAATTCTGGCAAAATAATTTTCAAAAATTCGGAAGTTCGAAAAAAATAGAAGCACGAAGTTTAGAAATTAATAGTTCCGCATCAAGAATAGATATAGAAGTTCTGTAACCGGCATACATTAGATCACTCAAAGCGGACAAATTCAGTATGTTAATTTATATCTTACGTCAGTTCGTTACTTTGTGTACAAGGGTTCTGCAAAAGTTGTATTTCCATATTACTAAATTTTTTGAGATTCATGTGTAACATATCAATTTTGTCCGCTTTATATGTACTATCAGATGCAACTCACATAATGTTGATATCGTTTTCGTTGCTGAGTTACAGAGTAGTAAACTTGATAGTGTAGTTTTCTGAAAAATTTCCGATTTTTGTCGATTTTTAATAATAAATTGACAACTTAAATCAAGAATTTGAAAAATTCGGTCACTAGATTTAAATTTTTTCTTTTTAATCCAAGAAACCTCGTGAAATTTGGTGGGGTGGTTGCCGAGAAAAACTAATTCTCCTTTTACATGTATTTAGATACGAGCACCTGAGATAAAGCTTCCTCGTATACAGCTTTCGCAGAACCCTTGTAAACAACGTAACAAATTCACGTGAGCTATAAAATGACATATAGAATTTGTCCGTTTTCAATGATGTAATGGATACCGTTTACAGAACTGCGATATCTGTTCTTGATGGAGAGCTATTTGTAAATTTCGTGCTTCTATGTTTTTCAACCTTTCGAATTTTTCAAAATTCTTCTAGCACAATTCAGTCCCTAAATGGAAATTCTGCTTCCCACAGTCACTAGAATTTAAGAATTTAACTTTCTGCCTCAAATGTAACAAACTTGATTAAAATCCATCCAGGGGTTATCTGAGATAAACGTTTTCGCGTTTTACATGTATTTCAATAGGCCGCGTCGGAGTTGGGCCCGAGCTTAAGTTTCCTCTTAAGTGCGCTGCTTCATCAACGTCATAGCTCACCAACTAGTCCATCAGTATCTAGTAAGAAGGGAACAGTTACGCTCAGAAAGTCAGGATAATAAATAACAATGGAATGTCTTCTCTTCTTTCTCTTTTAGGGTATATGTTTCATTGTGGCACCTTGGAGCACAGTTACCAAAGTGTCGGTATTTTCCGCGACATATCGCGGAAGGCGATTTCATTCGTGACTTCTAAACGGAGAAATGAGAACTGCAGGATATTAGTAAGAGCGAAAGGCTTATTAACTTTGTTGGTATGATCAATATGAGAAAATACGTGTTTTGCAGCAGTGATTAGCTCAGCTGTGTAGTTGTGTTATGAAATATTTTGTGGGAAAACGCGAGACGGGCGATGTTTATTTTGCCATTCAGTGAGGGAAGCACACTGTCTTTTATAGCGAAAGCGCGTGAAGAGGATGAGTATCTAAAGAAAAAAAAAGTTGTCTTGTTTTCCAGACACTCAAATTTAATTACACTTAGGCAAATTATTATTTTCGCGCAATATAAAAGATGCTAATGACTACTACGCGCAACCCTCATCAAGCTACACTGAGCGCCGCTCGCATAAAACCCTCCGGTATTTTTTTAAACATTGCCAACATTTTGTTGGAACAGCCGCTATGTATACCAACATCCGTGTAAGAAAATTTTCCGTTGATAGACCTCTCACAGTCCTGTTCCCACGCTGTACATTCAAGCGTGAACTATTTTCGACTACTACAACTATCCATCGTACTCGATGTTCTGTTCTCTTTACTAAACGTAAATTTGTTCAAATTCTTAAGCGTTCAATCATTTTCAGCCTGTCCTTGAGCTCATTTCTTTTCGGAGAAAGAGAAAAAAAGGCCACCACGCGTTTGGATAACGTCCAAAATACTTTAAACGAGGGGTATTCGAATAGCGAAATTTCCAAATAGTATACGACTGTTCGAGAAAAGTATCCATTCGATAAATGATATATCATATGTTTTCTCGTTTTGAAAAAAAAAAGTAAAAAAGTGCGGTATAACATTGCAACAAATGTTTTCTGCCAATGATATGGGGCACCATTACACTGATAGTAATCAAACAAAAGAGCACGTCTGCATACTCACGTAGAGTGTTGCGTTGTAGGAAGGAGCCGAGAGTAACACTTCAGCGCAGCACGTCGGTAAAAAAAAAAATGCAACCAGGATGAAGATGGCCACATAAAAATTGCTATGCTTAAATCGAAACAACAAATTCATATGCCACCCAAAGGCGAGGCGTTCTTATTGGATGAGTGAAACTTACTGTACAGACTTTGGCTGACACATGAGTTCATTGAGAAAATACAGTTCCTACCTGTAGCAACCGCGGCTGTCCTACAGCAGAACGATTCGTTTGTTTCGGCCGCCAAGGTTGCAATAATTTTGCCCCCAAGGTTCCAGTAAGACCTCTTATCCTTTACATTTGAACACAAACGATTATTCGGCAAATACAAATATTCTCGAATCGAATATGAATCGAATAGCACAACCCTTTCGAGCTATTCGTATTCGAAATTTCAAATATTCGCACACTCTTACTTTAAAAGCGGTAAGCATTTTCTGCAACGATGCTTGGAAAACATTGGCTAATTACTCATTGAGATATTAATCAGTTATTTCCCTCTCATATTTTTTTCTTGTGCCTTGTCTTCCAAAGCAGTGTATGTATAGAACAGATTGTGTTTAATGTTGTAACTTAGGCAGATTTTTCCTTTTATCCGACTGAAACGTTTTGAAAAGGATGAAAACATGTGCACAACATGTGCAGAGTTTCAGCCTCGGCTCCTGAACTTTGAATGTCTCCAGCATGACGCCAAGCAACCATGAGTATGCGGCTATACGCCGGGACTGAATTAAACGGACGTGATAGACGACGTGTTAGAGGACGAAAGAGGTATACCGAATTACTTTTACGGCTTGTCGAAGCAGTCGAGGCTCACGTGCAGTAGTTAATTCGACCTCCTTCTGTTTAAGCGTCCCAATGTCGCCCAAAGTTCCACAGTGTATGTTACAAGCAAAAAGAAGGGGGAACCGAGGTGTCCTATATCTGTTAGTCACAACCACATAATATGATCAGTGAAAGTGGACGAAAGAACAACTTGCCGATCGTGGCAGCCAAACCCACACCCTATGCGCAGAGTATGTTACTAAATTATGTCACAATCTTCGGCGCCGGTAACATTGGTGTATCGAGTGACGCATGCCCTCTTGCAAACAATATTTTTGAAATGACAATCTTTTGGGTATGCTGAGAAAGAACAGTGAGCCATCTCTTTTCAAAGCCCCCGAGGATTTACTGAAAGGCCTTGCGTATATCGGTACCTCAAGAGGCAGAAAAGAGTAACATGCGCTGCGACAGGAGCGTGCAACTTTTCCGACTTCTAAGAACGTTCAGAATCCAGAAGGGGCGATTGCGCAGTCTTTGGAAATCGGTACATGTTTTGCAACCCTTTGGCTGCGTCCACTACTTCCAGAAGAGTCCCAACCTATCCCGCATTACTTTCGGCTCGTCTGCCAGGTCGCGCTCCGATTCAAGCTCGGTTGGCGTCGCAGCGTTTCCGACCTCGACTACCGCCTCTCTCACTCTTCGGCTGTCGCTTCGCCCATTTCCGCCCTTTCGAAACGCCGCGGCAAGCCGGCCGTGCTAGTCAGTTTTCCATTCATATTTTCTTGGCGGGCAAGTTCCATTTTTAGATGCGGCGAAAGGGCTTCAAGTGAAGCTTCAAGTGAGACCCACACGTACATGTGCGCACACACTAACACATATACGCACGCATGCGCACGTAAGCACGCACGAATGCGTGCCGACACATACATACACAGATGCCCGCATGGCTGTGTGTATGTGTATTCCACGAGAATTCACGAGAGGCCATCAGATAACCATATTAGATTCCTCGACATTACACTTTTATTTCAGGACGAACAGGTTTACTGGAAGTACGAACCACGCACCGATAAGCCACTGCTCCCGAACGACTCTGCACATTCAAAACTGGTTAAGAGGGGCATTGCAATATCACGCGTTTCTAACGCATTGCATTAGTATTGTCCTGAAGGAATGGCTACTAGCTTCAATGGACAAACCTTCCGGCTGACTGCTTTCGAGTGTCCCACTCGTGTACTAGTCAGTGTCGCCTAAGGCATCCTAAAATGGAAGTAATCAAAAAGCCTGGTGCCTTGCGGGCTTCTGGTGGGAAGCAGAAGTTTGCGATGATTCCGCACATTCATGGCTTGTCAGATCGATAAAAAAGATTGGGCAAAAGGTGACCGTTCAAGCTGTTTTTTCTGCTCCCGACAAGCTTGAAAAAATGTGCAACTTGACCAGTCCTGGCACCTCGCAGAAGATTGGGTACAATAAGAAGCACAAGGACGAGTTCGTAAGATGTGCGGTATCGATCGTGTATAGTATACCAATTTCTTGTGGAGACTTACATAGGGCAAAGTGGGAGGTGTGTAAATGATCGCATCCGTGAACACCGTAGCAATCTGACAAACAAGTGCGAAGGGTTTCTTGATCTGCACTGTATTAAGTGTGAATCGAATGATGATGGTAGTGCTGTTTCCAGTTCCCGCCAAAGCGGAAACTCCGGTGTAAAATCTAGCTGCGTGTCAACATAAGACTGAACCATCGTCACGAGAAGCAACGGCCAACTGACGCGTGAACTTATAGAGGCAGATATAATTGATAGTTTAGGGGATAAGTGTGTCCGAGCAGTCGATTGCTTTAACTTCGAAAGAATTACGACGCTGGTGTCGTCACTGATTGTTTTGCTAGCTGCGCTTGCGTGATTATCGGTCACAATATGCCGTCATATTTCGCGCTTAGTTAGCGCTCGTGTGTCTCAGACTTCTCTCATCGTCCTCGTCTGGTTGTGCGCTTGAAGGTTTTGTCATGTCTTACCAATACGGTTGCCCACCACGGTTGCTTAGTGGCTATAGTGTTGGGCTGCTGAGCACGAGTTAGCGGGATCAAATCCCGGCCACGGCGGCCACGTCGCGATAGGGGGCGAAAACACCTGTGTACTTCCATTTAGGTGCACGTAAGGAATCCCAGATGGTCCGAATTTCCTGTGTCCCCCCACTACGGTGTACCTCGCAATCAATCCGTGGTTTCGGCGCGTAAAACCCTGTCACCTAACGTTTTATTCAACGCGCCCCAATAGCCATGTTATTGAACTTAACTTGGAGGTGATGCGGAGCAGTCGCGCACTCTAGGTCATGGGTCCCTTCCGGCGAGGCAGCGTGTTTTCAGTTTCGGTATCAAAAACAACTATGTTGCAAGCTGTCATAGTTGCGCTTTGGCTCGTATTTAAAACGTCAGATTTTACACGGACGCTCCGATGTATTTACATTATGCATACCTTCAGCTAGGCTTTTTACGTGGTCCAAGGTTTCCTTGAAGTAGGCTCCTAAGTGTGGGAAACTTAACGCAAAGTCCATAGTTAGCGTTTTTATGAAGCAAAGCTTTTATATATATCACCACAGCTATATATGACCCCGAACCTCCAACAATATGTTACGGGGAGAAGAGAGGTTAAAAAAATTATGAGCCATCCCACTCTGTGAAGGTAGTTGACCAGCGAACCTGTTTAGCACACGACACGGAGGTGACACATAATTTTGAACAAAGCTACGAACTCAGTTATTGTCTGGATGCGTTGTCATCGTGACAAAAGGTACGCACACTCATTTATTGTTTTAATCGATCGTCATTATTTCACTCAGAATTGCTATCACATTCCTTTAATGTCAAATCGATGCACGAACGGCGCTGGGTGGTCGGTTGGGCCGGATTGGTGTGGCATCGCAAGGGATATGTCTGCAACGCAGAACGCGTAAACCGCTCGCTTTTTGGTACCGACACATCCACATTACAATCACTAACAACGACAACAAGGGTAGTGTCATCGCAGCTTATTCACGCAAAGTGAGTAGCCATGAACGTTACGGGACTACGAGTCATTGCATTTTTTGCTTGCTTACGGGGATATGAGCCATTGCTCGCGGGGGTATGAGCCATTGATGATGACAGTTTTCTACATGCTGTTCTGTATGTTGTACGCGTTATTAGAAAGAATATAAGCATGTACGCTTCGATTCGCTGAGTGTTCGTAGCCTCTGCCGCACGGGGCTATGAACCATTGCATTTTTTGCTTGCTTACGGGAGCATGAATGCTTACGGGGGTATGAGCCATTGGTGATGATAGTTTTTGTTCGCAGAGAACAAAAACGCACGGAACCCTTGCCATATATAGCTTCGCTGTAATATATTTACAGGGTATCTAGAATGCATCCACTGGCATACAAAGCATACAACATGGAAGACAATCCACGCGACATCAGCAAGCGTTGTCGTCTTCTGTACTGTCCTCAGCTTCGTCTCAGGCAGTGCTTGGTAATAGTGTATATATATATAATATAGATAGATAGATAGATAGATAGATAGATAGATAGATAGATAGATAGATAGATAGATAGATAGATAGATAGATAGATAGATAGATAGATAGATAGATAGATAGATAGATAGATAGATAGATAGATAGATAGATAGATAGATAGATAGATAGATAGATAGATAGATAGATAGATAGATAGATAGATAGATAGATAGATAGATAGATAGATAGATAGATAGATAGATAGATAGATAGATAGATAGATAGATAGATAGATAGATAGATAGATAGATAGATAGATAGATAGATAGATAGATAGATAGATAGATTTTAGCACAACTATATTGTCGCGGGCATGTGCCAGCGGGGACGAGGTTGAAGCAGCGCGGGTTTTTAGGTTAAGCGAGGAGACGAAGCAGCCGTTGTTGGTTTATTCTTGGCCAATCCCCTGCAGTAGACACGCGCCATCGAAGAAGGAAATCCAATCCAATTTCTTTGACGCCTGATAAAGTGTATTTGTTGCTGGTGCTGCTCCGCATCCTCGTCGATCCCACGTCGTTACACTGGTGGAAGTGCGGGTTATTCTTCATGCTTGGCACCCCTTGGCGCAGCCCATGATCGAGCCCGGAATCACCATCGCGCATCGAAACACCGGTCCACCGATGCAGTCGTCGTCTGCTAGGCGTAGCGCCCGAGTCCATTGATCTGCAAGAAACCTAGAGAAATCGTTTGCCCCCTAAAACTATCATGGCCACCGCAGCTCCATCGCAAATAACACTACAGAATCCTATGGTTCCGGAGAGCTTTCATGGTGATGCCTTTGAAGACGTCCAAGATTGACTAGACCAGTTCGAGCGCGCGCCAAGTACAACCATAAGACCAGCTCGGAAGACAAACTCTCGACTGTCTATTTCTACCTGAAGGACAATGCTTATACGTGATACGGCAACCGGGAGAGGAGCTTCAGTTACGCCATTTCTATGCATAACTGGCTCAGAGCAGAGCGAAACAAGTTCAACGCTCTTATCCGCAAAGTAGTCAAGAGGGCTCTCGGGCTACCCATCAGGACCCATACCGAGGATCTCCTCAAGCTTGGGGTGCATAACACCGCCGAGGAGATTGCCGAAGCCCAAGAAGTCGCGCAACTCACTCGCCTGAGCACCACAGCGGCAAGTAAATGCATCCTCAAAGAGCTGAGTTACCACCCTGCGTGATTCCCGATGGTCAGTACCCCGATACCTAGGTGCATTCGAGACAAGTTCGAAGTGGCCCCTGTGCCCCGAAACATCCATCCCGTCCACAACAAGGACAGACGCAAGGCCAGAGCAGCAGCCATCCTCAAACAGATCAAGCAACGAGACTTAGAGTAAGCTTCGTCAACGCCAGTCGTCACGGACAGAGGTACTGCGTTCATGACCAAGTTTTTGGATATCGTTCTACGTTCAAGTGCTACCGCCCACCGGAAGACAACGGCGTATCACCACCTACCAAACGGACTGGCGGAACGTCTCACTGGCTGATATGATAAGCATGTAAGTAGATGTAGAGCACAAGAACTGGGACGAGGTTTCACCTTATGTCACCTTCGCTTACAATACGACTCGTCAAGAGGCCACTCGCAAGACACCCTTCAGTCTCGTATACGGCCATGAGGTTACGACAACATTAGACGTAATACTTCCTCATAAATTTGATGACAACAGACTGGTGCTGAAGAATTCACACATCGATCAGAGGCAGCTAGGCAGCTTGCGCGTCTGCGAATCCACGAACAGCAGGACTGCGGCGCCAGACGCTACAATTATAGGCACAGACCCGTAACATACAACATCGGCGACAAAGTGTGGGTCTGTAGAACTATTCGTCAACGTGGGCTCTCTGAAAAGCTCTTGCGCAATTACTTCGGGCCCTACATAGTTCTCCGACGCATCAGGGACGTCAACTACTAAGTCGTTCCAGACGGCTCTCACTGTTCATAGCGCCGACGGCACTTACCCAAGGTTGTTCAGGTGCTTCGTATGAAGCCATACTATGAAGACTGACAAGACTGTGTAGTTATTTTTATCGTTGTTTTACAAGCCTCTATCATGGGGACGATGATCGTTTCGAAAGGGGGAGCAAATGGCAGAACTATATTGCCGCGGGTATGTGCCAGTGGGGACGAGGTTGAAGAAGCGCGGGTTTATATATATATATATATATATATATATATATATATATATATATATATATATATATATATATATATATATATATATATATATATATATATATATATATATATATATATATATATATATTCAGGATTAGAGGGGCGCCTGAGATCGGAAACAATGCCGAAAGCCAGTGGGGCTAGTATAGCCTAGCCGACGTGACACCAAGTTAGGAAGACCCACTAAACTTCAACAAGACACTCCCTCACCAGAACGGGAATTGGCCTCCGTGCAACAGTATTCGGCCACTACTCATGACCCCTACAATTAACCTGCGGTCCTCAGTCCCC
The DNA here is from genome assembly GCF_038994185.2 of Dermacentor albipictus. NCBI lineage: Eukaryota > Metazoa > Arthropoda > Arachnida > Ixodida > Ixodidae > Dermacentor > Dermacentor albipictus. Next base: position 226,875,735 of record NC_091821.1, read on the forward strand.
AGCGGCTGCGGAACACCTTACCAAGGTGATGGTTGGACCTGCGAAGCGGCAGAGAGTGCTAAGAATCAGTGGACCCCGACAAGCCACCGATGGAAACTGAACCTGGCAACGTTCAACACACGAATTCTCTCGAGGGAAGCTAGCTTAGCAGGTCTCTGCGGAATCATGAGGTATTGCGTGGGATATTATTGGCTTTAGTGAGGTTAGAAGAACTGCTGAGGCTTATACAGTGCTGTCTAACGGTCAGCTCTCTGCGACAGAGGACTTCTAGATAAGAGACAATACGGTGTAGGATTTATAATCCATAAGCACACAGCGGGCAACATTGACGAATTCGGCAGCATTAATGAAAGGGTAGCAGCACTCTCAAAAAAGCTGAATAGGAGGTATAGAGTAAAGGTAGTACAAACCTACGCTCCAACCTCCTGTCACGATGATGACGAAATAGAAGTCTTATGAAGATGTTGATTTAGTGAAGAGAAAAGTGCAAACTCAGTATGCTGTAGTCATGGGCGACTTCAATGCAAAAGTGGAGAAAAAGCAGGCTGATGAACAAGCAATTCGCAACTGCGACATCGATTCTAGGAACACTAGAACAAAGATGTTGGTAGAATTCGCGGGAAAAGATAAGCTCCGAATTATGAATACTTTCTTCAGGAAGTGTAGCAACGGGTAGTGGAGCTGGCAAAGCCCTAATGGAGAAACAAGAAATGAAATAGATTTCATACTCTCTTCGGATCCCAGCATAGTGTAGGATGTCGAAGTCTTAGGCAGAGTAAAGTGCACTGATCATAAGTTATTGTGGTATAGGATTTCCCTCAATATGAAGAGACAAAGAGTAAAATTAGTAATGAAGAAACAGGCCAGCCTAGATGCAGTAAAGGTAAAAGCAGACCAATTGAGGCTGGTACTTGCAAACCAATATGCAGCCTTAGAACAGAGAGATGATGGTGACAGAGAATTAAGCAATGAAACCGTAGCTAGGCTGGCTTCAGAGGCTGCAATTGAAGTGGGATGCAAGGCACCAAGGCAACCAGTAGGCAAGCTTCCCAAATAAGAAAGGACCTAAGAAACGACAAAAAATGAAAGTGTCCAACTCAAGAGACAAGATAGAATTCGCGGAACTGTCAAAACTGATCAACAAGGCGAAAATAAGTGATATCGAAGCTATAATGTGAGAAAGACTGAAGACGCCGTAAAAATTGGACGCAGCCTGAAATCAGTGAGAAAGAAACTTGGCATAGGACAAAGCTAGATGTGTGCACTAAAAGACAAGCAGGGTAATATCATCAGCAATCTAGGAGATGTAGTAAAAGCAGCATTCTTTGCTTATCTATACAGTACCGAGAGCAGCCACGCTACCTTCTTTCGAAGTAGTAATCAGCAGTATACAGAGGCTCCTTGCGTAACTAGCGATGAAGTTAGAAGGACCTTGCAAGACATGACCCGGGGAAAAGCGGCTGGAGAAGACGGAAAAACAGTCGATTTAGTCAAAGATGGAGGAGATATGCTTGAAAAGCGTGTGACCCTTTAAACGCAATGCCTAACGACTTCAAGTGTACCAGAGAACTGGAAGAATGCCAACATTATGCTAATCCACATGAAGGGAGACGTTAAAGAATTCAAAAATTATAGGCCCATTAGCTAACTTCCAGTATTGTATAAAATATTCACCAAGATAATTTCCGATAGAATAAGGGCAATACTAGAATTCAGTCAACCAACAGAACAAGCTGGCTTCAGGAAGGGATACTCTACAATGGAACACATCCATGTCATCAATCAGATAACCGAGAAATCCGCAGAGTACAATCAGCCTCTCTATATAGCTTTTATAGATTACGAAAAGGCCTTTGAATCAGTAGAGATACCAACAATGAGGCATTACATAATCAACTAGTACAGGACGCTCATGTACAGGCGCCGACAAAAGTGGTATACTCCACGCAGTCCACGCAGCGGGAGCCGGAGCAGCGGCACACTGCGTTGCGGTGCCATCTACAGGCGGCATCTGGAATCGAGACAGCCAATGGAGGCCCTTTATTATTGGCAGACATGATCCCAGATGCTGCCTGTAGATGGCGTTGGGATGCAGTTTGCCGTTGCTCCAGCTCCCGCTGCGTGGACTGCGTGGAGTATACCACTTTTGTTGGCGCCTGTACATATCTTGGAAAGTATCTACAGAGATCCCACAGCTACCTTAATACTCCACAAGAAAAGTAGGAAGATACCTATAAAGAAAGGGATCAGACAAGGAGACACAATCTCTCCAATGCTATTCACTAGGTGCTCGGAAGAAGTATTGAAGCTATTAAACTGGGAAGGCTTATTAGGAGCAAGGATCAACGGCGAATATCTCAGCAATGTTCAGTTTGCAGATGACATTGTCCTGTTCAGCAACACTGGGGAGGAGTTACAACATATGATGAAGGACCTTAACAGAGAGAGTGGAGGAGTGGACTTGAATATTAATATGTAGAAAACAAAGATGATGATCAATAGCCTGGCAAGGGAACAAGAGTTCAGGATCGCCAGTCAGCTTCTATAGTCTGTGAAGGAGTAGGTTTACTTAGGTCTATTACTCACAGGGAACCCTGATCATGAGAAGAAAACTCACAGAAGAATAAAAATGGGTTGGAGTGCATACGGCAGACATTGTCAGATCCTGACTGGAAGCTTACCGTTATCATTAAAAAGAAAGGTGTACAATCAGTACATTTTACCGGTGCTAACATTTGGGGTAGAAACTTGGAGACTGACAAAGAAGCTTGAGAACAAGCTAAGGAGCGCGCAAAGAGTGTGGAACGAAGAATGCTAGGCGTACCGTTAAGAGAAAGGAAGAGAGTGGTGTGGATCAGAGAGCAAACGGGGATATCCGGTATTCGAAATGACATTAAGAGAAAAAAATGAGCTGGGCAGGCCATGTAATGCGTAGGATAGATAACCGGTGGACCATTAGAATAGGTGCCAAGAGAAGGTAAGCGCAGTTGAGGACAGCAGAAAACTAGTTGGGCTGATTAAATTAGGAAAATCGCAGGCGAAAGTTGGTATCGGTTGGCGCAGGACACGGGTAATTGGAGATCGCAGGGAGAGGCCTTCGTCCTACAGTGGAGATAAAAATTAGGCTGATGATTTATTTATTTATTTATTTATTTATTTATTTATTTATTTATTTATTTATTGTACATTCAAGGCTCGCAGGCGTTACAGAAGGGAGTCGAACGAAATACGCAGCATGTACAGATGACAGGTTATAATAATAACAAAAAATTTTAAAAATGCAGATTAAGAAAATTATTCTTCAATAGTGGTTCTAAAAGCAGATGTATCGGTTATGTTAACAATTGAGGGAGCAGATGATTCCATTCATTGGTAGTTTTAGGAATAAATAAATAAATAAAATAGGTTCGTGCGACAATGTGGAACGCTCAATTTATGGTGATGGTCAGTACGAGATGACATGTACGCAGGTTCGGAGAAAAGTTCACTTTTTAATTTTGGATTGTAGTAATGAATTTCGTGCAGCAGTGATAACCGTGCTATCTTCCTACGGTATGAGAGGAGAGGGAGGTTTGTAGTAGCTTTCACAGATATTACGCTTGATGCCCGAGAATAGTTAATAAGAATGAAGCGTGCGCTACGATTTTGTATGGGTTCTATTGCATTTGTTAAGTAATCTAAGCCAGGGTCCCAGACAGAAGAGGCATATTCAAGCTCAGGATGTATTAGTGTGTTGTACAAAAGTAGCTAGCTTTAAGTTATCGGGGGCCATGGAGAAATCGCGATGGAGGTAACCAAGCGTGCGGTTAGCATTGTTAGTGATGTGGTTTATGTGTGTTTGCCAGGAAAAATTGCATGTTATGTGGACGCCTAAGTACTTATAGGAAGTGACTTCTTCGAATACAGAGTTCATCAAGTGATAACTGGATAGGTTAGACGAAGCAGTATCGCGGGAAATCCTCATTAGTTTGCACTTTTGGCTGCTAAGTCGCATTTTCCAAGTGTCGCACCAGTTAATTGCCTTGTCTAGATCAGATTGCAGATTTAGAGTGTCAGAATTTGATGGCATTACTTTGTAAATGACACAATCGTCTGAAGATAGCCTCATGGAGGACGCTACACAGTTAGGCAAATCATTAATCTAAATGAGAAAAAGCAAGGGTCCGAGAACAGAAGCTTGCGGAACCCCGGAACTGACATGACAAAGCGAAGAGTCAAAATTGTTAGCAGAGAAAAATTGTGTTCTATTGAATAAGAAGTTTTCAATCCATGCGATAATATTACGGTCAATGTTGAGTATATTTAAGTTTAGACAAAGTAATCGGTGAGGGACGAGATCAAATGCTTTAAAAAAGTTTAGGAAGATGGTGTCAATCTGAAATTCATTATCCAACGCGACAAAGGTGACATGTGTAAATGAAATAAGTTAAATATCGCAGGAAAATGATTTACGGAACCCTTCCTGGCAAGATGAAAAGAACGAATTTGTTTCTAGGAAGTTAATGAGATTTTAGTATATTATAAGCTCTAGAATTTTGCATGGAACACTTGTTAGAAAAATCGGCCTGTAATTTATTGGTGAATGCACGTTGTCAGGCTTAAATAATTGAACCACCTTGCCGACTTTAAGATCCTTTGGTAATCAGCACGAGAGAATAGACTGCGAAAAGATGTTGCACAAAATTAGGGAGGAGTGCACTTTAGTATTTTTCAAAAACTTGGAATTAATGTCGTCTATTCCTGACGATGACGAAATTTTTAATTGACGAATCAAGTTCACGACACCATCGTAATCAATTAACAAGGGCTGCATCTGAAGAGAATTAACCTTAACAACTTCAGGTAGAGAAGTACAAGGCAAGACGTTATTCAAAAATGATTTAGAAAATACTTATTTGAGTACAGAACAACATTTTTCTTGCGGAACAACAGCACCATCTACATCAGTTAACGATATTGTGTGACATTCGGAACCCTTGACAATTTTCCAAATTTTTTTTGAATTTTCAATCAGGAGAGATGGAAGTGTACTGTAAAAGAAAAAGCGTTTAGCTTCTTTGACTATCTTTTTAAACAGCGAAGCAACTTGCTGATACGCACGCCAGCTTTCAGTTGTGTTCCGTTTTTCAGCTTGGCGAAACAGCCGCGTTTTTCTGTTCAAGATACGTTTTAAAGATGCATTAAACCACGCTGATCGATGGTTACACCGAACAACTCAGAACGGTATGTATTTTTGTACTAATTCATTAACTTCATTTTTAAAAAAGCGACCAATTCTGTTCAACGCTCCGAGTGTAAAAGTGCGGGCAAATATTCTTCTACAAAAGCTTCAATTTCTGTGTTCATTGATGCGTAGTCGGCTTTACTGTAGTCTCGGACGTATTTTTGTTTGCTATTTGGACGGTTGACGTTTTCTTTAACCTGGAAATGAATAAAACAATAATCGCTAAGCCCTGGCAAAATACTTAATGAATTAACAAGATCGGGAGCGGTAGTCAAAACTAAGTCGAGGATGTTGCCACTGGTTGCTGTAGTTCGAGTTGGTTGATTAATCAGCTGAGTTAGAGGGAAATCAAAACAGAAATCGAGAAATGCATTGCATCACTGGATGAATCGGATACAGTTGGCACAGGATATGCCCAGTTTATGTTGGGGTAATTGAAACCCCTATTAAAAAAGTTGGTGAATGTGGAAATTTTGTTACGATGGTATTAAGCAGGTCATGAAGTTCAGCGCAAAACGTAGAGGAAGCGCTCGGTGGCCTATAACATGCGCAAAAGATAACATCGTGGTGGTTTATTCTAATTCCTGCCCAGACTGCTTCTAAACCGGAAGAAAGGGGAATGTGAAACGAATTGAGCCTGTCTGCCACTGCGATAAGCACGCCGCCACCTAGTCTAGTACCACGGTCATACCGATAGAGGCAATAATGTTGTTGGCATTCAAATACTTCTTTGTTCAATATTTTTGACGATAGCCAGGTCTCCGTTAATGTGAGAATCTTGGCACTGCATGCATCGATTAGGGAAGATATGCCATCGCGTTTATTTACAACACTACGAATGTTAGAAAAGGGCAGAGTAATATCAGGTGCAAGGCGGTGTCTGTCCGAGTTTAGCTAAGTAGGAGGTGTGTCATGCGCAGAAGATGGAACGACGGCTTGGGAAGGATGCAAGGATGATTCATCAGCCTCGATTCCGGACTCGATCTCACAGACACTGTTAGTAGATGGGTGGCACATATAAGCCTTCTTTTTGATTATCAATTTGTTGTGTCCTACTGAAGATTGGTCCCCGCTAGCTTTTCCAAACTCGATTAGTGTTCTTCGTGCTGTGCGGGTAGATATGCAGAAAGCTTTACTTACAGTGATACCTGTCGTTTTCATTTGGGATTTTGAGGAAAATATTTCGCTTGTTGTTTTGAAACTGCTGAACTTTGTCATTATTGTACGGCATTTATTTGGCGAAAACCTTCCCAATCTGTGGTCATGAGATATGGCCTCATTCGACAGTTCCATTTTGAGCGCTGAATCAATTATGTCCCGCACTTGTTTATTTGCAGAATAAGCCCACGTTTCTGTCTGGTCATCAGCAAAGCCACAATATATATATATATATATATATATATATATATATATATATATATATATATATATATATATATATATGTATATGAGAGCAGCACAATACCACCACGCACACGCTCCGTCACGTGACTTCTTTCATACTTCGCGGGCTTTCTTTGCAACCCGGAAAAAAGGACTACGTGAGACGTATCGTAAAGGAAACAACTCGATCGGTGGTTTCTGAAGGCCCCCTACAAATCTGCCTTTCATACTTGAGGTCCTAAGCCATAGTTAAAAAGTTAACTAATTAAACTTAATTAGTGAGTTATGGGGAAAACAAAAAATTGTCTGAGTTACTATAGGTCGTTGAGAATAGTATGCGTTCGGTTCAATTCGCTTCCGACGCGCCTTTCATTTTCAGATTCCCTGCTCAAGTTATGTGGGACACCCTGTATATTACCTACATTGTTTGACTTCGCGTACACGAAAGAAACAAATCTACCACTAGAAACCACATGCTACACACGATAAAAGAGATGTACAAACAAAAATAGTACAATAGAACACTACAAGATACCTTCTGCACTTTTGCATGAAAAGTACCTATACAAGCTCCATCAGCTGCTCCACAAATGAACAAAACCGATCTAGATTTGGATTATTTAGAGCTTCGCTTGGTAGCGCGTTCCAAGCGTTCACAGCTCGAGGGAAATAGGAATATTTCAACTTATTGCAATGCGAACTGAATGGCCGGATGCATTTGTCGCGTTTTGTCCGACTAGAGCGACGGCCAGGTGGATGTATATAGTCGTATTTACTGATTTTAATACGACCGTAAAAGAGAAGATAAGAAAACTTCATAGAAACAACATAACGCCCGCAAGACATAGTTGTAAGATGCGCTTTATTGCGCATGTCCGTTTCACTGTCGTGCCAAGAATATCTTGAATAGATAAACCTCAGAGCCCTATTCTGTAATCTTTCACATTTGTCGCGAAGGTACTTTTGATGAGGGTGCCATACTATACTTCCGTATTCTAGAATAGGTCTGGCCAGGGTTTTATAGGCAGTTATTTTAACGGATGGAGGCGCTTTGTTCAATTTTCTGCGCAGAAACCCTGGTTTAAATGCTTTGGCACATGTAGTGTGCTTATCCCATATTAAGTCTTGTGAGATTGTGACACCCAAGTATTTTGCTTTGTCAACTTGTGTAATAGCAGCTTCATCGGCATGTTCGTTGCCCATAATGCCACAGTGGCCCGGATGCCAAAGGGGCGTAGTGTCCTTTCTTTGCTATTTGGTGATATAATTGTCTTGTTTCCCGCGCAATCAATCTTGTGGTCCATGACATAGGGCGGATAGCAGAGATTGCAGGGCTGCCTTGGAATCGGTAAACATGCTCCATCTTCGGGGTAGTTGAATGAATCATACGAAGTGCTCTGCGAAGTGCAGAAAGCTTTGAAGCAGTCGACGCTGTCCGATGAGAGGTCTTAAAATAAATGATGATGGCATTTGCGGGAAAGGTCACAGCTTCTGCGGATCCACCCACTGTTGTCCAGCCATAACTGTAAATCGGAAAATGGTCCTTTTAAATCTCGGGCAGCATGAGTAGAGATAGCTGCTTGAGAGCGGGTGACGAGAATCCTGCTATCGCCCGAATCCCAGGTACTGAAAGTCGAATTTGTGGTCGAACCAAACACCGAGGAGGTGCCAGAAGTCCGTAGGCAGGCATATTACCTGCAGGGAGGTAGTCACGGTAACACGATATATTCTGACAAAGAGATGCACAAGGCCGTTCTTCTGGCATTGAAGCGAGCTTGTGGGAAAGGGTGGCGGCATGGTGGGCTCTCAGTACTTCCAAAAGAGATTTCTTGAATGCTTATGTACCCGGAGGGGGGAGGGGGGGAGGGGCGAATAAAATAGAAAGAAGGATGTAGGGAAAGTTCGCTCTTTTTCTCTCAAAACATCCATTTCTTCGATTCGAGAGTACATTCAACCTAGCAGAGTGGATTTACTCGATAATTGCGGGGCTAATGCAAGCCAATAGGCGCGCGATTACAGCGTGCCCTTTCGCCATTTCGGTTATAAGTAGAAAGATATAGATTTTGTTTTGTCTGGTCGGCGTTTTATCTTGCTCTAAAGTTTCAGTCACGTGGTTCTGTAAATTTCTGCCTGAGGCGATGCCTACAGGCTACATTCCCCGGCCGTCTCATAAAGGCACTTAATGCATTTCACCCGCCGTGGTTGCTCAGTGGCTATGGTGTTGGGCTGCTGAGCACGAGGTCGCGGGATCGAATCCCGGCCACGGCGGCCGCATTTCGATGGGGGCGAAATGCGAAAACACCCGTGTGCTTAGATTTAGGTGCACGTTAAAGAACCCCAGGTGGTCAAAATTGCCGGAGTCCTCCACTACGGCGTGCCTCATAATCAGAAAGTGGTTTTGGCACGTAAAACCCCAAATATTATTATTATTAATGCATTTCACGCTGCTGATAACTACACTAAGTGGCTTGCTTGCCGGAACCACACTAAGTTTACACGTTCAGTGAAAAACTGTCTGTGCCTTGCTGAGATATCTATGGGTTTATGCACACAAACCCGCGAGTTGATAAATAGTCAAGTTAACTTCTTTAGGCGGTCGCTTTCCTGAAAAAAGTAAATACACGATTATTATTTTGTGCAGTCGCGTTAAAGGACACGGACAGATTACATTAAAACACCTGGAGTTGCTTCGTTGTGAAACAACTTGCACAAGCTTCAGCAAACCTTACGGCTTATGGCTGATCAAAACCACAGGGTTCCTTAAAACTTGGGAAAAAGACCGAACAAGACTTCTCACCACAGTAAAGCCATTTTTATGAACCAAAGATTGAGAGCGTATGAAAAGGGGAAGATGGGAAGGTTAACCGGAAAAGCGGCTGGTTACCCCACACAGTGGGGGAAGGGATAGAAAGAGGAGAGAAATCTGAGGTTCCCTGAACACATGTGCTAACAAGGAAGTGTCGTTTTCTTAAAACGCCATCACACAGGTCCGGCGTTAATCTTGAGAAACGCAATCGCACCTACAGATGCTTAGTACGCCCGTGAACACTTTGCATTCATGTATGGATCCCTTACGAATCATTTATGATTCTATGAATCCTGCTGTATCCTGTGGCGTGCTGCTATCACCCCGTGCACGCAGAGTTATTTGTCTCTTTTTTAACCTCATCCGAGGCGGTGTACAGCATGTGGGTGCTTCGCACGGACTACCGTTCTGAAACATTCATCCCGCGTCCAATACCTCCTGCATTCAAGATTGAAATATTAGCCCACTGCTGCACGCAACCATTCAGGCCAGTGCAATGAGACCTGCGGCTATACCTGTATAGTTGAGTAGAAAGGTCTGAGCGGACACTGAGCGCCCGCTAGCATGTCATATAGAGCGAGCCTGTATAGGGTATCCAACGAACCAACGGCGGCAACAGCAAGCGGCGCGCTGTACGTTTGTTTCTCGGTCAAAACTATTGGTCCGTTTGTTACACATGCACAAAATAGGGCAAATAAAAATTAATTTAAAAAGATGGATAGGGGCGTAAGGCCAGCGTTGAAGCACGCCCGGCAGCACCGACGGTGTCCCCTAAGCCTAATTTTAATCAGGCCAGACGCTCATTAGGGATTAGCGCGGTGCCGGCCCTGGGTCGATGTTGTGGCAAGCGCGCGACCTGCTGCTGCACGAGTACTAAACAAAGCAGTTCGTGCGCTGGAGGCGTGCACAGCCGAGTGCGTGGGGTTACTTTAAAATTAGACCGACAAGGAGACACGCTCACTACGCGGCTATGCGTTGCGTGATTACGGGCTTCATTAAGCCTCCTCTGGAAGGGAGGGTGGGGCGCGGTGCCAAGAGCCAGTGCGACCGGGCCGGAGTGGAGCGACAGAAGAAAAAATACAGGAAGCAGCGAAACTAAGGGGGAAAAAAACACAGAAAGGGAGGCGGCGTTGGAGGGCAGAGGAGGACGCTCTTGGCATACCCCGTTCAGTGTCGTCCTGTGCCAGGTCACGGAAAAGGGGAGGTGAATGACCGCCCCAGCGCTCGGATAGCATCCTGCGCCGCTCTCTTTCTCTCACGTTCTGGCACTTTTTAATCTGTAGGGGCGATCCTGTTCCCTGCAAAGTTCAAGAATTAAATATGGATTCACCAAAAAGCAGACGGCGCCGAACTTCAGACAAGCACCTGATAACACTTCTTAGGTGACGATTTTCTTTTGCTCGTTGGCGGGCTGCCTTCCTCTTTTTTTCTTTCTTTCTTGAGCTTTAGTCAGTGTTTATCAGATGACCTAAACAAATTGGTGCCTTGCACAGGCTTCTGGTGTTGTGCTCCTTATTTCGCTATGCACGCCAGACGTCCCGAAACGACGCCTCCCTCTTACCTCTTCACAGGCGTGGAAACCATCGACGACCATAATCTATAACAGTGGGAGGGGAAGGGAGAGTGACGATACGGCCCTGCGGAACAGAGCTGTTGGGAGGAGAGAGAAGGCGAGAGGGAAAGGCCATTCGGCGTAATAGATTCCGCTGTTTTTTTTCCGGAAGTCAGCCCATAACCCAGGCGCCATAAACCTGCTAATTACGGGGTGCTATTTAAAAAAAAGAAAATAGGAGGAAGAAAGGACAAAATTGCGAAGTAATAAAAGAAGAGAAAATGGATTAACGTTAAAACTGATGAAGGAAGAAAAAAAATTGCAGGGCCATGAAATACAGGGAAGCGCTGGGCAGGGGGAGAGGGCGAAACCTACGCCCTTAAAGGGCAGGTGTGCGACGGCATCAAACGAACGACGCGGTTGGCTCGCACACGAGTTGGAGTGCCGGGCGTGGGGATGGAGGGGGAGGAGGAGGCTGTGGACGATATAGAAACGAAGAGGCAGTGGTAATGTTGGAAAGTGGGGGGAGAGGGCGCACGTCACGGCTGCGTCACGGGCCGCACGCCGTGGGCTCCAACGCCTGCAGCGACACGACCGCGGTCGCTTTTGGGCCCCTCTCGGCCCGCTGGGGTGAACAAACGTTAAGTAGGACACCAGCGCGCGTGGCGCATATCTGTCCCTCTCTCCCTGTCGTCGCGCATCTTCGCGCAGGTAAATCGAAGCAGTAAGAGTGCACCTCCCCCCTGCTCCCTTGCCCCACGGCGGCCCACTGCTCGCGCGCGACTATAATTAGCCCCCTCGCCGCGCCCCTTCCCGAAATATTCTGCCCGGGACGACAATTCGACACCGATGAGAGTTCGAATTCGTCGACGCCCGGTCGGTGCGCGCGCGCTGCTTCTTATCGCGGCAGGTTGGCGGGGGTGGGTATTTGAGCTTGCTGACAAAAGACGTCTGAGCGCTCCAGCGTAACGCGTTAAAAACACGTGGATGAGGAGGCATATGGAAAAGATGTACACACCGAAAGATAAATTACATCTTATCCCACCATACATGCCTTATTCAGCGTCGGTGTCAATACGCATCCATAGTACCTGCCTCTACTAAATGACATGGGCCCTTTGGGACGCAATTACAGGCTTATACGAGGTTGTTCTTTTTTTAATAAAAATATATTCTGCTCTGGTCTGTAGGCATTTGTACTGATAAAACTGTTTACTCTTGTACATTACTCTACATCTGTTGTGATGCATCGGGTATATTATACGATGCGCACAATTTTCCTGAACAATATTGTGGACTTTCCGCATCTTTCCTCCGTATGCTATCCTGCCACATGCTCCCTCAGTGTGTGTGCGTGTATGTGTGTGTGTGTGTGTGTGTGTGTGTGTGTGTGTGTGTGTGTGTGTGTGTGTGTGTGTGTGTGTGTGTGTGTGTTTGTGTGCGTGTGTGTTTGTGATGTCCCACAAATACAGCTAACAGCGCACAAAAGGAATATCATCTATCTGCATTTTACCCACGGAGATAACTACTTTACCACTATATTGACATGCAAGGGGTGGAGCCAACTTTTAGAAACGAGCGTTCGATGAGGTGGGTGCAGATTTATTGCTTGTATGCTCGTATTCGTTCCATTTACATACATACATACATACATACATACATACATACATACATACATACATACATACATACATACATACATACATACATACATACATACATACATACATACATACATACATACATACATACATACATACATACATACATACATACATACATACATACATACATACATACATACATACATACATACATACATACATACATACATACATACATACATACATACATACATACATACATACATACATACATACATACATACATACATACATACATATCCAGTGGCTCGAGTTCCGTAACAGATGGCGCAGTACGAGAGCAGATGGATACAAACTGTACAAACAAGCAAGGCGACTTCCTACAGAATAAGTAAAAAAACGAGAAAATAACAATCAGCATAGCTGAGAAATGCTTGTGGCGCACCACGGTAACGCCAGCACACGCCGAATGCGCGCACGAAACGATGCAAAGAACGCTGTAAAGAAGGCTAAAATGTATTGATAACTCGCTTGAATAACTATGATGTTTTGCTGAAAGTCACTACACCATTGTTAGACATAACATGGGCATCATTCACTGCACTCGAACATGCAGGTAATATAAATGTATCGCATCTGGAATATAGTAGCGTACAGTAGACGCGGAACTCCATTTTAGCGTCGCTAGTTTCAAAAATTGTTCTTGTTGAGTGCCTGTACATTACAATCAATATACCTTCTTGCACTTTGTCGTGGAGTCATCAATACAAGTGAGACCTTGTTTATCTTAAATTTGCGCATTTGCTTGCAATAACTAGAAGCGAATTTATCTTAGTGTAGAAGCCACTAGTCATAGCTTCCACGGAGACGTACATTTGATGCCATTATCAAGCCACGGCCGAACATGTGGCGTGTGATTGCATTGCATAAAAGTAACAGTGCAAGCGCGTAATTCGTATACAACTCCCCTCGAAATTATATGAAAAAAACATAACGAAAGACTACATTAATCATTGACTCAACACATACAAAGGCATAATTTTTATGGCCTAATGTTGCCCAATTCAAGAGGACAAAGCCCGAAGGCATCAGCAACGCTTAAAAACCAACCACAAATGACATCCGCAGATACCTCTAACACACCAAGCACTTGCCATAATTTATGGCCATAAGTGAAGGCATTACAAATTGATCAGATCACTGGACCGCATTGCCGTCGAGTCTGCGCCGCCACAATATTGAAGGGCTCGGTAAAACCACTTCGGATTGCTTTAATTAAATATGGCGGGGCCTTGGTGTACAGTTTGTCTGGGTCGACGTCCATACTGGTAGCCAAGTGGAAAGTGCCCCGAAGGCGAGGATGTGCGCGCGCTTATGGACGAGCCGTGACACGGCTCCAGTCAGAACAACTACCTACGCGCCACTGTCGAGCCGCTTCCCACGAAACGAGCGTGGTGAAGCGTCAAGTTAAGTTATGGGGTTTTACGTGCCAAAACCACTTTCTGATTATGAGGCACGCCGTAGTGGAGGACTCCGGAAATTTTGACCACCTGGGGTTCTTTAACGTGCACCTAAATCTAAGCACACGGGTGTTTTCGCATTTCGCCCCCATCGGAATGCGGCCGCCGTGGCCGGGATTCGATCCCGCGACCTCGTGCTCAGCAGCCTAACACTATATCCACTGAGCAACCACGGCGGGTGAAGCGTCAAGTCCACAAAGCGCCCCGCCACATGGCGTGTTTGGCAGCCCTGCGCTGGCGCTTTGGCGAAGCGTGAATCCTTCGATGAGGAATGAAAAAGTAACCAGTATGACAAACAACCTTGTCCTAAATGGGCGGGTTTAAAGCTTCCGATCGTAACGCTAGGCCGCGTGGTATTTGCCGATCGAGAGCCATGCGCTCTCGTGATGGCGTTTCATTTTTGGCCGAGTGTACATACAGAGAATGTGCAATCGTTCGTAGGGCTCGCTGCATCGTCAGATAGCTCATATTGCAACAACTTATATATAGCTAGCTCTCAGCGTCGCTGTCGTGGCTGTGCGGGCGGGTAACAGCAAAGTAGGAGTTCTCAGTGCCGCATTTGCGGCTGATGGGAGTGTTGACAGCGGTGTTACCAGTCCATTTGTGAGCTGGTGAAAATAGCACGGCCCAGCAAGGTTACGACGCGTGGGATGACTTGTCGGGGCGCGCTGCGGACGTCGGTGTTCGGACTACGTTTACGGCCTTTATCTCCGACATGGGATTTCCCCGCGCGGTATAACCGCGCCATCGCGCCGCAGTTAGCGTGATTTTAGTGGTCTAACTTTGTCATTATCGTTATGCTGAGGAATTTCGTTTCCGTGCGTGCCAGCGTGATGGGAGCTGAGCTATATTTGTGCACTCGATGGGCTGAAGTAAGTACTCAATGACTGATGCGCTTGTAATTCTGGAATTCGAAGGAGATATCTAGAAAAGTAAACGTCCTGTATGCTGCTTGAGACATCGAAGCGCGAAGACAAATATGCGACATGACCAGAATATCACGACGTAAACAAATTTTTCCGTGTCCCAAGTTTACTTAGAACGTTGCGATGTTGGATCCTGTACGTTGCCTTGCAGCATGCTTGCCTTGCTGCTAGCACCTCTTTATAAGTTAGAATAAAGTGTTTACTGGAAGAGACATGCTGGCAGCACATAAAGAAGAAACATCACCGTCGCATCATATTTGCGGGGCGATGATGAGCACTATTGGGCTTGGTTAAGCCCAAAGAAATACTCATGATGTACTGTATAGTTTAAAACATGCCCATCTAGGGTGCACGAAAAACTAGGACCGTATACTTGACGGACCGCAGGACGTAGAAGACAATTGACACGCGTCGATGACATAGAAAACGACATTCATGGAGGTTGTGCGACGGTTCGCGAAGGTAAATGAATGCCTCCGGTGAGTAAGGCCGGCGACTCACGCACACAACGATGTGACAATCGAAGTACCTGACGTTAAAGTGTTGTGTTGCCTTTTTGTCGTGGCACCCAGGTGGAAGAAGCGTCTTGCTGACTTTCGGCCTACAGCTTGAATACAGGGCAGCTTTGTGGTGGACTGCTGCATCGTTTCGGCGGCCTGGTCGCGCCCACATGGGACAACTGTCACGCTCACGGAGTCCAGAGCCCTCGCGACCGACCAGAGCCCTCGTGATGGTTTTGAAAGAATAAACGAAAGAATATAAGCATTTCCGATGCGGCTGCTCCGTTAGAGTCTCTACCGGGTGGTGCACGTTCGTGCGTCGTCATGCTTCAGTGTCTCCCTCTGTCTAGTTTCTCCAGAAAGGGCTTGTGTCGAGGTCGAATTTCATGACTTAATGACAGCAAAAATAGCTTCTTCTCCCATATCCGACAGCAGCTGCAAGCATACAGTCCATTTGATTACACCATCATTGCACATTGATGATGAGGTTACTTTCAAGATTGTCACTGTGAAGAATTACCCAGGTCGCTTTCATCACCTTATTCTCCTTCGTCTAGGACGACCGCTTCATCCTCCCTTGGTCCTAACGACTGGCTATAGTGCGCCAGTGCGACTCTCTCTCTACCGCTGTGTTCAGTTGCCTAGAACGTACTTTTCGTCAACCGGAGTTCTCCCTGTGAGATGCCGAGCGTGTCGCAGGTTGAATTTCCTCCTTCGAACAAGTGCTTGTGTTGCTGATTTACCAGCGAAGTGGGCCGGGATAATGTAACGATTCTGCAAGGTGGAGAGCTGGGCTAGATGGTATGGTTCCAGTTATATATGACAGCGCGACAGACGAAACACAGAGAAATGAAAACCTCATGAAACCGCTCGTCCTGTCGTTTTCTTTTCTCTGTGTTTCGTCTGTCGCGCTTTAAAATACCCATGTAACGATTCTATTCCAATCCTTTGCTTATGCGCGCTTTGCCGATGGCATAGCCTATCACAACAATCGACCTTTCGTGAGCGGTGGACGAAAATAAAGCAAATATAATTGAGTTACAGTAATATTTTGTCACGCCGGCCCTAGTCTCAGTATCTATAGGTGTCGGGTCTACAGATCCGTCAGTGGCGGAGACATGTTTCGAAAAAATAACGCAAAAGACACAGACAGGGGATCTCGAGGGGTGGTAAGGATGTGATTAGGCCCCTAGTTCATTTTCTGTGGGAAAAGAATTTGCATGTGTTAGTAGCAAACAAAGAAAGGTACTTCGCTGTCATGAATTCTGACATGTATTCACAAAAGTCTGAGGATGCAAATTCGGAAAAATTTTAAAGGTGTAAAGGATAAGGCTGCGAAAGTCAAGAAGCAGGCACTATCTTTGTTGGGAAGAATGAATTTGCAACGTTTAGCGACCAGCGTAAAGAAAGCAGAAATTCTGGAACTACAGGTTTTCTTTACTGTGAAATCGCACAAGGATGACATGCCGTTCCATACCATAGTCTTGGATAAGGGCAGCTGGCAGTTAATTGTGTCGCGATTTCTACAGAGGAATCTTGTGCGCTAAACAACAGTTGATTCTTTCCGCATTGCTAATTCGGATACTGTGTGCAAGTACCTGGAAGACAGTTCGTTGAACATCCGATGTGCCTTCAGCGTAGATGTAGAAAACTTACATAACTCTCTTCCACACGCCCAGGTTTTGAAATGTGTTATAGACTACATAGTATGTGACAATGATGAAGAAGCCTTCATCAATGGTTGCAGTATCTTAATAGAAGCCTTTCTTGAACTTCTTTCCTTTTACTTCAGATCTACCTTTGTTTCATGGCGAGGGGGTCCATATATACAAAAATCAGGGGTATGCACTGGCTCTTGTGTAGCGCCTATAATTAGTGACATTTTTCTAGGTTATATTGATAGGCAACTAAAGGGCCACTTTGCTAAGCTTTCCAATAAGGTTTTCTGCTATGTTGACGATTTCGTTATATTTCGTACCAGTGACATTCACCCCGAGGGCGTTGACGAAATTTTGATGGTATTCAGGCAGCACGGCATGGGCCTTGATTTTACTTTCGAAGTCCCTAAAGATCATCAACTGCAGACCTGAGATTAACCTTTGGTACAAATCATGTGTGCTGGAAATGTGATCCCAAGTCGGTTATGCCCACTTTGAACTTTAAATCCGGTAATTCGAAGGTATCGGGCTATAGCGAAGACTATCCTAAATGCTGCATTACAGAAGTTGTGTTTTCATTTGTCGAACGCTGCCTTTTCTTATCAGGTAAATCGCTTACTGGAAACTGATTACCCCGAAGTGATTATTTCATCTGTGAGTTGAAGTATGGTTCGTGGCGTCAAGAACATAAATAACCAAGGTGTAAAACTAAATTAGAAGAAAAAAAAGGAAAAACGCAAAAACGCAGTAATACCGTATGTACACAAGTTGGCGCATGGGCTTAAGAACGTTGGTTCAAGGTACAGCATTGATATTCGTTTTTCTGCGAAACATAAGATAGGTCGCATATGCCCGTTAGTTGTTAATATGCTGAAGGATAAGCAAGTAAAGAGAAAGTGCACTGCCAACCATGTGAACGGGTGCGTCACATCTGCTAAGCAGATTGTGTATGCCGTGCCGTTATCTTGTTGTAGAGAGTACGCGGGACAAACAAAGTGCTGCGTGAATGTTCGACTTAGGGAGCACGAGCTATATCTTCAAGGGGCTACGCCACTTCATCTCCCGGAGAATTGCAAGTCATGCGGTTGTTGCCCCTATTTAAAAAAAAAAGCTAATGCCATTCAAAAACACGCGAGCCAATTGACAAGGAAAATCGCTGAGGCTTACAATATAAAGTTTAGGGACAAGGCATGTGTCAGCGAACCATCTATCGCTCTTCATGACAAGTAACTGCGTTATGTTTGTCACTTTGATTATACGTGAATTGGTCACAGTGGCCTCGATGTATCTGTGTCTCGTGCATGTCATGGTTTTTGAACTGGTGCCTATACATAAGTTAGACATATCTTCAGTAAAATATCAGTTGAGAATCAGTGTCATGTCGTCGTTTTTGCCTTCCTTTTGTCCACCCGCCGTGGTTGCTCAGTGGCTATGGTGTTGGGCTGCTGAGCACGAGGGCGCGGGATCGAATCCCGGCCACGGCGGCCGCGTTTCGATGGGGGTGAAATGCGAAAGCACCCGTGTATTTAGATTTAGGTGCACGTTAAAGAACCCCAGGTGGTCGAAATATCCGGAGTCCTCCACTACGGCCTGCCTCATGATCAGAAAGTTGTTTTGGCACGTAAAACCCCATAATTTTTGTTTCCTTTTGTCCGTGTTATGCGCTGCGCTGTAACGAACCTTACTATGAATCCTAACCAATTGGCCCAACTTGCCATCTTGATAAACGTACACACTGACTCTCGTTTATCTTGTTTATGTTGGTTTCTCATATTTTGTTCTGTGCCGGAGCATAGTGCTCACTCAGCGTTGAGACAAACCAAGCGTCCAGCACAGATGCCTGCATCGCCTTGAACTGTCTCTTCGACTCCGTCTTCCATCTGGCATATCCCAAATCGGTATAGCAATACTCTGCCGACTGTGGCTTGGCGTAGCTTTCACAAAATACTTTGTTTTCCGCATCGGAATGAACAATAGTACGGCTTGTAACGAATACGGTAGTGATTGCCGTTTTCGTCGCTACAGCGGACGCAAGCAGTCAATTGCTCGCGACCGCGTGGGCTCGTCTCGACGGTCGACCGCTTTTTGAAGCAGACAATCCTGGGATACCGGTCTATGCGAGGTTGGTGAAGGCCCTATAGAAGTTTCTACGTTCGAGTGCCGCTATTAGATTAGAGAGTCTTCAATTTTCCCTGACGTTCCACCACACTCTCTCTCTCTCTCTCTCTCTCTCTCTCTCTATATATATATATATATATAGAGAGATATATATATATATATATATATATATATATAGTCATATAATGAGAAGCCAACAAACACTGACACCAAGGACAACACAGGGAAATTGCATGCGCTTAATAAATGAAATAAAGTAATGATAAATTAATGGAAATTAAAGTGGATGAAAAAACAACTTGCCGCAGGTGGGAACCGAACCCACAACCTTCGCATGTCGCGTGCGATGCTCTACCAATTGAGCTACCGCGGCGGCGTTTCCCCGTCCACTTTCTTGGGTATTTATGTGTACTAGTAGAACGAGGGTCTCGAATCCGGCAACATTGATGCCTTCAGGTAGCATATGTGGGTTTATTGACCAGCTGCCTTCACCCGAGAAGATCACGTTCTCGTGACGCCTGCGGCAAAAAAGACGTTCCACGTCCGCCGCCAAGGTCTGTGAGTGGGGGCGCTGGCTAACACTCCCAGGGTTCTACTAGTACACATAAATACCCAAGAAAGTGGATGGGGAAACGCCGCCGCGGTAGCTCAATTGGTAGAGCATCGCACGCGACATGCGAAGGTTGTGGGTTCGGTTCCCACCTGCGGCAAGTTGTTTTTTCATCCACTTTAATTTCCATTAATTTATCATTACTTTATTTCATTTATTAAGCGCATGCAATTTCCCTGTGTTGTCCTTGGTGTCAGTGTTTGTTGGCTTCTCATTATGACTAATAAATATCGGGTCCCTCGGTTAACCGCCCCTTTCTTCTCGTTTATATATATATTTTTTTTTTCGTGTCGACTTTTTATTCTCTGTTATCCTTCCCGTCCTTCGCTCTTATCTTACCCTTTCCTAGCGTAGGGCAACAATACAGACGCTTCTAAATCGGTTAACTTTCTTGGCTTTCCCGTCTCATTTCTCTCTGTCCCTTTCTTTCAGTGTGTGAGACGAGTTCGTGATAGCCCAGGCGGCTTCTGTTCTCTTTGGTTCGACTCGCACACACAGTACCTCGACGGTCCTCAATTCTTTAGCGCTGCGACCGACAGGGCCCTCTTGGCGTGGTCCGTAATTGCTTGCTTCGAAGTTTGCGTCACCTTTCATTACCTACGTTTGCCATTTATCTGTAAGTTGTTGAAAATCCGGGTGCTTGTAGGCCATGGTTGTAGGAGGGCCAGTAGGTGGCTTCTTTGTGTGGATGGTATCCGGGAGCAGCTGCGTCTCGGTGGGATTACTCGTCGCTACGGTTAGTTCAGTTCAGTTCAGTTCAGTTTATTACCTTAAAGGTCCCCCGTAGGGGCATTACATAAGGGGTGGGTTTTTATAAGATAGCAAAACATCGTCATAAATAATTATTTAACGAAATGGTCGGTTACAAGTTGTGTGAACGAAGATGGACAAGTCGTATTAGCGATGTTGGCGGGAAGGCCATTCCAGTCTGTGGCGGTACGGAAGAAAAAGGAGGCTGCGAAGGTGGTTGTCCGTGCACGTGGGCGTGCCACTTGAAGTGGATGGCTGGTGCGGTGAGATATGCGTGCTGCTGCTGTTATGTAAGGCTCTTGATTAAGGGAAGAAAAGAAGAACTTGTGGTACAGGGAAAGACTGGAAATGCGACGTCGACATGAAAGCATTGACAAGCCCGATTCTGATTTCAGTGATGAAACGCTGACGTCGTATGAATATGAGGTATGAATGAATCTAACAGCACGATTTTGAACTGATTCTAATGCGTCGGTGAGATATGCGTGATGCGGGTTCCAGATAGCTGAAACGTATTCCAGTTTCGGCCTGACAAGTGACTTATATGCTAGTAATTTTAAATCTGATGGGACCTGCCGTAGGTTCCGTTTTAGAAAACCTAAGGTTTTGTTAGCTGCAGAGATAATGCTAGTGACATGTGCGCGCCAAGACAAATCGTGAGACAGGGTTACACCTAGATATTTATAGGATTGTACTGATTCTAATGGTGTGGTATTTATTTCATATGGGAAGAAGGAAGGGTTGCGACGGCGGGAGAAGGACACGAATTTACATTTCTTGGCGTTAAGGGTCATCAGCGAATTGCTGCACCATTCTAAAACACTGTTAAGATCATTTTGGAGTGTGGTATGGTCAGATGAGTTATAGATAGAGCGGTAGATGACGCAGTCGTCTGCAAACATGCGTATATTACTGGAGACACACTGAGGTAAATCATTAATATATATTAAAAATAACAGGGGACCAAGAACAGATCCTTGGGGCACGCCAGAGGTTACTGGGAGGGGACTTGATAGGTTATAACGTTTATAAAAACCATTTGTGTGCGATTAGACAAAAATTCAGTTATCCAAATTAGAACGTTAGGGTCCAAGTTCAACAGCTGAAGTTTTAGTGGCAAAAGTTGGTGGGATACTTTATCAAATGCCTTTGCAAAATCTAAAAAGATTGCGTCAGTTTGTACATTGATGTCAAGGTTAGTATGCAAGTCATGAACGAAAATAGCTAATTGAGTTTCACAAGAGAAACCTTTGCGAAAACCATGTTGTGAAGGGTGAAAAAAGTTATTACTGTCCAAGGCAATGATTTGAGAGTAGATGACATGTTCCATGATTTTGCACGGCACGCTTGTTAGTGAGATGGGTCGATAATTTAATGGGGAATTCCTGTTACCGGTTTTGTAGACTGGAATGACCCTTCCCACTTTCCAATCACCCGGCATGTTTCCTGAAGAAAGTGACTGTGAGAACAGTAAGGATAAGTATGATGCAGCCATGTGTCTTGTGTTTCTTAGAAGTTTAGAGTTAATTTCATCAATGCCAAATGACGATGATAGCTTAGTCTTCTGAATTATGGACGAAATTCCGTCAGCAGAAAATGTGATGCATGGCATGTGACCTTCAATGTTGTACAAAGGTAAAGAAATGTTTGTTTCGATTTCGTTCGTAAATACTGTTGCAAATGCGGAATTAAAAGTGTCAGCGCATTCAGTATCGGTAATTGTCTCGTGTGTGTCATTTGTGAGCGAAATAGTGTGAACAGGATGAGGATTTATTACTTGCCAAAATTGCCTTGGGTTAGTGCGCAGTAAATTTGGGAGTGTAGTGCCATAAAATGAACGCTTTGCGCTGTGGATCGCAATCAGATATTCGCTTTCAGCTTTGTAGTACATTTCCCATCGAAGCGAGTTCCCGTTATTTGTAGCCACTCGGTAAAGACGTTTCTTTTTATTTTCTAGTTTTTTTAAGGCGTTAGTAAACCAAGGTTTTTGATTATTGGGGCGAATGTGAACTTTAGGAATATATTTGTTAGCCAAATCTGTTAGCTTATCCTTAAACATCGACAAGTTATGGAATATTGACCGATTGCGATACGCGGCTTCAAACGTGGGGAAGAAGGTCTCAAGTTCGCGGTTAATTGCGTCATAGTCACCCTTTTCGTAAAGCCTTATAGTTTTCTTATGTGTCTTATTTGGTGTTACAGGAAAAGAGAAAGTAGCATGAATGACTTCATGGTCACTAATTCCTCGAAGGTGTGTAATTGATGAGAGGGTACTGGGATCATTAGTCAGGATGAGGTCCAGAATGGTTGCGCATTCTGGTGTGACACGCGTTGGCTCCGAAACTAATTGTGTGAGGTTAAAGTTCAAACAAATGTCAATGAAATTCCTTGTCTCTGGGGGACCTACTATTGAAGAATATGTTAAGTTGCTCCAGTCTATGTTTGGGAAATTAAAGTCCCCGAAAAGTAAGATGGAGGCATTAGGGTAGATGGTCGTTAGTTGTATTAAATTGTTATTGAGCTCCCCACAGAATTCAGGAGTGGCATGTGGAGGCCTGTAGCAAACCCCCAGCAGCACTGTAAGTGGTGATGTGCGATATAGTAGCCATAGTATTTCGAGTTTTGATGCAATGTTAATAAATGAACACAAAAGTTGCCGGTGAACTGCTACAAGAACGCCACCGCCCCTTGTGCCTACGCGGTCAGTTCGATAAACCTGGAAGTCGGGTAGCTCTGCCAAAACTTCGGTATCAGTGACGTCATTGTGTAGCCAGGTTTCTGTTAGAATGAGCAAGTTGCTGCCTGTTGATGATACGATGTTAGATATAAGCTCGCGCTTCGGGAGATAACTACGTGCGTTAGTAAATACTGCGGAAAACGAAAGATGTTTTCTAGGTGCAAGTTCTGGTTGATTCTGTTTTTGTAGAGGACGGGATGATTGCTACAGAATTTCTTTTACAGAGTTAGATGAATCATCAAAAACATATCGTTTAGGACCAATGTATAAAGTTTTATAGCGTAGAGAGTATGCAAGTGATTTAGATTTGGCGAAATGCAAAAGGGCCTTCCGTGCTTTCTGAGTCAGGCGAGAGAAATCTTCACCTACACTATAATTAGTTCCTTTCAGCATTCGGCCTTTTGACAGAAGGGCGTCTTTCGTTTTCCAATGTGCAAATTTTACTATTATAGGACGATTTCGATCTTTGGTGTGTTTTCCTAAGCGATGTGCCCGTTCTATATCTGTGGGGTTGATGTCGGTTTGTAAGTGATCACGGCAGATCTGGATTATTAATTCTTCAGACTTAGTAAATGTTTCATTTGTAGTGGGGTCAGTAATTCCGTGGAAGATCAGGTTATTGCGGCGAGATCGGTTTTCGGCGTCGTCGAAACGGGCCTCTAACGCTGTGACTAGGCGAGTTGTTTCAGTTGATGTTGTCTGCAGTATTTTTATGTCTTGGCGTAGAGGCATGAGAGCCTGATAATGGGCCTCTAAGTCGGTCATGCGCTTATTCAGGTCACTGATTGTTTTGTCTGTGGTGGTCAGCTGCAGTTTCAGGCTCTTTAGCTCCTGCACAAGTGTTGTTTGGCCTGCGGTTAGTTTCTGCAATTCGGCCAGTACAGTGTCAAGGCTGGCAGGACCAGGGTTAGTCTCGACGTCACCAGATATGATTAGTAGCAGACGGATGACATGAATGCACTCAGTGGCAATCGCGACGCAGCACCGTGGGCTCGGGAGCTGTACCAGAAGATAATTGCTTGATTTTTTAGCAAAAAGTGCATATGTTTGACTAACCTGCATGGCGAAAGCAAAGCGGTTAGCGAACTGCACCAAGGTACAGTCACCGGGCCCACAGAGCTGCGTCGACGGTGGTTGTTGCTTTATAGCTGGTAGGGCTGTCGATGGCGATGAATCTTTCCAAGTTCGCTCCAGGACCGGTAGGTGGCATTCAAACGGTGAGGCAGATGGAGATGGCGATATGTGGGAACCAGGCAAAGGATTGCACGTGGCCGCTCCGTCTTCGTGACAAGGGGAAGCCTGCACTGACGACGCACTCGAGGATGCGCATGCCAGAACAGACAGCAGCAGGTTGTAGATGTGATAGGCGACCATCTGCATGGCGAAAGCAAAGCGGTTAGCGAACTGCACCAAGGTACAGTCACCGGGCCCACAGAGCTGCGTCGACGGTGGTTGTTGCTTTATAGCTGGTAGGGCTGTCGATGGCGATGAATCTTTCCAAGTTCGCTCCAGGACCGGTAGGTGGCATTCAAACGGTGAGGCAGATGGAGATGGCGATATGTGGGAACCAGGCAAAGGATTGCACGTGGCCGCTCCGTCTTCGTGACAAGGGGAAGCCTGCACTGACGACGCACTCGAGGATGCGCATGCCAGAACAGACAGCAGCAGGTTGTAGATGTGATAGGCGACCATCTGCATGGCGAAAGCAAAGCGGTTAGCGAACTGCACCAAGGTACAGTCACCGGGCCCACCATGGACAGCCCACGATGGACAGCGGCTACGCCGCACCGGTAGTGCACATGGCAGTGCGACCATGCAGGGGAACGAATGTTTATTTATATTCGTCGCTTGTGAATTCAAAGAAGAAGTAAGAGGAGCGATGAGAAAAGCGGAAAGTGTGTCCGTGCGTATACTTTGCACGGGCACATTGACTATTCGGAACCAGTTAAGGGCAAGATGACATTAGTAGTTGCAGAGCCCCGTACGAAGGGGATTGAGGCTGTTCCTTTGTCGCAGGCAGCACAATCAATGTCTCTTGGAAAACGTTCAGCCGTCTTGGCATACCGCACACTGTGGTGTCGGACAGTGGAACTCCGTTGATGGCATGAGAGATCCAGCAGTCTTGGTAATTAAATCGCGCATACTCGAACAGCCATGGGTCGCCCACAGAGAAACGGACTAACAGAGCGGGCTGAACGTTTGCGCCAAGTGTGCATGTGCGCACCCTCCAATCACTCCCACCATCGCCCCTTGTTTATCATTTAAATGGTGAGCGATGAGCAAACGTTCACTACAGGCGTGGCGTTGCCCACCGCCCATTCTAACAAACTCTAGAAGATGATGACGCCAAGCGCAGAATCGAAGCTGTATATGTTTTATTCCGGAAAGAACAGGTAAAAGAATGAGCCTAAAAACTCTCAGCTTTGATGCAATGGGGCAGAGTTTGCTTTTTCACCCGATGACCAGTGACCAGTCCCGATGTTGTGAGGGACTGTACGATATCGTCAAATGTAATATGCGAGAACTTGACTGAAACCTACTTCTTGCTGGCCGATCCCACTTAGCATGTGGTTGTACGTCAGGCAACCACACGCAGTTACAGATGTCCCAAAAGCTAGTAAGTACACTAGACAACAGTCGTCTGCGGACCTACTAAGCAGAGAAGGCATCTAGAATAAGAACTTCGCTGAATTTCTCCCCATCGACCTATGTCAGTCGCCAATCTGATGTGTCCATTGCCATACAGCCTTTTTCATAAAATCTATTATGATTTTATGAAATTTTATGAAACGAGATGAAGGACGTTCTGTCTCATCCACCTCATTACATATCTTCAAGGACCGATCATCGCTTCAAGGTGGGTCTACCTTCTTGTCGCACAAAATTGTGTAAGGACTCTTTTGTTCCAAGAACAAGTGTCACACGGAACCACCTTCCCTCCACCATCGCCAGCATAACTGACGACTACAAGTTAAGATCGCTTTACAAAACACCTTGTAATTTTTTTTTTTGCTGCATGCCTTGATATTTTTCCCCCGCTCCTTTCTGTAGTGCCTTTGTGACCTGAAAGTATTTAAAATGAATGAATGAATAAATAAATAAATAAATAAATAAATAAATAAATATAAGGCAGCATAGAGAAAGGCATTAAACAGGCTTGAACATTTTTATGAGGATACCGACATACGCCAGCTATGCCGCACTGATGTGTTTTACTTACGCAGAAAGTGAGTGTTCTGCGACGCAGTGCGCTGCAGTAAGAAAGTGGTTTGTGTAGTACAGCCCATTATAACTTTTTCTACGCGCGTACACGTTTTACCTCATCTTTATGTTATCCTCACGCGTATGCGTTTTGATTAGAGCAGCCCACTTTCACACTTCATTTGCGGTTTGTGTGTTTTAGCTCATCTGTGTATCATTTTCATCTGCGCACCTGTACATTTCGGACCACATCGCAACATCATATAGGTATATGCTTTTTAAGCTCTTTGAGACTCAGTGTGCAGTGCATACTACAGGAAAGCGTACTTTCCCTTTTCTTCGGCGTCATGAATCTGCATATTTCTGACAGCACTGGGACCTCATTTACTTTTATTCATGTTTTGATTTACCCAACTTGGGATCATGATCATGATCTTACATTATTGTTTTTTATTACTGCGGCGTAGACAGGAGTAGCCGTCATAATTATCAGGTGGTTATATCTCATTTCGTTTCATTTCAATACCAAAAAGATTTATGGCCTTGCACCAGCTACGCTCAGTCTTAATGACAGTTCACTTTTGATTAATTCCTCTATGGTGGGAAAGTCGCGAAAACGGTTACCGTTAGGAGAAGTTCTAATTAAAAGATGCGCCCGAAGCTTCCACCAAATAACGAATTTTCCACGACCGGAACGTGGCACTGTGCAGAAGATTTTGTGAAACCAATACTGGCTGGCGAAGTGCGGCCGAAATACTTTGCGTTCCCCAATAAACCATTTCGCGAGGCGCAGTGCCGTTCGTACTTCAGCCGTGGTGCTTATTGTCGTTATTGGCGTTGTTAGACTCATCCTTCGTCATCGGCGCTATGCCATCAGGAACTGGGCAGCATAGACGTCCATGCGTCATACCGAATTCGGTCCAATGAAAGAAAAATGCGCACTAATTCGTGCCGAGTTAACGAAAGTCGAGTGTATTACCAGCACTTGAGCTCCTTCATCTTCAGGTAAAATATATAGTTGGTCAGGACCGGAAAGTGGAGCACCACTCGGAGAACGGGAGGAGAAGGACTCGCCAGGAGAACGGGGTAGCAGTTAATACCGGTCGTTGGCCCGTAGTACCCTTTTCGCTCGAGAAAGGCCGCTTCTCAGGCGGAATAGGCTGGACACGGCGCGCACGCGCAAGCATACATTGGACAACGCAGCGCCGTCGGGCAAGACGCGCTGCGGCCAAGATGAATGATTATATAGACTTCCGAAAGGCTAGGCGTAGCTTTTTCTTTTTCCTTTTTATTCTTTGGCACAGCGACTGGCCACATGCGGAGGTGGTACTTGTGAAAAGAACCCTTTTCGCCGTTTAATTGTACGGCGCACTTGAAACCTACAAGACCTTCAGAACGTGAGAGAAATCTTAAAGACATTCTTTGAATTGTTGCGCTGCTTAAAAAGAAAACCGACGCGTGAGAACTACCGCCTAATGCCTTCTGTATTTTTTCTTTTCTTGCTATCCTTTAAAGCGTCACGGAGATTAATGGTTTCGTGCACAATGATCACCATTGTGATTGAGTCGCTTGCAAACGCCATTTTTCTCGCACATGACGGCAAAGCCGGCATAGCTAAAGTAGCACTCTAAAAAAAAGGAATTAAGACCGTAACATCAAACTTTAGTACGGCAGCTCTACCGTCAGCTAGAGAACGTTTCAGCCGCCAAGCATATTCACCAACTTACCTCATCCGGCTTCCAATGCTCGTAGAAATGAAGATGAAGCCGTGAAAACTGTACTGCTTTGTAGCACTCGGGAAAATCTTATCGTCACAGAAGCCTGTTGTTACTTATTGACCGTGTCACAGCTATTTTATACTATCGAAGGGGACGAAATAAACTCTTGTGTTGAGCACTCTAGCAAATCAGTGTCCACATATCTTGGCTCCATGAAAAGTAAATGACCTCCTTGCCTGGAACCCATCGCGCCTCGACTAAAGACTCTGATAATGACAAGGTCATATAATTATGGCCGTTCTTAGCTTTCCCCGTATGTGACGTTGACATAGGATGGGGGGTAATGCTGCATGTTTCTTATCGCTTTTACTTGACCAACCGCGTGGAAACGCGCCTAATTGAAACTGTGTATGGGCCTGGCCGTCAACCGAAGCTAAGGGACCCACCCCTTCGAAAACACATGTGGCAAAAAAAAAAGACTGTAGTACACTGAGACCAAACAAGAAAGAGACAAGGATAAAACGACTCTTATCTCCGGCCAACTGATGGGCTGCTTTCCGCGGCGCTCTCCCAAGGTGGCTGTGCGCGCGGGGACGCCGACAGTGTAGCCAGGCGGTCCGCTCCGGCGCCCAGTCTATCACCAACCGCATCCGTGCGGAAAAGCGCGCCTAAACGGGCTCGTTACAGCGCCGCGCCGGTGGCCGGCTTCCTTGTATCTGACAAGCTGCATGTGATTGATTGGACAGTCGGCGGGCGCACCATACGGCCGCGTGTTCGCACTCCACCTGCCGTCTAGCGGGACCTGACAGATCGATGTATGCTAAGATGAGGCCACGTGCGCAGGAAACAAACTCTAGGTACGGCCACCTAGATTCTTTGTGTTCAACTTGAAGCCACGGAGTACCGTACATTGTCGCCGCAGGTTCTTTCCGACGATGCACATCTTGTGCGAGAGGGAGCGTGGGAGTGCTGCCCACTGTTCTTGCTACACTTCCTCGGCGTCTGGCGAATGCACTGACGATGATGCGGCAGCAGGCCTCGAGAAACGAGAACACAATGTATCACACGTCACCCTTTACTTGCTCTCCCTCTCTCTATCTTTTTGTGCGCGGAACGCGTAGTATATCTTACTTCATCAAAATACGTATTCTGCGCAGCGTTTCACATGCGAAATGAGAGCTCGCGTTTCTACTCATGACAACCACTGGTGCGTCAGGATAGCAGCACTCCAGCGTTGATTATATGGTGGCATGCTACGAGCTGGGAAAGTGTTAAGCCTAGTGTCTCCCGGTCACCAACAGAAATATGAAGGCAACCGCGCGCATCAAGCGTAACGGAGCTTTGTGTGACAGGTGCCATCGTCGCCTCGTGGACCGAATTCGGGTCTACAAACTTAAACAAGTGTGAGGACGCTCCACTCTAGGCACATTTATGAGGAAGGAATGTACGAGGGTTCATGGCCATGGGAAGGCGTGTATATAAATGTCAATTACCAAATTCCCCGCACTATACTTGTGCGACCTAATACCGCTAGACACTGAGGCACATCCTATTTGTTGTCTGTCCATTATATACGAGGCTGATGGAATGTTATCCTACTGCTGCCTTAATTACGATGGTTGGATGTATTTCCCGAGTTCGGGCGTGTCTTGTGTTACCCTTCTCTTCACTGCGACAATGTGGGAAAATGGGCAAAGTTGAAGCCGTAAGGTTCTTACTATTCGCAGGCCTCGCCTCTTGTTGTATACACTGCACGCGTCTTTACGTCCTCGTTAATTTCGCATCATCGCATATTCTATAGATATGTACTAACTATAGTCGAAGACTCAGTACTATTGCGAAGTGCCTAAAGACGCAGGCATGGAACGCATGAACAATTCTGACCCTATCGGTTCTCCTTTGGTCGCGGAAGCTCGCATCTCGAAACGGTTGAAACGCTCATTGACGTTTCACATATACGCACGAATGCACCAGGAAGCTTCTGCGAATCTTTTATCGACTCTTTTAAACGCACCCTTGGTGATCGGCTCTGATCAAGCTGGGGCAAGAGAAACCTTAGCTTGAGTTTGGATTCATGATTTCTAAACCGCTGTGCGGCCTCTGGTTTAGGGGCGTTTCACGAAAAACAGCTATCTCTATTAGTCGTGAGAAGCCGCTCGGCAAAGAGTTCAACGACCAAGTTAGGTAGCACCACCAGAGGAAGCGCCAAGCGGTATAGAGCTTTTGAAACGAGCAATGAACGCTCTATGACAGCCATCAAAGTCGCTCGGACGAGAACGATTGCTAATCACATGCTATACTTGTACAACTCTTTGTGATTACTTTCATTACTCCTGCATCGCTCACCAGCCTCAGCTTCCGTGGTCATCTAGTTTAATTCAAAAATCAAATAGCCATAATTTTTTTTTCTTTTTTTACAGAGGGGTCTCCCGATGCCGTCGAAGGAATCCAAAATCCTTTGCGAGAAAATTACAAAATGAATCTTATTGAGCCTCGAGGGTCCGAACTTACGATCAGCAGATTTACAGTCCAGAATTATACCTGTCAGCAGCTGCGCCTTTGTTTTCGTGGTATTCAATGGATTTAATAAAATGTTGTATGTAGAGGAACTATTTACAATATATTGTGAGCACGAGATGGTCATAATCAATGACATGACAACGAGCAGTACATACAAACAAGATTAACGTCATACGAAGCAACACCCTTCATCACACTAAAAGCGAGAAAAGAGAAGTTGTACACCTAATCAAAAGTTACTTAAATTGGGTTTATTGGCGCAAAGACGACTTGGGCTATGCTGCGCCATCAAAATCGAAAGCGCAAAGACGACTTGGGCTATGCTGCGCCATCAAAATCGAAAGTGTGTACCAATCTGGCTGACACTCATTTGGTCGTAAATGTCACTCAAATGCTTAATCACCTTACTAAAATGTAGTATTGAGGAAACTATTCTTTCTACATTTTGTACTTGCATACCCCTTTTCTATAGGCTAGGTAGGCCAGTCAGTAATAGTGACACGTGTACTTATCTTTATCGGGCGACTACGTTTCGCCCCTTAACAACTGTAATCGCACAGCGAGGGACGCGCCTGAATGTATCCGATGTTTCTGGAAAGTTATCGATGATTCTACCCGGCTGTCTGTTGTCGCCGAACCTTGTGTTATCTGATTTCATCGCGTAACGCGAATGGTGTAGAACTTTGTGGAAGGCACGCGGGTCCGAACGATTAGTCTGGAACATTCGATGACTGCTCTATAAAAGCCGACGCGCTTGACCCGCTGATCAGATTTTCGATGATCGCCGAGCGTGTTCGCCGCTGTCGTTGTGCTATAAGTGTAGCCTGTTTTGTGGGCACAGGTTCGCCCAATAAAAGTTTGTTTTGTCGTTCACAGTATCGCTACTGTGTTCTTTGACGTCACGGCCACGTGACAATAGCATACCGAATAGTACGTCATCGCACAGTACAACGAGATATCGGATACTGTGACAATATGGATAGAAGTGTGTAGAAAAAGTTTCAGCCTGTGTGTCTTTTTTTTAATACGAAGAATTCTTGTCGAATGTTGACCCGTTTTTCCTGCCGGGCATTTAACCGTTTTCGTGGGTCGATTCCGAATACAGTGTAGTCTAAAACAGCGTCTGAAACAGGGAACTGTAGGGCTGCATTTGGAGCGTATATCAAACGCCCAGATAGCGTTAAATGTGACTTTCAGGCCCGGTAGAGCGTCGATGAAACAATTTATGTAATCACTTATCGCTTGAAATATCTGTTCTCGGATTCTAGTCATAGTGCATTTGGATTCTTCCACACGTACTTCCACGTCAACAATGACGCAATTTGTGCTTTCTCCGCCGAAAACGGTGAATCCACCAGTGAAACCACTAGTGATGCCACCGCTCAATACACGGTTGAAACCACAATCAGTGAACCGATGGACATTGAGTATTGAGTAATTATGTCGAGTGATATGCATATGATCATCTTTAACAATACGATGTCATATAAGCATTTAATCTTCCCAACCTGCGGGATACTTTCAGCTTCAGAAAATTGACATGACTCATGAATGTCCCTTTACTACCAAAGAAAATACGATACTTCACATTACGTAGTGCTCAACTTTCTTTTTCATGGTATCTATTACATTCAATAAAAATGGGGTATGTACGTACATTAATTATTTACAGTACTGTGAGCATCAGATGATCATAACCAATAACAGGACAGTGAATAATGCATACAAAGAAAGTTAAAATCGCACAAAGCAACACCCTTAGCTGCACTAAAAGCTGGAAAGCAGAAGCTAAACACTTAAGCAAAAGTGTATACCAATCCGGCTCACAGTCATCTCGACCCATGTACGTCCTACAGGTGCCTAGCCATTTGACTGAAATGCATTTTTGAGGAAACTACTAAACGCACCTTTGGCGATCTGCTTTGATCAATCTAGAGAAACCTCAGTTTGAGTTTCAATTTATTGCCCGTTTACACAAAAAAATCTACTTGCGCTAGAAGTGTTATTAGGTGAAGGTGGCCGGGCAAGGGCAAACAGCACTTGCGAGTGAAGACCTCTGTGAATTGGGTCCCTGGTTTCTAAGCCGCTGGGTGGCACCTGGTTTGGTGGTGTTTCAGGACGACCCAAGAATATTAATTGTTGTACCGTGTGATGACGTCAGCACTATGTGATATGTCTTTACTTCAGGGCTTCAAAGCTTGTGGAAAACTCGTCTGGAAGGCCGGAATGCAGAAACAAATTTCCGCTCAATCACTCTGCCGATGCTACAGCAGCGGAGAATACTAATCCTGGAGAGTCCCGATTGTGCCAACAGCTGCCGTGATTGGGTAGCGCCTACTAGACATCTGTGTACTGGATAGAGCTGGTATCCGTTTCTGCTTCGCGTTCCAGCACTTCCCCTTCCCAGTCACGGAGAAAGTCCTAAATTAAATTTTCTTCTTCTACATGTAATGACAATGTTCGAGCGCGTCTGCTGCTTCTTCTAACGAAAGGCGACTTCTCGTGTTTACCGGACGGTGCTAAACGTCGTCTTATTTTCTTCAAGGACAACGTCAAGCCTATTTTGTATCATGGCCCCTCCACGTAAACTGCGTACAGCTGCTCGATGTTCGCACAGCTGTTCGAGGACTCGAGATTGCGACCAACAGATTGGCAGTCGAGGATTCTACCCCACGGCCACTCTGCTGATGCTACAAAGGTTAAAAATACTGATCCTGGAGAGCGGCGGTCGCGCAAGCATGAAGTTGGTCTTGTCAGAAGTGGCACACATATAGCAGTGGCACATTAATGCCCCTGGTACACGTTAATAATGTATTTCTCCTGCTATCACGTCGCTGCTTCGTGTTACGGGCGAAACAAATTTTTTTAATTTTTATTTGTAATTTGCGAAATGGGTCGGTTTCAGGTCCACTCGAGAGCTATATATATATATATACTTTCCATCTCGCGCACTGCTGCCGCCAGCTGTCATGGCAGGGTTGTGGCCTCGGCGCACGTGTTCCAACCAGTAAAACATAAAGAACACTGTGCGTTAATATTTTGGTATGCCAAGAATACTGTGCAAAATACATTCACTTAAGAACAATGCAAGTCTCCGGAGCAATTTCATTCTGTAAGGCGTTGCACTCCTGGCAGAAGTTCACGGGTTAGTTTCCCAGCTGCGATGAACGCATTCCGATGGTGGCAAAACGCAAAAACTCTCGTACACTCACTGTGCAGTTTCGGGACAGTAAACCTCATAATTAAAGAAAAATATTTCGGAGCAATGTACCCGTGCGCTACAGGTACAATACCATGGCACGGATGAAGCGAGATTTATTCGCAGAGTGACTGGGCGAGTTTGACCGTGACATGCAGAGGCAGGTGCGTGCTGCTCGTGCTCGACAACTGCTCAGCGCACCACGCGCGAACTTCTCTGACGGCAGTTACTCTACTCTTCCTGCCGTCCAGTACTTACGTGCAAAGTTGCAAGCGTCTGAGTTTTATAAGTATCAAAAGAGTGTATTGAACCATTGAGAGTCCGATAGTATAGTGTGCTACTTGTCTGTTAATTTCGGCAGGTATAAGCGCTGAACCTTTGCGAGAACTACGTTGGTCTTGCGATTCCGTTGTGCCCTCAAGTGATTTCTTACATGTGACTAATAGCGGTAAATCCAAAAATAATCTCACATCATGGGAGCTTGTTTTTTTAGCGTCGTTATTTCTGCAATTAATAAGCGGCGCCTTGCGGCAGAAAACGGGCTCTCTATGGGGGAGGGGTACCGGTGCTCTCTTCCTCGAGGTGGAGTGGTTCCGAGGTCGGCTCTGCAAAGAGACGGCCAGGCCCTTCCTTTTCCATAAAAAAAGTCCAAAAAGC
The DNA here is from genome assembly GCF_038994185.2 of Dermacentor albipictus. Classification (NCBI taxonomy): domain Eukaryota; kingdom Metazoa; phylum Arthropoda; class Arachnida; order Ixodida; family Ixodidae; genus Dermacentor; species Dermacentor albipictus. Next base: position 226,910,418 of record NC_091821.1, read on the forward strand.
ACGCCAAAGCTAGAGTGAGTCCTTGGGCCCGATGTGCGATGGCGGGTCGAGCCACTCCTGCAGGATGCCAGGTCGGTTCCCGCCCAGGAAGTGTAGTGTCATTTCTCGGGCCAGGTCAAAGGCAGAGCAGCTCCACAGAAGATGTTCGGCCGTACCTCTGGCCGGGCATACCGGGCCCTTAGGGCTCGGGTATGAGTGCGGGTTGATGAGGTGTGGCCTTGCTGGGGACAGAAGCTGGCCGGTCTGGGCTCGGTGAAGAACCGCCTCTATCCTGCGAAATGTGCTGGGTGGGCGGCGGGGAGCTTGTTTTGGACGATATAAATCTGCAACATTGGTTTTCTTGCTTATTCGATTTCTACCTGTAGACAGCTCACTGATTTCTTGTGCCGAGTAAACTGTCGTAAAGATGATGCCGGTAATACAGCATTTGAGGCAGAGAGTTAGGCTAGTTATAATTTAGGCAAATGCATGTTCCAGTGCGTACGAAAAAAGAAAACAGGCGCGGAGACGAAAGGTAGACCGAAAAGGTAGAGCGCTGCCCCTTACAAAAATGTCGTTAGACTGTCTATAGAAAGTCTATAGACCTTTTATAGATGAGCTTGCCTTTCTATAGATTTGGACTTTGGACTGCACTATAAACTCATCAAAGTGTCTCATTCACTTAAAATATGTGCCAAATTCCCTGAGCCCACCCAGTATTTCGTAGGCGGTATGCCTGCGCGGCCACGCATATGAGTACCTTAATGCTGTACTGATTGCTTTGACCTATTATCGGGACGGAAAATTTGAACTAACCTACGTGCGGGCATCACATTTGGCGGTACGCTGGGAGATACGCTACAAATGCGCGGTGTTATCATCGCTGGCGACAATGCAAGCGCCTGAAGGGCCTTGTTACGGCTTTTACAAACAGCGCATTCTACCATGTGTGCGTTCCAGTCTCATACGATAGCCCACATCATTTGTAATACAACCCGCCAGCGCATTTCCTTTGTTCATGAAAAAAGGATGAAAGATGGAAAAGAAAAGCGACCCGTTCCGGTGCGCATGGCGCGCAGAGAGAGAGAGAGAAAGAGCCAAAAAAGGGGGGGGGGGCGCACAGACTTCTCGGAGCGCGCGCGCCCTGGCGCGCGGAGCTCCTGCGCCTGCGCAATGAGCGCCATCTGTCCGCGTCAATTTGAATTCTCAATGAGTGCGCCAGGCACGTAAACGCTTGTAGCGGTGTGCGGTTTGTGCTTGAACGTTGCTGTCTGTGTATGCCTGTCTTCTTTGTGGCATCACACGTGAACTACACTGAACGGTAAGCTTTAGCAAATATGTTTTGCGTCAATAGCTCATGATTAGCTAAGCGCATTTCGTAGCGCGAAGCGGCTGCATGTAGCGCAGGTGACTCGGGCATAGTATCGGTTTCTCATTTTCATGATTTGATAACGCGCTCCTGTTCTCACTTCTACTATACAGAATGTTTTACGGCAAGCGATCTCTCACGCTTGTTGATTTTCGCGTCATAGTTGATGTGCGTAAAGAAGGAAGTACATGATGTTTTAACTTGATACTGAGCTGCCGCTAAGCGGATTGTGTATGTTGAGCAGCCATTGTGGTAGGTCTCATTTCGTGGCGCTCGATCCGGCCGCGATTACTGCTGCGTCGCATGTGAAATGAAATTCTCGTGACACGCTTTACGTATATATCTCGAAATTGTGTTAGCATGAAGAATTTTCAAACAGAGACGTATAGTTGAATAACTGCTAGCGTACTCTGATGAAAGGCTATGTTTGCGGGGCATGCATCAGCAGTGTGTGCGCTGCTGTTTTCGTATAGTTTAAAGGTAGCAGTATTTTTAGGTTCCTGGCAACCAATCTAAATAATTTTGGGAAGTTACCGCAAGCAAAGCATGAGACTTGAAGAAATATCTAGATTCACCCAATCTAAATATGTGCAATGACAAACGCTTTTGGAGCATGAAATCTGCGATAGGCTCAGTCACTCGCAGCTTCGCAACTTAGGCGAAAAGATTAGAGAACAATGAAGTAGTCGCGCCGGGAAGCACCTTTACACGTTTCAAACTGAAGGCATTGCGTTTGACGGTAGTTGGCAGATTTTTTTTGTCAGTTTTACAAACAGTTTAGCAGCAGAAGTTGTCTTTCGGGCTGTTTAAAAAGTGTTAAGCACCTTTCGATGCTTCGGCGTTATGCAGTTTACGTGCTGTTAATCACTAGGCAGCAGCTGGCGCAGATTCGCATTGTGCCAATTGTGCATGGTATGAAGCCCTTGTCGTGCGTAATAAGTGTTCCGGTTTTCATTACTGTTGCATTTAGTGCCGTCGTCTTGTACAGACTGTATAATATATGCGCTGTACAAAAAAGAAAGAGCCAGATTATCCATTTGATGGCCTTTTCTTAGCAGATAACGCGCAGATTATTCAAATAATTAAGTGGACATTGCACTTGCTCTACCCTTATCAACACACCTAAGAGATCATAACATGTCTTAGTTGATAAGTAACCTTATCAATACGCCCGCATTCATGTGCATTCTACTGAAAGTGTGGCAAATGTACTCATCTCGAAGTATGAGAAAAGAAACATTGCAGACTGTTCTAAGCGGAAATAAATTGTAATTCTTAACGTGATTGTTCTAAACTGCAGTCACTATGCTGAGCATGTTCGTTCGGCATGGGCATATTGCATTAACACCTGAAAAATGTGCAGAGTCCAGCCGAGTGTTTCAGCAATTATCATTGGAATCCTTTGGGATTCTCGCATTTCTTTTATTTTTATAAGTACACTGTGTGCCACGTAAACCTATCTTGAAACGAAACGTATGGTTGCTGGCACAGGCGACCATTATGGTTGTCTAACTGCTTATCATACTGTAACATAACGAAACATCATAATGGCACGGATTCATATTGCCATGTAGTCTTTAGTCAAAGGTAAACAAAGTTAACTTTTTTATTATTAAATTATGGGGTTTTACGTGCCAAAACCACTTTCTGATTATGAGGCACGCCGTAGTGGAGGACTCTGGAAATTTCGACCACCTGGGGTTCTTTAACGTGCACCTAAATCTAAGTACACGGGTGTTTTAGCATTTCGCCCCCATCGAAATGCGGCCGCCGTGGCCGGGATTTCATCCCGCGACCTAGTGCTCAGCAGCCCAACACCATAGCCACTGAGCAACCACGGCGGGTACAAAGTTAACTAGAGGCATAAGGGATGAGAGCAAATTATATAGAAAACTACTATTGAACCCTAAAGATAACTAATTGAATAGTTTTCCCTCACACTGTTGCATTTGCTTTACGTGTGTGTCTCAGTGTTCTTATCTTCCGTATTTTACTCGTGTGGCCATCAATTACGAACTTGCCCAAGCCATTGTCAGCTTTATTAAACAAGGGATTCAATTCAGTTGAATCTAATACTGCATGCCAAGTGACTGAGGTGTTCTTCGTTTTATATAAATTTTGTGGACTGGCACTACTTGGCAAGCATTAAACCACAATATTTTTTTTCGTTACACCTAAGATGCTTATGTAATAGATTGCGAGACAATTTTCATGAAAACAGCCAGGGAAGACTTGGAAAAAGATCGGGGAATTTTAAAATGACCACATAGGTATGCTGTCTTGTTATATGTCAAACAAAGCTTCCAGAGAATATCTCTGTTAAATATATTTTTAAAACGTTTCACCTCATAAAATATTGAGCGAAATTGGTCCCATTTATTGAAAAAAAAATGAAAGTCAAGCATACTGACATGGCATTTCTTACTCAATTTGTCTTTTCTTTTGCGTTAACTAAAAGTCCTGAACCTCGAAACCCTAGAAAAATGTATCATCTTTGAGAGCACCTTAAATAATTTACTGTGATAGCATTCATTCGAACTATAGTATCAGTTTTGTTTCCTAGGAGGTGCATATCTGTCGTGCCATGACACAAAGTACTCGCATGGTATTTCGAGTGCCGATGTGCTATACCTAACTTCGAAACCTGTTAGCATGCCCGAGAGGCCTCATTACCTGTAAGGAACTAAGTGACCATATAAATACAATCAATCCATCTGCCTTCTGTTGAAGTTATGGCCAATGACCCATTCATTTAAGAGTATTAGAAAGACATTTAAATGTGTATTAAGCAAAATAAATTACAATCGTTCGCATGATACTGTGAATACTCCAGTCACGTCTTCTGAGCATATTGACATCTGCACGGGCATATTTAACTACTAGCCAAAAAAATGTAGAGACAGTTCAACTGGGTAACGTTTCAACAATAAATATAGAGATAATTTGGGATAAGTACATTAATGCATCATATATGAACTTGTCATAAAAGGGAACACACTGTTGCTGGCACGAGCAGCAGTTGTGACTGTTTCATTGTTCGCCATACCATAAAATAAAGCATTGTATAATGGTACTGATTTGTGTTGACAAGCAGCCATTAGTCATAGCTAAACCGCATTAAGTATTGACTTAGATGGTTTGAACAAATATATTAAGCTGCTTAATGAACATACAAAGAATACACACTTGTTATTTTTGCCTCATATTGCTGCATCTACTTATTTGCAGCATACACATGCATCACCTTTGAGTCTAATGCCACAAAGTTCAAGGCCAGCCTGGCGACCATGCTTGCCAAGGGGAAGTAGTGTAAATATTTAGTATCTTTCCATGATAGCATAAGACATTTATTTTAAGAAATTCTTCTATTGCATCGTGCAATAAAAAAAATGGCTGTGGCTTAGGTAAGGTTAAGCCCAGGATGCGAAGCATACTAGCCTTTATTTTAGTTGTTGAACCACTGTTTAGCCTGGTGAACTGCTGTTGCTTGGCTATATTTGGTTCGGCTAGACGAAGAAACAACTCATGCATTACTTCTTCGCCTTCAAGAGTGGAACGCGACAGCGTTCCCGTCGACCCGCCAAGGGGTGTAAGACAATGGGCTACAGGGCAGCGACTACGCGTCCCGCATTGGACGCGGTGAGCGTCGAGCAAAGCAGCGTTCGGCGCGGCAACGAAATGTGCGCCTGAGCAAGAGACGCACGCCTTAGAAACAGCGCGTTTCTAAGGCAACACCGCATTCACTAGAGGCGCTTTTGTACCGCTTTGAAGCGTTGTACTCGTGGCTCAGTGGTAGCGTCTCCGTCCCACACTCCGGAGACCCTGGTTCGATTCCCACCCAGCCCGTCTTGCAAGAGTTGAGCCAAAGCCACTTCTCCTCTGTCGTGACGTCACGGTGTCACGTGATTTCATGGTCACCGCCGCGCCTGAGGAGCTGGGTTGAGCCCTCGTAATATGCTTCGCATAAAACAGTTAATTGATTCCCGGTGCATTTGTTTTCTTTTTTGCACTGCATCATTCAGCACCTCAATTCTGTCTGTTTATGCAACATATATGAGAGTACAGCTGGTTCTGAAGCATTATTAATGTACTTGGCGCATTATAGTCTGCACGGCTGCTGCGCCATAAAAATCCCAAATCATCATCGTCATCAATCTACTATCGTTAATTCATAAGGGTAGATGAAAAGCAACAGGTGCACATACATAAAATTTAAATTTTTTTGCTACCGCATGTAAACAAAAATGTAAAATAACATGTAGATAGCAGATAGCTGTGGACTTACTGCCTTATTGACTCTTTGTAGACTTGTCTGTAAAATGTCTGTGTCTAAAGACTGTCTATAGATTAATGAAAATTCATTTTTGTTGACAAATGTCTGCAGAAGGTCATAGAAAAAAGTGCATAGGAATATATGGTTCCGTTTTTGTAGACTGAAGTCTATAGAATATCTATAGACAAATGTCTATAGGTAGCCGATAGACATTTGCTTATAGACATTTTATAGACTTCAGTCTACAAAAGCAGAACTGTATATAGTTCTATTTTTGTTGACTGAAGCCTATGGAATGTCTATAGACTATCCATAGACATTTGTCTATAGACATTTTATAGGCTTCAGTCTACAAAAGCAGAACTGTATATATAGTTCTACTTTTGTAGACGGAAGTCTATAGACATGCTATAGACTTCAGTCTACAAATATTGAACTGTATAACCCTATACACTTTTGTCTATAAACATTCTGCGGACATTTGTCTACAAACGTGATTTTTCATTAATCCATAGACACTTTATAGACAATCTATAAACTCAGACTTTTTATAGACTAGTCTATAAAAATGTATGGCCATAAGTCTATACACTGTCTATAGACTGGTTTATGGGAATAGTCTATAGATAGTCTATAGACATTTGTCTATAAACATTCTATAGACTTCAGTCTACAAATGTAGAACCATAAGCCTATACGCTTGTCTACAGACATTCTGCAGACAATTGTCTACAAACATAAATTTTCATTATTCTATAGATAGCCTATAGACAGTATATAGACAGTCTATAGACTCAGACTTTTTATAGACTAGACTATAAAAAGTGTATAGCCCTAAGTCTATACACTGTCTGTAGACAGTCTATAGGAAGTCTATAGACTCAGACTTTTGATAGACTAGTCTATAAAAAGTGTATGGCCATAAGTCTATAGACTGTCTATAGACTAGTCTAAATAAAAGCCTATAGACAGTCTATAGACTTCATAGACGAATGTCTATAGACTGTCTCTAGACTTTCTATAAAAATTTTTGTAAGGATGGCACCAGCACTCTACTTCAAAGGTCCAGCGCTCTACCTTTTCTGCCATCCTTTTCGCTTCACCCGTCTTCTCATTTTTCTTACGCACTGGAACATGTCTTTGCAATAATATAGGTCTTATTTGCAGTGTCTCTAGAGAACATAACGGATACTTGCCGCCGCGAGCCTAGCAGACGTGAATGTCTTAACCAGAAACGTGACACCTTACTGAAAGAGGCAGTTTCCACTAGGCAAGTAATAATAATAATAATAATAATAATAATAATAATAATAATAATAATAATAATAATAATAATAATAGTCACTCAATCGACTGACCTAACCTGCATGCTGTAGAGTGTAGGGCTAGAAAGAAATCTACCTTTTTCCAAAGTGTTAAGAACGCTCGCGCGAATCTTCCTGGCGTTAGCTCATGCCGATCTCACGGAAGGGACCAGGAAAAAGGGTGGTGCAATGCGCTCGAACTGGTTGAAGACAAGAACGCGCATTCGGAGAGGTGTAGTACCTCGTGACCTTACTTCTAGCGCCTTGCCTGTACTAACCATGAATATCTCAACTCTCAAGGACGCCTCCCTGGACGGAAAAGCGTCTGCTCGAGCATTAACGTTGCGAGAAATGCACGTGACTGTTTTTTTCAACGACACTGGTGGTGGCGTCAGCTCTCATGAAAAAGGCCCATCAATCCGTCATTAAACTACAGTGACGTGGACTCTTGCAGAAGTAACTCTTGCAGAAATATGCACGACGCAATGGGGAAGATTCATCGAAGCGAAACTTGGCACCCACCTAAAGTTGCACGAAGGCCGCACCATGCACCAGGAAGTTGCCCCCAAATAGGCTTGCTTTGAGGCAGGTGGGTGCCAGCTTTCCTTTTCATGGTTCTTTCTCCGCCTTGCCGATTTCCGCAGAAGTTATTTGGATAGACACACGAATGTTCGGTACCGTTCAGGGAAAGTGACGCGCGGAGTCGATGTTGCAGAGTGATCAAATTTAGGGAATGAATGTGAAGCAGAAGAACGCGCATTTTCAGCGTGTAGATGACGCTATCGTCTGTAATACAGTTTCACGATAGAGCTGGGCAACCGCTAATCCTTGCTTTTTCCGCGGGTCGCCTAAATATCAGGGCGCGTGGGGTACATAATTCCCACCTCTTAAACCACCGTGATAAAGTGTATGCTGAGCCAGTTCTTTCTGTACAGGTGCACCTGCTCGACTAAGCCCTTTGATTTCAAAGGAATCAGGCGGAAGCACCCCGTGGCCGAAAACAAAAAGATGAGAATTTTTTCATTTGCGGTTCTAGTTTCTTTCGGCTTCTCACTTTCAGAACTACCCTTAAGTGCTTGCCAAAAAGAAAAAAATTCTACGATGGTCAAGCTGAGTCTCAAAGGAATAGAAATCACTGAAAGTCGCCATATTTATTTGGTGTTTGAGAAGTTCCAACTTTTGTTCGATTGCAGAACACGACATAGCGTTGTACAAGTATCGACCAACACGACACCATGCTACTCATTTAGTTTCTCGCGTGACGCCCGATTCAGCGTGATCACTTTGATCGCTTTTGCATCGCTTTGTTAGCTGGAATTCACCGAAATTCCTCCTCTTCTTTTCTTCTGAGCAGGCGCCTTTCTCGCTATATGTCCTAGATTTATTAAGTTAAGGCGCGAATATTTCTGGAACAGATATATCGACTTATCGCTAGAGGGACGGCGTACATACATTTGAAACAACGATTGAAGGAACGGCTGGGGTACGTCGGTAACTTATATACGGTTCATGGCAACATGATCTAAAGGCTGGGCGGGGTCGCTGAGCAGAGCCCCTTAAGAAACTCTTCCTAAATGGACATCTTTAGCGGAATTTCAATCAATTTCGCCCCTTAACATTTCAGCCATCTATTATGCAAATAGGAGTACTCGAAGACGCAATGCGCGCGACACAATAAGCGCTGTCCCTCGCATTTCTTATTCAGATGTTAGGTGACTGTAATACCCATTACAAGTTTTTCATCGCATAATGAACTTACTTTTTTCATTATCTCTCTCTCTCTCAGAACTTCTTTTTCCACCAGTGCTTATTCACAAACACTAGGAATAATCAGACACAAGTGCCTGCACTCACACAGCCAATGATGCAGGCGACGCGTGTTTGTGCCTCCTATAAGTTTGGCACGCAGCACCACGTACTTGGCGCTCTTTGTGTACCATCGTGAATCATAGTGGTTCTACTCTTTACGCTGTCTTTGCGTTCTCGCATAGAGCTTTGGACAGTAATTACCAACCGCGCCTTCGGCACTCGAGCCCTATCGATGCATCAGCTCCAATCGATGCCGAGCAATGTCCCGGGTAGGGGGTGTGGACGAGGATGCCTAACTAAAGGTGCCCAACATACGTGCGTCAAAACATGAGTAAAAGAATAAGACGCTCTGCTCGCGACTGTTGGTTCCTTGTGATGTTTCAGGCCGGTTGCCCTGAGCTGCTCATTTCTGCACACGTCACAGTGGCTCGTGCGAATGGTGGCTGTGCGAAATGCACCTGCCTCGCAGCGAACATTCGTAACCCTGGCAACTGTCCTTTGCGCAATACATCGCCGCTGCTATTCCTAACAAAGGACTGACGTAACTGCCCTTGCGTACCCCACCATTTCAGCGTTCTCGGGTGTGCTATTTTTTTTTTCTGGGCATAGGCCGTCGAGATACACCGAGAGGGAAAGAAGTTTTGCTTGAACAATTCAAGGTTATCAACAAACAAATAAATAGAAGGAGCGCGCGCGCGCCTGTGTGTGTGTGTGTGTGTGTGTGTGTGTGTGTGTGTGTGTGTGTGTGTGTGTGTGTGTGTGTGTGTGTGTGTGTGTGTGTGTGTGTGTGTGTGTGTGTGTGTGTGTGTGTGTGTGTGTGTTTGAGTTCGTGTTTGTGTGTGTTTGTGTGTGATGCATGCGTCCGTAACTTTCTTCCACTTACGTATGAGCAGAATTTTATGTTGCTGAAATAATTACAAGGCAAAGCCATATTACACAAAAAGATGTGTCACGATCATATTTCTTGATGGCAATTTAGGGCAGGGGAATCAACGCCGGTGCACCTTTCTTTTGAATTAAAGTTTCCCAGTTCAAGCGGCGATTTTCTTTCACAAGGTAGGCAGACTTTTATGCCGCGTGTCACTGAGTGCCCTGGCGACAGGAATGGCATGTATGTGCATGTGTACGTGTGTGCGTGTGTGTTTGGGTTTAGTTAGTGAAATGAAAGGTTTTCCGAGCGCCTGCAGGAACGTAATAATTGAGACAATAGATGTCGAAACTCTGGTCGGCGCACAAAATGCACAAAAGAATAATTGCGAAATAACGCTGGAAACAAATATACGTGCTAGCTGTAGGTGCTGCTGGGCAGTGTGCAAGTCAGTAAACCTTCGACGAGTGAAGACACAACTTGTGAAATTTTTGTTTTGTTTTCTCCGCGCTGATTGTAGGCGCCCTCCATCCCACGCACGTTCTAAGTTCTACGACAGAGGCGCCATGGGCTATTTTGGACGCAAGGTTGCTTACCGGGATGAATGATAAACGAGCACTGACAAGTCCCGGGCGCAACCAACTGCGGGTTCTTAGGACTCTCTTGCCAACTTAAGCGCACTGATCGAGGACCCACATGACCGTAGACGGCGGCACACCTCCGACTGCGGTACTCTGTCTCACGAACGCTTTTGGGTTTGGTCTAAACCTGCTCTATCTCTATTGACTAAGTTCCAGTGAATCTGTGACGTGCGAAACCACACAAATTTACGTCCCCGAGTCCCCGATGGTGTGGATGCGCACATTATGCTTCGATGGCGACCATCCGAACATTCAACAGTCGACTGAGCAGGCCGTGTCACGTTAGCATAATTGCCAAAGGTGATACCCGCATGCGTGCCTTGAAATTGTAAATATATGGAACTAACAGGGAGCCGTTTGTCACGGAACGTAAATGTTTCGGAAAGAGCGGCTTTGACATCATATAAGGAAAAAAATCTTGACCGAAGTATGATAGCGTCACTACGAGCCTAGTTTTGGTCCGGAGCTGCTGTTTTCTGCTAAACGATCGTTCACGCCACGTACGCTGCTGTAACGCTACTTTGGATATCTGAAGTTTGAGGCAAAATTAACTCACTGATTCATCTGAACAGTAGCAGCAGCAGCATTCGTATCGCATTAACAAAGGTGCGCGCGCACTCCGAAGCGCGCTAGTGCTCCGATCAGCACGCGCCTCGAGATTAACGCTCTCGAGATTAAGCCGAGACCAGGCGCAGAGCTGACGTTCCCCTGTCTGCTCTATCGGGCACCGGTCAAAGCCTGCGGCTCCGCTTGATATCTTGCCTCACAAAACTATTATTCAACTTTAATATTGAATGGTCGAGGCTATGAGATCTTGTCAAAAGCCGAGGTCCTATATGAGCCCTCAGGCAGTGGTGTGAACGTTGTATCATTACGTGGGCACATTTTCTCCGCAGCACACATAAGGAAACCTGTTTAAAAAGAATATTTAGAGCAGTGAAATTCAATCCTATTTTTTTTTAATTGCCCGGCCTATTCATAAAAGAGAACACGGCCCGTATTCACAAAAAGGTCTTGTGCAAAGATTGTTCGTAAGAGGAAATTCGAGTCAATCCTGACGCTAGACGTGTTATTAGCGAAGGCGGCAAGCCAATGCAAAAGATCATATAGGAGCCTAAAAGATCAATTTGGCCCCCGAAGCTTGAAGCAAAGAACTGGGTGGTGCGTTCAATCTCGTGCAATAGATTCTGTCGCCAGCCATACAATAATACGCTTGCACCTAGCTAGCGAGCCATTGTTACTTGGAAAGCTTTTGTTTCGTTGGGCGTATAGTGCATTCATGGTAGATGAAAAGAAAATGAAAGGAAAAAAAATCATCGCTGGTATGTCCTTTCAAAACGCAACCTTTTCATTACGAAGTTTTGTCGCAATAGAAAAGCGATCGTTTACGACCACGTCTTTGCACGTGCGTGACCTCGATCTGTAGCCTTCTGAAGCGGTTGACATTGGCTTGCCGTTAAACCCAACCCTCCGTGACTTGGTGGTGGTCCCGAAGCGTTTGTTTGTCTCTTTCTTTCTCTTTAAGTACCAAGCTATATAAGGTTCAATAACCAGGTGGCCCTAAAGGCTACGATTTTACATGAACGGCTACTTTCGTTAAAGGCACGCAGCTCACACGTGACACTTTCTTGGAGAAACGAAACCATCCTAATGACAAGCTTTCCTGCATGTCAGCACCAAGTCAAGACATGGCTATCTCCGCTTTGCTGGAAGTCTGTCGCCAGCTCCGAACACCCTGGCTCAATGGTCGCTGCGATGGTGAAGTGGTGCTCTACACCAGCTGCAGGTTGAGTTCTCTAGATTCTGAGTGGAGGTAGTTGCGATCGCGCTCAACATAGCTTCGCAAATAGCCCCCGCCAAATATGCAGTCACCGGTCAGGACTAAACATTAAATTAAATTCGTAGGTATTTACGTGCCAAACTTACGGTCTGATTGTGAAGCACGCCGTAGTGGGGAACTCCAGAATAATTTTCACCACCTGGGGGTTCTCTAACGTGCACCGAATGCACGGCAGACGATGCGTTTTTGCATTTCGCCCGCATCAAAATGCGGCTGCCGTGGCTCGAAATCGAACCCGCGGCCTTAACTGCTTTGCAGCGCAGCATCATAGCCGCTAATCTACCCTGGCGGCTCGCTGGTGAGGACTGTGTATCGAAGGCAAAGTTATCGTACGTACCATATTGACGATGTAGCGAATTGGGCGTGTTGGTACATATTTATCAAGAGGAGTGAAACGCGTGTGACACGAGAAATCGCAGAATCTGAGTGGATCTCTAGATTTGGGGAGGGATCTATGAGCAGGGCTTCCGTCAGCCTTGCAAAGAGCTGGAATATTTACGCATGCGCAGATGATAACTCCTGGCTCGGGCCGCACGTATATTTTCGTGAACCATTCACAATCTTGTTGGAAGTTCAACGATCGTCCTTGTCATCCTGTCTCCCGTCCGTGTCTTTCTTTTTTGCGCTGCCACCTTTTCAAATACTATATTGACACGTGTGCTGACTTAACCATCGTTTATACAACTCGGCGGTGAGAGAAACAACACAGATCCCGCCGTTCAAGCTGGTTCACGGAAGGAACCCGACGATGAGTCTCGACGCCATGCAGCAGCACGTCACCGTCGAAGAGAATCTCGACGTGGCCGCCGATCTCCAGCGCGCCAAAGAAGCCCGACAGCTCGCCCGCCTGCGTATCAAGAACCAGCAAAGAACCGACAGCCGACACTACAATCTTCGATGACGCTACGTATAGTACCAGCCCGGAGACCGTGTTTGGGGTTCGGACCCCGACACGCCGACGACGGCATAGCGAGAAGCTTTTTTCGACACTATTTCGAACCCTACAAGATCATCCGACGTATTGGCGCACTCGACTATGAAGTCGTGCGACACGGCATTTCGCAATCACAGCGGCGCCGCTCACGGCCTGAAATAGTCCATGTTGTGCGCCTTACGCCATTCTACCAGCGCGAACTCAGGGTATTTGTTATTTCTATTCACTGCGTGTGCTTCAGTTTCTTAAAAAAAATATACGGGGTTTTGCGTGCCAAAACCACATTGTGATTATGAGGCACGCCGTAGTGGAGACTCCGGAAATATCGACCACCTGGGGTTCTTTAACGTGCACCTAAATCTAAGTACACGGGTGTTGTCGCCCCCGTCGAGATGCGGCCGCCGTGGCCGGGATGCGATCCCGCGACCGCGTACTCAACAGCCCAACACCATAGCCACTGAGCCACCACGGCGGGCTGCCAGTTTCTTGTGTTCGTGTTTGTAGCATCGGGACGATGCTTTTTTAGGAGATGGACATTGACACGTGTATTTATCTTTTTCTCGGGCCTGCATTTCCCCCACTAACAACTTAAAGTTATCACCCAGCGCAAGACGTGCCTGCATGATTGGAACTTGCTGGAATGTTATCGATGATTCTATGCGTTGTATTTTTTCACTGAATCTTGTGTAATGCGATCGCATATGCGATGCGCGTTGTGTAGTACTTTCTGGATGACGCACGGGGACGCGGGCACCAGCGATTACTCTGGAAACTTCGATGAGTCATGCATAAAATCCGGCGCACTTGACTAGCACAAGATTTTTTGACGGTCGCCGACTGTATTCGCAGCTATCGTTGTGTATTGAGCGTAACTTGCTTACGCAAGTTACGCTCAATACACAACTTGCTCAAAAAAGTTAGTTTCGTCATTCGCAGTTTTGCAACTGTTTTCTTTACCCTCACTACTACGTGGCAATATTTAAGGCTCCATTCGAGTATATTTTATCTGAATACAGACAAAAATCAGGTGAGCAGTATGCCTATATCGAAGATACGACCATTTCATCGGGTCTTGTAGCTTAAGATAACGGATAAGTCTACAGAATTATCCTCCAACAATATATTTGTTGAAGGACAGCCATACGCTCTCGCTGCATTACCATATAGATGTATCGGGTATGTAAAAACTTATGTAGATTCCACGCGTTGTGGGAATCGATATTCTGCGAAGCATTTTACAGGTAGCTATAGCTATCCGCCACCGTTTGATGTTCTTTGAAAGGCTTCTAGATGGACAAATGCGTTTTGTAAATCAAGCAGTTGGGCTTGACGCGAGCTTGTGCGTGACGACTGAAGCAAAACGGCGACGGCGACGATAATATGATGGCGACGGTGTCACAACGGTTCCCGCTCTTTCATTTCCCTTTTCATATTTTTCTTCTTCTTTCCTTTTCTTTTTTACTCCAGGAGAAAGCATCACAGCTGGTTCTGCTACGACCTGGGCCGGTTCCGAAAGCAGTAGAGTCTAGCACACCGTCGCAAAGCGTTAGCGGCCACATGACAAGAATGGGAGAAATTGACACGCTCGTAACGCAAGGGAAAGGTAGGCGTAAGTGTCCATCCGAGGCCGAATGGAAACTAGCGCGTGCATTCGCGCTCTAGCTCGTACTGTGTGACGTGACGCATGCGCCAGCCGCTTGAAGAGCTAGCACGCACTCTCACACATATAAAGAAAAAACGTGCATGTGATTTTTATGCATTGAGTTTCACCGGCAATACCGAAAGCGATCGTTGTTTGTCGGTTAGAGCCGCCGTGCTGGGCGTCAGAGGTCCGATCCCACGATCGGACATTGGCAATTTTAATTTTATAAAATAAGACGAGATGGGTACCATAAAACACTGTACCTCATATACACCAGCTCTTATACCCACCTTATGTCTTTGTTTTGAAACATCTGTAGGAACAAAGATAAACTGTTAAAGTCTTGCGCGATTTGGTAAACATTGATCTGATTAGTTTCTTGATAATAATGCTAGAGGGAGGGGGGGGGGGGGCACAAGTTTTGTGATGTATTGTTTCTTTATTTCACTGTAACATAATGATGACTCCGTCGTGCACAAGTCAGTGACATTTTATGTGTTTTGATGAGATGTTCTCTTCCTACGCCATGGTTACTTTTTCGCGTCGATGACGTCTTGTGGACATTTCCGTGGATTCCGCTACAGTAAGAGATCTCGCTATAATGAATGTAAAAGGGGACTCGCTCTTCTTTATATCCATTATTTCGTTATAACGACTGTGCGCTCTCACAGCTAACAGAGGCCGCCAGTAAATACGGGGTTGTGCAACAAGTAAACATTGAGGACACCGCTTTGAAAAATCCCGTGGCCCACCGTCGAAGGATCACGAGAGAACGCTTTCTGCCACGTATTAATCATCAAAACTGTATTCATCATCAAATGCAGCTCTCAACGTTAACGCATCCTCGTAGTCGCCCTGCGTGCTCATGCAGCGGCATAACCGGTGACGGTGTTTCGTGCGCGTACCAGTGCGACTCTGCAAGCCTCTGATTTTGTACAACGCTCGTCTCCTTTCGCAAACGGACACTTAATTGTAAACAACAAGGAAAACACTTTCGTTATTGCTATGGCGTCCAGTGATGGGCGTTGCATGCGCTGCATCGGTTGCTATAGCCGCGCTCCGTCAGCGCGTCCTATAGAAACGCTGAATAGCCGAGAGTTTGCCGAGAACACAGCAATGGGTGCAATTTGTAGGGATCCAATTCATTTTCCATTCCTATCATTGGTTGCGCCTACATTCCAATCCCGGCGATAACGGCTGAGTGGCTGTTTCACAACCAATGACGAAGGTTGAAAATTACAGAAAATTAAATATATATATATTTTTCACATTCTAAAGCAATGATTTGATTGCGAGGTATGCCGTAATTGCGCGCTCCGGAATAATTTGGACCACATGGATTTCTTTAACGCGCACCTGCATCTAAATACAAAAGCGTTCTCGCATTCCGTCCCCATCGAAATGCGGCCGCAGCGGCTGGCATCGAACTCGCGACCTCGAACTCAGCAGCACAGCGCGATACCCACTAGTTGAGCTATACCACAGTGGGTAGAATGGAAAATTCAAAGGATCGTTCAGAGTACGGTCTTTTGCCTGTGCATATGCAGCAGATTATAGTGGCCGCTGATATACAGAGTGGCATGTATACTACAGTGCGCCCTACTTCGACCCAGCGTGCTGTGCGCATCAGAGCGCAGAATCCGACGGCGTTGGCAGCGTGCAGTGAAAGGTGGCAGCGACAGAGTGCGGCCGTGGTTTAGTGCGCTGACGGGTGGGTGACAGCTCGCGGTGGTTTTGAACGGCCGAATCCGACGAATTGCAAGCAGCGTCGCGAGCCGCCAGATTTCAGCCTAGTCGGCGCAAAATTATGAGGGAACCTTCCTTCTCAACTGAAAAAAAAAAGGTTCGTTATAATGAACCGAACGAAATTTTTCTCTTCGTTATAATCCTATTTTAAATGCCTGGTTATAAATTTTAATAAATTCTGGGGTTTCAAGTGCCAAAACGGAGACATGATTATGAGGAACGCCTTAGGGGGCGACTCCGGATTAAATTTGACCTGCTGGATTTCCTTAACGCGCGCCCAATGCACAGTACGCGCGGGCATTTTTTTTTTTTTTTGCATTTCGTCCCCATCGAAATACGACCGAAACAGCCGGGATTTGATCCGCGCCCTCAGGCTTAGTAGCGCAACGCCAAATCCATTATACGCCACTACCGCGGGTGCTTGGTTTTCTGTGGCCATTTAAAGGTAACAGGCAATGAAGTCAAGGAAAGCATAGGGGAAATTATCTGTGCTTAAAATTGAAATGTAGAAAACAATGTACCAGGTCTATAGTCCTGGGAGCTGAGATCTAGCCAGTGCCGCTCTGATCCATGGCGGGAGTATGTGGAACACCTTTTTTTTTTTTGCCCGATGCTTCACGTAGCAGGTGAACTTCAGAGAACAGGCAATTATTTCTGCATTTGAAATTCAACCACAGCTAATTGCCCCTATGCTTTCCTTCTCTTTATGTGGCTTTATGTGGTCGCGATTAAGAAAAATAGAGCCACTCGATTTCCCTTCTTCTCGGTTTTGTGCGAGAATTTTAAGGATAATTACAATCCTATAGGGGGAAATGGTTATGACACGTTTTTTATTACAAGGTTTCACTGATGTATACTTCAGCGTGTTTAGCTTGTCTCTCATGCATGTCTCGGGTCACGTTCTGGGTCTACATCGCGTATGATGTGTATATTTTTGCAACTTTGATATTTGTTGTTAGTACATAGCGAAGATTTCTTTTTGAAAGTAAATGTAAAAGGTTTTATTTACTTTTGATTATTTCTGTCTATATCTTTCTCTTCTTTCGTACATTGCCTGTAAGCATTAATTTGGAATAACGAGCTCTTCAGTAGCCCCATTTCCCATTTTTTTCGCAATTAATAAACAAGAGCAAGTGTGGGCGTTAGCCCACCACGAGAGGACCCGTTTAAGCTGCTGCCCTCATTCGCATCACAACTTTCTCCACGCTGGCCTTCTCCTGTCTCGCAAAATCTTACCGCGTTTTCTACAGCCACGCCCCCTTTTTCTGTACACTGCTGTCATTTCGCGCCGGCCACTAGCATGGTTGTGCTTCGTAATAATACGTACGTTACTAGCGCAGGCCTCAAAACTCCTGACATTTGCTAATATATAAATTGTTTTGTTTTTGGCCCTCCTGGATGACGGACATGCCAATATCTTCAGTGACTCCAGGGCAGCCATCCGCGCCTTCAGCGTTGGCGCCGTTGTAGGGGTTGGAGGACGGACGTCGGGATGAAAACCAAAACTTGAGGGTGATTTATTCTACATTATATACAGAGAGGTGAGCGTCAATTAACAGTCGTACAGACATTACGGGCCGGCAGCAACTCGGACGCTGCGGCCCGCGGCAAGAAGTTCGAGAGAGGTGAATCAGGGAATCAGGGCATGTCCCAGAATGCTCAGGTCTCTCTGGAAGGCTTCTTATAAACCCTTCGAGCACTGCAAGTCACGTCATGTTTGACCAATGGGAGAGTCCGCTCCGATGACGCCACTTTCAGCCAATGGTAGGCGCCCGTGTCGCGGTGTCACACCTGGCGGCTCGCTGTGGTCTTGCCTCGCAGACTGGCAATGCACTTCTAACGAGGAGAAGGAGGGGGCTGCTCATGCTCCATTGTTGGAGGCCCACCTGCTAATCCCGGCGACGCACGAACTTGTTGGCACGTGAACTTGTTGCCTTAAACTTGTTTGCTCGGCCGCTTCTCTGGAATGCGCTTTCCTGCTTCTGCATTCCTCAATTAGCTGTGCTGCGACTCGAAGTGGTTTGGGGAACTCGAAGTAATCGCAGGAAACAGCTCCATATCTATCAGCTCGTCCTCGCCCCGGTTGTTCTGAATGGCCGGTGAACTCAATTCGCTGGCCATGAGGAACGCTGAAAGAAGCTGCAGGGTACTGGGATCGAGCCTCGTTTGACAACCCTCAGGATCCTGGGCCCTGGAGAACAAACGTCAAACAAACAAAACAGCACAGCGCTGCACCACGCGTAAGCGCAGGCTCTTCACCCCTGACTCGCCAGACTATTACTGAGTCAAAATCAACCCTGATCTTTTATTTCCCCAATTTCGACAAAACAGTTCCAACCACCCTTCAAAACCGCTATCCATTTCTCCCCGAATGCCGACAAGACCAGAGCACTATTGTTGTTGCAAAACAAAAGGGTCGCCGACGATGCAAACAACAAATGAAAACAGCCGAACATAACTTAAGTGGCCTAACTACACGAACAGCATGTTTCCAATCTATCGCAGTGGCGTACTTATCGCACGTATTGGTGCCACTGAACAATCTGGTCAACCTCACAAGTACGTAATCACAAGCGCACTAGCCTTGTGGTCACTATTCAGAACGCATACTTGTGTCATAGGCAAACTCTTCATTACGCTTACTCACGTTTCTTTCCTGAAAGTCCTACAGGACACGTGACATAAACGAACAATTAAACTTGCGGGACTTACACACTCCGCAGAACTCTTAAAATAATGCGTCTTTTACTAACTCTTTCCACGCACGCTCACTAAAGAAGTCAGAATACGGCTGCCCTCAACACACGAGCAACCCAGTCATAAATCTGCTTCCTTCCGTCCACACAGGACACGCGCTAATGGAACTAAGAACGCTTCTCAATGCAAATCATGCACTCACTGAAAATATACGCGCTTAACCTTAGAAAATTCAACACTTAAAAGAAAGAAGGTTAAATAAAACACACGCGCGTTACCATAGGCCTTTCGACGATAACCTTGACCTTCAGGTTACTCGCACACACACAAAAAAAAAGCCTATCTACTTATTAATGAGCATCTCGCGAGACTACATGTTTACATAAAACGCATCTTTCAAATCTCGGAGCTTTCTCAAACCAAAACATAAACAAAGCTCAAACCTTACACATTGAAAGAAACTCTAGTCTCAAGTCGCGAAATTTTCCGATGCTCAAAAATAAAAAACAAACACTTCATTTCTACGGAAGCGCTCTTGGCCTCCCGTTCCCGATTGCTTACGACTGACTCATACTTTCAGCCTGACCCGCGGTGGGCGAAGTTTCAAAGCTACTCTGGCTGCCGAGAGACAACAAAAGGGCTGATGCACTATCAGCTCCCCCAAGACGTTACGGTCTCCTGCCAATTTGCGTCCTGGCGCCCCGCTTTCAACACGAACTCGATTGACCGCGTCGCTACTCCCCACCTGGTCTCGTCCTGCCACCTTGCGTTTCTTCGAACTGCACGCTGAGCTGTGAAAAGAACTACGGAACGACGAGGAGCTTAACTGCCTCGTGCCCTTTGTCCGCGTCCGTGCAGAACATTCTTCGCGGTCCCCCTTTGACCTGTGGCTCGAACGTTTAGCATGCGTCAACATCGTCCTAGACGACCGCACCTTTCTTCTCCTCGCGCCCTGCCCATTTGGGGTTCTCGCCATCTTTGGCGGCGCTACATTAATTACCGACTTTCAGTCTTTACCGCGCTTCTTTTTACGGCGCTTTCTCTTTGCACACGCCTTCATGTCGCCTTCTCGTGCCTCGTGCTGGCCGGTACACATTTCGTCGGCCCGGATCGGTCTCTTACCCGCACAGTCTGAGTGATTCTCACTTAAATCAACACTCTCTCTGCCTCGACTGGCGGACAGCTCAACCGACTCTGGCACAATGCAGCAGGCTTTACTCGAGTAAGACAACTCGCACTCTTGCGAACTGCCCTCTACTACATTGCCCAGCTCACGCTGTGCATCGGCACACAGCCCGTCGGTATCGATCGCTGTCTCACGCGCACAGTCCGAATGATTAATAACTGAATCATCCCTATCTAGGCTATCTAGACTGGCGGAGAGCCGCACCGATCCCTGAACAATGCAGTTGTTCTCTTGTGAGCTACGGAACTCACCATCCCGAGAACTACTCTCAACTGCATCACTCAGTTCGCACTTCACTTCTGCACGCAGATCTGGCTCTACATGGGTGCTCGGGTCTGTCGGGTCAGCAGTACCCTTTTCTTCGCTAGCAACTTCGCTAACATTACCAGCGACGCACACACGCGGTAACTGTGCCAATTTGTTCGCAGCTGGCCTAGCTGTCTCCACAGTCATCTGTTGGCACAGCACCTCGTCGCTCTCCTTGCGGCCTTTAACGGCCTCTGTTGCCACTAAGGCATCGTTAGCAGCTAGCCTCTTCCCTTTTCCTATGAATCTGCAGTTAATCTCACAGGCACTACTCTTCTCGTCGGCTTTTGGCGAAAATCTGTTAGATGCTTCCTCATTCTTTCGCTCTGTACTACCTACAGAATTCTCAGACAGCCGTTGTCTCTGTGCCAATAACTGATCACAATACTGTATCTCTTTGATCAGTGCTGCCTTCTCTCTCTCATACTTTTCCTCTCGCTCACGTTCGCGTTCATTCTCACGTCCGTGACGCTCACACCTAAGAGTAAGTTCTTGAAGCTCATGCTTCCGTTCATTCTCGCGTTCTTCACGCTGACGCTTACTCCTAAGTTCACGACGCTCCCGCAAACGTACACGACGCTCTCGCTCCCGTGGTTCCTGTATCACATCCCAAGCAAGCTCAATGCTTTTGTCATCATTGCCACTATCTTGAATCGCCTTTATGATAGCTGGCGTTTTCATCCGTTCGTCCGCCTCAACTCCCAAATCGTCGCACACCAACAACAAATCTAACCTCGCCAACCTTCTAAGATCCATGGCAGCTGCCCCGACAGGTGGTTAAAACTGTTTTCCTTAATTAATTTGTGCAAACACACAATGCAACAAACTCCCGATTCCCAGAACTATCAAAATTGAACACACAACCTTTGAGTCTGGCGAATCATAAGGAAAAAAACCACGCGCTCACTTACGGTTACAGCACCCTGCCATCCGGTTCATTTGTCCGCTGTTGCCGGTTCCTCCGGACTCCCTGGGTCGAAGGCTCGCTCCTTCTTCGCTACTCCCAGTTTCTTCGGACCTCTTTCGACGAAGGCTCTCTCTTCTTCGCTCTTCCCGGTTCCTTAGGGTCTCTCTCGACGAAGGTTGATCCGTAGCGCTGCCACCAGCTGATGCATTCGGAGGCGATCCTACCGCTGCCAACCAGATGTAGGGGTTGAAGGACGGGCTTCGGGATGAAAACCCACAACTTGTGAGGGATTTATTCTACATTATATACAGAGAGGTGAGCGTCAATTAACAGTCGTACAGACATTACGGGCCGGCAGCAACTCGGACGCTGCGGCCCGCGGCAAGAAGTTCGAGAGAGGTGAATCAGGGAATCAGGGCATGTCCCAGAATGCTCAGGTCTCTCTGGAAGGCTTCTTATAAACCCTTCGAGCACTGCAAGTCACGTCATGTTTGACCAATGGGAGAGTCCGCTCCGATGACGCCACTTTCAGCCAATGGTAGGCGCCCGTGTCGCGGTGTCACACCTGGCGGCTCGCTGTGGTCTTGCCTCGCAGACTGGCAATGCACTTCTAACGAGGAGAAGGAGGGGGCTGCTCATGCTCCATTGTTGGAGGCCCACCTGCTAATCCCGGCGACGCACGAACTTGTTGGCACGTGAACTTGTTGCCTTAAACTTGTTTGCTCGGCCGCTTCTCTGGAATGCGCTTTCCTGCTTCTGCATTCCTCAATTAGCTGTGCTGCGACTCGAAGTGGTTTGGGGAACTCGAAGTAATCGCAGGAAACAGCTCCATATCTAACACCGTGTGTAAGGAAGCCTGTCGCATCCTCGAAGGCAAAAGCATCACCACCCACATTCTCACGTGGTTCCCCGCTCATATGGGATCCATCACGGGAGGCCCCACAAACCTCAACGAGCTGGCCCACTCCAAGGCGCGAGGTCTCACTTTCCGCGACCATGGAGAACTCCAACGCCGGCCCGCAGCGGTGGAGAATAGAGATCAACCGACCACATATAACGAAATTGCGCAGCACTTTTATCTCGGCAGGAGAGAGTTTCCCCTTCCACACAAGAAGTTAAATGGAGCGCAGGCACTTACCCTCAGATTACTGCAAAGAGGCTCATATCCCAGCCCGGCTTTATTCCACAAAATTTATCCCGACACCTATGCCACTAGTTCTTGCAGGCATTGCAATGACATCGCTAGCCTAGATCATATGCTCTGGCGTTGCCCCTCGTTACGAGGCACAGAAGAAATCAATGAAGACAAGTGGCTCTCCGCTATCAAGAGCCCTGATGCCAGGGTGCAACTATGGGCTGTCCAGAGGGCCCACGATGCGGTGGTCGGGCAAGGCCTGACTGTCCCAACGTGGGAGCGGCCCGCAGCGTGCTGAGTCGCGTACCTCAGGACCTTATAAAGGTTTCGCATCCATCCATCCATCCATCCATTTTTAACAGTTCTATTTTTTTTTCTAAAGAAAAGCTCTATTCTTCAAGGCTGATACGAAAACCGCGTACTTTGTTGTTATGTTGGTTGCTCGTGTGTTTGTGGCCGGCCTCCATTGAGAAGGTGAAATAGTCTGTTTTCATAGTAGACACATTTCGCAAGCTTAATCCACCGAAGGGAAGCGTCCTCCTACTTGTTGTGGCGAGGTCAAATCTGAATCGTCCAATGTGACTGACGGGATTTGTCGCAGCATTGAGTCCCCTTATGAAAATGGTTATGTCCTTTATGTTTACTGTATGTTTCCCGCAGTTCACATGAGGAAATGTCCTTTATGTTTCCTCCATGTTGAAATTTGGCCACTGCATTTATGTTTCCTTTATATGTCCTCCCTTTATGTATCCCTTACGTTACCGTACTTTGTTTCCTCCGTGTTGAAATTTGGCCACTGCTTTTATATTTCTTTCGTGTGTCCTACCTTTATGCATCCTTTATGTGGCCGCGGTAATTAAATCCTGTATTTTACGTAGACATGCATAGATGAAGATTTCCGAGTACACATTTTATATTTATAATCTTTTCCTGGGTTTAAAAGTTTTGCATTGGTTTTCATTGTAAGGTTACTCGTCCCTACATGATGCAGCTTACGGATTGGAACTCTGCTATGGCACAGAAGTTCATGCCAATTTGTTCTAAAATTAGAAACTAATTAGACATCATAATTATTTCAGTATAACACTTGGAGTACCACTGTACGGTCCTCACTGCAGTGCTGCTGTTGTTCTAGTTATGTCATTGTTACTAATATAAAATGCAATGTTTGCGTGGCAAGATCAGGTTGGATCAGCGCTTGCCCTTTTAAAAGAAAGTTTTGACTATACTTTGCAAAGGTTTGTCTGAAACTACAAAGAGTTTATTGGACTATCTGGATGGTACTTCAATTTGCCACGTCTGCTCACGGCAGACCTCTGGAATTTGGTGCTTGGGTGAGAGCTCACAAGGCACCTGAAAAACAAAACAAAAGCCAGTCTTTTTCACTAATTCAAGAATATTCATATAAGCAAGAACAGCTTGGCCTGTATGCACACAGCTAAGAAACGTGGAGCAGTCAAAAACAGCTCATAAAAACATCAGGACAACACAGAAGCTTTTAACTAATTTCTGTTTGAAACAGTCTGAGCTGCCAGTCCAATCAGGTATTAAACTGCTCACAAATTCTTTTAAACATTATTGCAGCAGCTGCTAAGTAGTACATGACCTTTGGGAGTAGGCAACTGGCCAATAAATCTTTGTGTGCTACCTTTGTGTGCTTGCTTGTACAGATGTTTCGTAGTTATATCTCAAGTGGTTACACTGTTATATGGTAAAATTCAGGCGGGAAAAAAAACAGCAGCAAACATCAGACTATCTGGGAAATTATCACCAAAACTTACATATCTAGTAAATCAAACGAACAATCGATTATGAACGGCCTAAAACCTAGGCCGCGATTTTGTAGCGATCCCTTTTCCGATGCTACTCCTTTTCTTCATTGATCTGACCGACATTCCGCTATCGTTATTAAATAGAACAGCCAGCCGTGGAACATGGGTTATAAAAGGGGCAAACATCGAGCGGAAAGCATCGCAAGAAAATCGCAGCCCTTATTAGGCAGTGCTACAAGCCACTGTCTTTAACAATCACAGGAGCTGACATGCTATTCTTCGGATGAAAATATTAATGAAAACGAACGTCTGATTGACATGCCTCGATTAAAAAGAAATCTCGCTATTGTAATGTCGGTCTATATTTCCCCTACAATATAAGAGACAAATACGCGAGCACGTCGAAGAACATAAACAATGCAGACAAGTTCTCGCGAAGCTGGACTTCAAACTGAACACTATCAATAAACTGATCTTCACACAAGCTAATATCTGTTTAAGTGTCAAACACCGCAGTCGTGTGCCAACTCGCGATGCCCACGACACATCGACATACATTGCACATTTAACTTGCGGAAATGCATATTCACGGAAAAATTTCTTGCCGGGAAACTACCGGGGAAACAGTAGCTTTCAGGATTTACGTAAATGTTTGCCCATCTAGTCCCAACAATCAGCGCTGGTAGCAAATCACTGCAGAAAGCAAGTAAGCGGTCAGAAATAATACATTTCACGGAAACTCCCATCGCGAAACGGTTTGCTAAATGTACACAGCAACATGGAGAACATACGCTCCGAAAGTGCTCTGTTGTCAGTGCACAAAGCTTACTACATGAACCATAAGCTGCGAGAATGCGCGCAAGCGTCAGACTTGCTTACCTTCAACATGTGGTCAGCGAACGCTCCTTCGTATCGCAGGCACCACGCGACGACGCTCTTTCCAGCGCCAACAATGTAGAATTGTCGATGAACACCAGCACACGAAAGCATAACTTTCAACAAATTCTTCAACGCACCATAATTCGAAGCCACAGTACCAGGTATTTCACAAGCGAACGCGGACAGGCGAGAACAAAGGCAGCTCGGACGGGTACTGTGGTATATGGACGACACTGGCTTATCACAGAAAACACAAGGCGAACTAACAGCGTTACACGAGTCCAGAGATTTCCTGATGGTTAATGCACACGATACGGATCACATTTTGTTTATGCACTTCTAGAATACGATTTAATTACTGTCTAACTGCAACGAGCACTTTCACCGCTCATCACCAACACAACGTGGCCCAGCTGAATATATCACCCAGTAATTTCACCGTGCAATAACGTCACACTGCGGCAGCGCCGCGCTGCAGTTAACAAGGGAATTTAGCCTCCGAGATCCACATTTGCTTCTAGGGCGTGCAGTTTGCAAAAGCACGGCCTTCGAGATTAAATTTTGTTACTGAGGGCAAGTCGTAGCTGGAAAAAAGACTGGTATTTAAACACAACTTATTCAGTTTAAAGTGCCTTGGTGTGCTGCCTTGTTTTTTAAAGCATATACAGAGATTTTAGACGAACTATTCGCGAAGTTTTGCCGGCGGACACGAGTCAATCAGCGCGCAACATGTGCAGCTCCATCTGCATGGGATGGCGGACCGTTTACGGGCAGCCGCGATAGCTGCGAGACCCACCGATCAGAAATTCGGGATCACCACACATATGCACGCTTCTTATGGCGCCCAGTGGCATGTTTCTGAGAATGTGAGGCTTTGAATAGGTGTAACCATATTTCCTCGTAGCGTAAGGAATAAAGGCGACAAAACGTGGCGATGGCTGGCCTGCAGCGGCAGATGGAGCTTCGGCCAAAGTGAAACAGCCGTACTGCTTGCATGCTCGAGTAATCAGATACGCCCATACTCCGCACACAACTTTTATACTCAGCCAACTGAGAATTATAAATTATTCAGTTGTACGCCCAAGCAAGCATTTACGGGATCCGCGCTGATGTACTACCCCCGCTAATGTCAACACAGCAATGACTCGTACTTTTGGTAGCAGCGCGAAAGTGACACGGGCAAAAGGAACAAACATGACGTTTTTTCTCCTGAGTGTTTCTTCCTTGTTTCCGCGTTGCTTTCGCGTTGTTGTTGAAAGTAAGATGGATCCTAACGAACTCGCCCACTTTGCTATCTTGCTACAGCAATCACTCGCAGTTTTGAAAAGAAAGGCCCTTTTAGCATCGACCACGGGTTCTGCTTTGTTGAATGCGCGAACTTTTGAGTATAATTATTGTCAGCAGTAGAGAAAAGGTATAACAGGCCAAGGGATGAAAAAAGAAATAGCGCAGAAAAAGCAACATGTCAAAAAGTGCTTAGAAGACCACGGTTTTGAGGGAGCAGTGTCTCCCAATGGTAGCTTTTTTTTCCGGTTTAGAGTATCAGAAACGTTATAGATATTCAATTTCACTACATTCTTTCGAACTAGGCGTTCTGAAAGTTAGCG
This sequence comes from Dermacentor albipictus, assembly GCF_038994185.2. Taxonomy (NCBI): domain Eukaryota; kingdom Metazoa; phylum Arthropoda; class Arachnida; order Ixodida; family Ixodidae; genus Dermacentor; species Dermacentor albipictus. The sequence goes on from NC_091821.1 coordinate 226,937,312, forward strand.
TCAGCTCCAGTTCAGCTTTGGAGGTGGCAGCGCTATTTTCCGCTGACGGCTGCAAAGAAATCTTAGCGAGCGTAATATAGAGACAATCGTAACAGACGTAATATATTTACGTGTAATGAGGCTATCATGAAACCAATATAACACCACGAACAGCTACTTAAATGACACGTTGTATATTCATATACGCTCACAGCAAAGCGGCGGATTGACCCCGGAGGCGTCCGCCTCTTTTTCGGGTCATGTAGCGCAAACCATGAAAACTGCGCGTCGTGCCACCGCGTCTCCAGCCGCCGCGCAATCGTTCATTTGTCATGAGAGATAATTCACTGCACGAGGCTTTGATGTACGTATGTACTGTTGATGCCGCGTGGCCGTCAATTTATGCATCGGATGCGGCCGAGATAGATAGGGAAGGGAGGCAGGCGCCCCCCTCCCCCCATTTTTTTTACTTGGATACGCCAATAGTTATCACATCTTTCAGGTAGATTATCTATCTCTAGGATGTGTTAAAAAATAATCACTGGGTGCACTATATGTTATCTGGATGTGCACTCGAGGGAGTACACAGCCAGGTAACATAGAGTGCACACACAGGTAACGTCCTGCCGTAAACACAAAGGACACATCCTACAGGAAAGATAAAGTTCGTTTCCTCCAGTTCTAAGAAAGGATGAGTAAACATGCCGTAAACACAAAGTATGTTTCCTCAAGTTCACATAAAGGGCAAGGACACATAAAGGTCACACAGGGCACAAGAAGGAAACATACAGGAAACATAAAGGTCATGACCATTTTCATAGGGGTCCACGGTGCTTTCATTGACAAAAGGCATGGAATATAGAGCCTTCCCCAGCGGACAACACTGCGCCGCACCGAAATGGCCCGCGGCGAAGCGGCATCCCTTGTTCAAACGTTTACACAGGATGAGGTAGTTGCTCGAGCGAGCCTTTTGTTCAACTCGTCTTCTTGTTGTTCTAGTTCTTGTTTTTGCCGTGCTTCCCATGCGTTGTGGCGCCTGTTTAATACACGTGTCATACCTTCAAATCTGCATATAGTGCGCGCATCTGTCATGCATGATATCATGGTCACCGTGAGTCAGTAAAGGCAGCAAATGCATGCAGCGTAAAGATGCCCCGGCGTATTTACTTTCTGCATTGATTGTGGCGGCTGTGCGCTGTTTTGGCACCACGATGTTTTCTGCATGTGCTGTTTGGCCCTTCTACTGTTTTGAAATTAGTTGTTTCGTTGCGGTACCGTAATTTCAACTGCGGGAGCCAATGGGAGTCACTGTTTATGCCATCGCTAGATTTTGCAATTCTGTGACCACCGAAATGACAAAGCTCTCTGTTCATTGTATTTGCCTTCGGCCGGCCGCCTTCGTTGTGCACACTCAGTGTTCACTCGTTCCCTCTTCTCCTTCTAAGTGTTTCCTCTTTTCCTTACCCCCAGTGTAGTGCAGCAAACCTGACGCCCATCTGGCTGACCTCACTACCTTTCCTCTTGTTTCTCTCTCTTTGTCATCAGGATTGGCTGGAATCCTCTCTTATGAACAATAAGAGTCTTCCTTTGAATACGGACCCTGTTGTTTTAGCTCGGTGGGTATGAAGATCGTGGTTTGCAGCGCGGCGACGGCGTGTGAAAGCGAACGACATGTCAGAAATTTCAACGCACCGTGCCGCGTCGCAGCTGTTGGTGGGTTGAAAACGAAATGTATTTTTTATAACCTGCGCGCTTTCATTTCCAGCCACTTTGGAAGACTTATTTTTTCGCTCTTCTCTGTGTCCTTTGGATATATCCCGGATGAAACTCGTAGTTGCACATAAATGCTCGGTGTCTCTCGTATACTGCCACGCTCTTTCTACATCACGACGCAAAAGCACCAGCACTGATCAGGAACAGTTTCGAAACGACCTTATGTCTAGTTCGTGAGGTTTTAGTCAGAAGGCAATTCCCGGTCTTTGAGGGACGCCGTATAGTGGGAGCTCTAGCTTTAGATTTAGCGCTTAGATTTCCTAAACGTGCAATTTAGTATAATTGCGTCGATATTTTTCGTTATCACTTGCCTTCATTTGGTTGCGTATGCCCACAATTTCTTATTCTAAGGTGTTAATTTCTACAAAAAACTCCACTTTATTTGTAGGGTCTCGCGGTGTGTCAGTTTCCGCTGGGGCAGACAGGCTGTTTAAGCAATTGGATTCATGTGCGCCACCGTGAAGTCAGTGTATGTGTGCGGGGCGGGGAGGGGGTGATCATTCAACTTGTAGCGCAATTAAAGAAAAAATTAAGGCTTAGCCACTGTCGTTTAGCTTTTTCTCCGTGATCATCATCGTTAGCATAGCCACGCAATCATAAAAAACCATGTTGTTTTAACACTGTACGATCAGCGCTGTGAACACACCCCCACCGCAACTCCTAAATGTATAAGCAGGTTTACACGTTTACGGGAAGTGGCATAAGAGTGAAAAAAATTTCCTGATACTGCAGCCTGGATTGAAAAGGTGTTAAGTCTGTTAGTGTAGGCGACTAACGTAGTGCTACGCTGTTTTAATGGCTGCAAGCTATAACTGGGCTGATATTTGGCATTTCGCGGAAGCCGCATCCCCTAAAGTTTTGAGCCAGCCTGTACGTGGGGATCAAGTAACGCAATGTGGTTTTTTTTTATTTTTTATATAAAATGGGCATCGCTGAAACTTCATTCCGACATATAAACAGTTGACGAGGATGTAACGGTGCCTGCATAAAGTAAACAGGCCCTCGGAGTTATTGGGGGCAAGGAAATCACGCACCACTTCACTTATTGGTTACCCGCCCATCGGGGCCAGATAGAGGGTGCTCCTCCCAACCTCCACAAGTCGGCTCACGGGACTGCGCGCGAACTTGCCCACCGCGCTACCCCCGACTAATCAGAAGACGACTCCCCAGAAAACAGGGACATACCCTCCACCTACAACGAGATTACTAAACACTGCTATGCAGTGCTATCTCAGATGTAGAACGTACTTCGTTCCTCATCCGCGACTCAATAGAACTCAAGCACTAACAAACGAATACTACTACTAACGAACACGTATCCCAATCCCCGTCGCCTTTACATAAAATCTATCCGAATACTTACACCGATCGTACTTGCCGCGATTGCGGAGAAATAGCCACGTAAGAACACATGCTCTGGTGGTTTGCCTGGTCCGCTCTATCATCGATAGCAGCTCGACCAGATGGGAGGCGGTTCTCCGCAGCCCTCTTCTGGCTGAAATTACCTGGGCTGTCCAGCAGGCCCTCGATGTGGCCGAGCGGCTTGGCCTTCCGTTTCCCACGCTGGAGCGGCCCGCTTCGTGATGACTCCCGATATGCAGGACCTCAATAAAGTTTTACCCTACCATACCATACCTGTTCAGCGGGCACGCTTGCTCATTTGTAATAAGGCCTTAGACGTGAGCGTTTACCGCCTTTTATTCACCAAGTATTTTGCGCCAACCGTCAATTATTTACGTCCGCTTGATGTCGGAGTGGCGGACATCTACTGCGCTTATATGTGCGTTGTAGCGCTTCTTTGTGAGCGTTCCCTGCACACATAGGAATGTTTCGAAGAACTTCTTGCTGGGCGAGTTGGTGTATGCCTATGTTAGGAAGAGTTGCGCGTGCAAAAAGATGAACACAGGAAAGAAAACGAGCGTTAACTATCAGCTGGTTTTATTCGTTTCGAAGCTGCATAAATAGGCAGTGCTCACAGGTGCCAAAAAACGGTATGGCGCCCCATGTGGTTTTTTTCTGCTCCAAATAAGCTCGCGGGGTTATGTCCCATGATCAGCTGAGAAGGAGCCCTACGAAGCGGTTGTGCAGTAAAGCTTGCTGAAACTTTCGAGAAATGTGCCACGGGCATGGTGCACGAAATCCTGCGCAAGCGTGGACGTGTATATGTGGGCCAAACAGGGCGCTACGTGAGTGAACGCGCAGGGGAGCGTGCGTTGTCAATTCGGAAAAAAGATAAGGAGCGAACTTGGACGCTCATCGCATTGTATGCAGAGGGTGTGAGCCACTCCTCAAGGACATTAAGATTCTAGGCAGGAGCAAGAACAAAATATCCCGAGAGCTTTTAGAAGCGTTTTACATCAAGGCAAAGGCCAATGACTGCGTAAGTGGCACTTCTGTTACCTTGTATTGTGCGGAAAACAATTTTCAGCGCAGCTTGTGTTGACTTGAGGAAGGCTTGATTTGCCATCTCCCCTCCTCCCCCCTTCCTTTCTTTGGCACGTGTGAACACTGCCTATGTGTGCAGCTTCGAAACGAACAAAATCAATTGATAGTTTGCGCTCTTTTTGTCAACTTGATTTTTTTCCTGCGTTCGTCCTTTAGTACGCGCAACTATTTCTAACAGACACGTAGAAATGTGTTTTGAGAAAGTGGTCTATACGACAAGTCTTCCTGTCTGTCACGGCCAAACAATTTTATTATTCCACATATACAAGTCACTCTCAAACAGTCACCACATTTTGTTTCATAAATATATCTTGGTTTATCGACATAAAGATGATATCTGTAGTATCGAATATCGCGTAAGAAGAGCAACTGGTTACCACCACAACTCTAGGGAACAAGCTGCACTCTCGCAAAAAGAACGAATAAATGCGATATGAAAAATACCAAGCCGTATAAAACATTGCACAGTTCACAATATGCCACAATGCCTTCTTTACAGAAAAACACAGTCGACATGGTCACTGAGCACGCGATCATAGTCTGAATGCTCAAACCAAAACCAGCGCCATTTTCAATTGTACATGGCCGACCGACATGGCCGACTTGACATTTCATCTTAACTCCCACGGGCGAATGGAAAACATACAAGCGATCTGGGAAAACAACACCGATCAATTATTGACCGGCATCCGTGTTTACATTTAGTACATGCAGAACGTCCATTTAGTGTTGCCGAAGGAGGCTGTGAACGGTGGCAGTCAGCGGAAACGTGCTTATCCAGACCCCTCTCTCTCTCTTACGTAGAGAATATAGATACTGCTCTGCGGAGCTCAATAAAACTTGTTGGGCAAGTTGGTTCATAATGCTTAAAAAAAAGAAAGGAAAAAGTACTGAGCCAAGGACAGGCAAAAACATGAGAGGGTATCGAGAACTGAAAAAAACAACTCGTTACAAATGCTCTGTGGAGCATTTGCAAAGACCGCAACGAAGCTTCGTGTCCAGGTGGCACGCTAATGTGTCGAAGGATAATGTCACGTAACGCTGGCACGTACTTGTCTCCCTTTTCAAATACCATTTGCAGGGAGATACCTGAACTGCAGCAGCGCTGGCGGAACATTAGTGAACCGCATTTTGTGGTGGTTCTTTGCCCAATTCACTCTTTGAGCTCTCTGTTAGGCACCGAATCGCACATTTCTAACAGCGTACCTGTTCCTTTCCCTTAGTAACAGCGCGCGTGTCAAGTACTACACGAAACCGCACCACACAACAGAAGTGCTCGGCGGCGTCTCAGCTACGTTGACACAGTCTCTATAATAAGCGGAAAGAATATAGGAATATCCCACATAATCAGGGCAAGTCACGCACAAATAAATGAAATGAACGGTGCCGCCACTTTTATACTACACGGAGGAAGATGTGGATCTGGGTTACAGAATGACTAGATGATAGGCAAAAGGCAAGTGGACCTAAATAGCGATGGCAAGCAGCTAAAAAAAATGAAAAAGACCCGAAAGGAAAACTAAAGGGTTAGTGTCGTCACTGCCCAGTTAAGCTAGCATTAGTCACTTTTGAGTCGACTCTGCCTTAATCTCTGACTTCGGCTAACGCTGACGATAACTGAAACGGTTGCATACGGCTTCTTACAGAGCGCGCAAGAAAGAACGTGATTTCTTTCGGGAGCACATTTTTTCCCTTGCCAACGACACATTTTTGCACATTAATATGCCTATTTCCAACTAAATTGTCCAGTTTTGTTAGGCCCTAGATAAAACGTAAAACTGTTGCTCTAACCAATAAACCTTAATGAATAAGTAACGTTTCTTTGCGGACACGACCATACAATGAGCATGTTTAGAGGTGCAATAATAATGCAATCTCAGACAAGCAAAGGAAAAAGCGCCTCGGCGTATATTCTATAGACCTGGTTTTGAATCCGTGCCTTTGTTCTGGCCGCCTTCTTATTAGGTACCGAAACGGTGCAAGTAGGAAACATTAGCTTAACGCGATTCCACGCTCAAGAAAGACATAGAACTGACTCGGCTGACGTATATAGATAGCTACAGCGACAACTTAAACTTCTTGGTATGCATATTATGTTTTTTCGCTATTTACTCAGAAACGTCATGCACATTGACATTATACTTGCCCAAGTGTGTTTCCACATTTTTGCGCCCATAAGCGTAATCGTGTACAAAATGACGAGCTTATTGACTGCTATTTTCCTGCTTGGCCAGTTAAAAAACGTCGTATCTAGTGAAATCAGGGCAGAACATAAGCAAGTGCATCCAAGACATCACAGGTTACAGTCCGTGCTCACTAGGATCATGTGGGACAACAAGAAAAAATTTTACGCGCCCTGAGTGCGACATCTTGAACCTAGACGAAATGTTCCATTGCATTTTGCTGCAGTGTGACCTAACAGCAAACAGTAAAGGCAGGGAACACAAATGAGGGTTTGGTTGTGGCACGAATGAAACACCGCGAGACGAACAGAAAGGAAGGGAGAGGGGGAGGGGGTGTAGATGAGCCGCAAGTCACGACGCTAAAGCTTCTTCGCCGCACAGCTCAGTCGTGAGCGTGCCTGAAGTGGAACATTAGAGACATCTGACGTTCGGTGCCTCCCATATATTGATATTTATAGAAAACCTTGCAACAGGGAAAGTCAACAAGAATAAAACAGGAACATCCAGTCTCCCTTGACGCATATGTAAGCTAGCTTGACCAAGGCTCATGAGAAGTTCCTACACGTATTACGTGGCTTGGAGGCTCGATTGGACAACCTCCCGAGTGAGTTAGCATAACCCAGTCAGCTACACCCTGCCTGTAATAGAAGGGACAGAAAATCAAGCGAATTTATTCTACATCTCATACGTACGGTCAGCGCTCAGGTGAACAATGGCGAAAATAAACAAAACTGGAACATAACCGAGACCCATGGCGACAGCCCCGGGTCAGCATCTGTGCAACCTCACGTTAGAAGGCTTCGGGAATGCCAACTTAAGGCAAGGCAAACGTCAAGTTTCCTTGATCAGTTTTGCACCGCCTCTGTTCGTTTTCATTATAAACGAATAACTTGCTTTTCTCGTAGAGTATTTCGAAAGCCATTCTTAAACTCATCACTGGCACGCGTTACGCGCGAGGCCTAGAGGCGGTAGTTTCGAGTTCAGGCTGAACGGACGTTCCTCCAAAGGGGACAAAATGACGTAACGCTTTAGGTGCACATAAACGCTGGTGCCCGTTAAGGAGTCGCACGCATTTCTATATGCATCCGCAGACGCCAACAGGTGCTGACGAGCTTGAAGTTTTAATATAGGGCGCACGGCGCTGGGTATTCATGTCGTCAGTGGCGCAATCTTCTACTAGCATTTTTCGTAGCATGCTTCTGATCTCTTTCTAGATTTGTAACAATTCTACGAAAATATGGCGGTAGAACTGAATGTCTTAGAGATTGAACCATTGTCGCAATGACAAAAGCAGAAATAAACATTAACTCTTGATATAATGCGGCTTGGCTTGCTTGAAAGGCATATAAGATGCCATCGCTCATCCATTCTTAGGCAAGGGATTCATTTTATTACTTTATTCATGAATTAATTACTTACTTTATTTTACGTAACAAAATTGTTGGGAAAAATTAGGGGCTGTTTGCCACCTATCAATTTTTCGATCACTAATGTTTACAAAATAAAAATAGCATGCTCATAGGGACTCAACAATATTGACAGGTTGCAATGGTTGGGGCCATTGCGTTGCACACAAGAACGGGTTGCATTTTTTTTTCCACCATAGAAAGAACAAGTACAGAAGACAAGCAGAGAGGTCAAAGAGAATAAACAGAGCAAGGGGTATGTTGCCTTGCTTTCGTCAGGAAAGGAGCAATGACCAAAGTGTTGCACAGGCACAGTCTTGCCGTATACCTTGTCGGCACGTACGCAATAACTGCCCGCATGACTTGTAAGAAAAGAAAGAAAAAGAGCACGGAGAGCAATTTTTGTATCAAGACACCGTCCATAACGCAACCTGTTGCCATGCGCTGATTGTGCACGATCTTCTTTTTCGTTTTATTTTCCATCGCCTGCATGTTATCGCTTGAACAAAGAAAGAACGGCTGTGCATCGTCACAGTGAAAGGAACACGGGAGTTTAACCCGAGACACATAACTGCTTGCTATGCTTTCGATATGCTAACTCCGACAGCGCATTATGAAATGCATGCTAAAAATACCTTTTTTTTTTAAGCGGTTGAGGTGACTGCGTAATATTAAAATAATCGTTAATTCTACAACCTTTCTTTCAAGCGCAGTTTGTAGAAATGTCATGGCATGTTAATCGACAGCCTTCCTTCCTTTCTTTCTTCCTTAATTTCTTTCTTTCTTACTTTCTTTCTTTCTTACTTTCTTTCTTTCTTCCCCGAAGATGCGAGAGGAGGGGCCCTTCTAATGCCCTAAGCAACGTTACGTAGCAGACCACCCAAGAATTCATGCAGTAACGCTGGAACGTTACATACGCCGCACTGAGCGTAATGAATTGTGTTTTGTATTGCACAGAACGAACGGACGAGTAATTCCATAGCACTTTCTCTAAAATGACGTAACCTACCCTTGCGCAAGCATGCAATATATAGATATTTAAAAAAAAGCAGTGGTCCCGTGCTCCTCATGCAAGCGGAAAGTGAAAGAAAAGTCAGGATGGTGTCAGTTTGCCTCTCTGCTGTTTGCGTGTGTGCGTGTGTGTGTTGTGCGTGTGTGTTTGGAACTCTGCATTCGATAATGGAAAAAGTGTCCGCTTACTATACCCCGACCTGTCTCGGAAACTTGTTTTTGTTGGAAAAAGAAATCGCGAAAGAAAAGACGAATGGGACAAAGTTATTTGAAATGTCACTTTTTTCTTGTTCATAAATGTGGTACAGGGTTTATATATACATATGAGTTCTAAGGGGACTATGACAAAGTTCCATTATCATCAGTAATAATAATTCGTCAATGTACTGTTATATGTCAGTCTGAAATCATGCGCATAAAGATTCAACTGCAGCAAGATTCTTGATGGCATGTCGACAGCGCTCTTCGTAAATCATAAAGAAGTGATATGTTGATAAGTCGTCCTTGTAGCTCTCTGTGCTGCAGTTACTGAAATATTGAAGTTGTTTAATTTTTGTTTCCTTCCTGACAATGGTTCGGTCATTGTTTAATACCGGAGAAAAAGCTCTCCGTTAAACTTTCACAGTGGAATGACAGATTATGGAGCGCGTAGAACGTTAACTTCTTGCATTACTTTGTGTTTAGAAGTGAGCAATCAATTCATTAACACGTGGTTTCTCAGGTATTTCATAAAAACCAGTCATTTGTACTATCGCATGCGAGCTTCCACCGACAACAGACAAGACAAGCAACACTGCGTATGTGTGCTTTCGTTCCATAAGCTTATTACATTGCTCTCCACCAAACCTCCGTGCACTGTAAACGCTGTACACACTGTTGCAAAATGAGTATCCCTGCCCCCGATTTCGTGCAAGCTCTTTAGTTGCAAACATCGCTGAAGAGAATACAAATCAGTTCTCTTCATTTGGGCAGCCTCGTTTATAGCTTCCCTCCAAGTTTCCGCCCTCAACGAAGACTCCGACAAGCGAAAATAGCAACAGTGACGTTGACGGCGGAGCGACACACTCTCGCATTACGCGTCATAATGGCAGAATTCAAATACATGTTTTGTTTCGCATATCCTCGGCCTCCGCAAACCACGCTGTAGTATTGTTTTTTTTTTTCGTTATTACAAGCTGGCGCTGGTGTTGGGCTGTGGCACTTCTAGCTTCTCTTCGGTTTAGCATGGCGAGGAGGCGCCGTGCTATATACAGGGCCGGTATATTGTAGCGATGGCTTTTCCGATTCTATGCTTTTATAGGCTTTTCGCGCTTGGCCAGTGGTCAGAGCGACGGTCTGCCCACATTATCAACGGGATCAGGAGGCCGTGTGTGGTGGATGATAAGAATAGCATAGAATAAGGCATAAGGCATCGCTACCAAATAGCGGCCAGCTCGACCTTCAGGAGCCTGGTTTTCGCGCTTATGACTGAGACGTCTGCGGAATTTATCTGCGCGATGTGGCACAGCGCCTGCAATTCAAACGCGTCACGGTGCGCGAACTCGGACGTGATTGGAACGTTCAACGAAGTGAGCGGCCGCGCGGTAGGCTGACTTTCAATGGTCTCGTAAAAAGAAGAAAAAAAAAGAGGGGAGGGGGGGGATAGGGCTGGGGTCCGTAGGGAGCGCATGCAAGCACAGGATGCTGGTCGAGTCCCCCGCGGGTGCTGCGAGTGGATACACGGCTACTGCGCCCTTTTCGCAGACGGGGCTTGGTGCACCTGCGGCGCTGTGCGGGATCGATAAGGCAGCGTGGTCGTTAGCTGTCGAGCCGGAGCATCGCACACGGATGGTCGATGGGGTCCCAAGGAGAATAAACGTGTTTGACAGTTCGTTTGCTTACCGCATTACACGGAAATCCAATCCGGACAAAGTCACGTTCAACGCCAGTTCTTGTGCTCCTTTCCTGCAGCCCGAATTCGCGCTCGGGCATGTTCGGAACCGGGTTCGTTCTTTTTTTCTTTACTCGCTTTTGCCCGGAGCACAGGGTGCAGTGAGACGATGCAATTCTCTAAGCAACGACATGCTAAAATTCCAGAGCATTATTGTATGCGATGCCAAAAGATTCTTCCGGACGGTTTTGCTTTTATTTTTCTTTTTTTTTCTTACAGCTCTGAAGCACGTTACCAGCGCCATTGGGACAGGTCACGAGGAGCAGACACAGACAGCACAAACTCCTTTTTATCTTAAAGCTAAGTTTTTAAAGCGAACTTCCTTTGGCTCTTCTTTCCCCCTTTGCGTGCGCCGTTGTCTGGCCAAGTAAAGTGGGCTCATCCCGGAGACACCATGAACAAAGGTGGCGACTTGATGAGCCGATCCTGTCCTCGCAAGCTTGTTAATGTGATTGTAATTGGTGTCGAATCCGGAGGCAGTGCAGCGTCGCTGCACCCACATGGTTCACAGCATTAACCAACAGAGTTAACGACTTAATGTCTACAGCAGCACATCTCAGAAGGTATACCAAGCTATCAATTCACTTTGACAGGCATGCTTGAATGAACTCTAGCCATTTTTTTATGGCCCGTGTCCACTTCTTGTGTTTCGTCCAGTAAATTTAGCAACGTGTTTCAAAGTTCTAGGACTGACTACAGCACGTCTGAAAAGGAATAGTTGCTACGTTCAACGCGCTACTTCCGAGAGACCGCCTCGCATTTTTCACAGATACATGTTTGGCATACACCTGACACGCCAAACATTGCGTCAAACATTAAGAACGTGCAGCCGTGCTGCTGTGCTGAAGAGAAGTGCACGACCGAAGAATAGTACGTCTGATTGCCTCCGTTTTGCACGCTGACCAAAGAACATTTGGGGTCACGTCTCGTTTCACATGATTTTTGCCTTTATTTATTCGCTCGGACGCTGCCACTCCTCCGCATTGCTAGGATGGGCCGCCTAGCGTGACAGTCGAACGGATGATTAAAAAAAGAAGGAGAATAGAAAATTAGCCGGATCGTTACGAAATGCGGCCCGGGATTGAAAGCAGTCTTCGTGGGTGACAGCAGTGCAAACAGTTTCAAAACTTTCGCTTGCGTTTATCGCTCACAAATTGCGCTGCCACTCGCAATATGATATATATGTAAAAGAAAAAAAAATGAACCGCAGCGCTTCACGTAACGGATCACACAATGGCACCCGATCGACTCGATGACACAGGAGGTAGGACAATGCCACACAAAAGAAAGTACTACGTCTACCACGAGATATGAGATGGAAAGTGCATGGTACGGACAAGTGCAAAGAGAGTAGCCAAACAACGGTCACAATATATCATGTACGACACCACACCACACCACATCCACCACGCCACCGACACACAATCGACGTCACACTGTCAGATGCAAACCTCCCCACCAGAGCAGTAAACGATAGAAGACCTTTTTTTTTACCTATGCTCTGTGAATTGTCAAATCGTACACGATAGTGGAATATACTCTAGTGGCCACCGTAGACCAATGAAGCCATTCCTTGCTCCCCCCCTCCCCCCAAAAAAGGCTCGCACTCATCCCATAGCGCATGGCGTAACAAAAAACTGTTGACGAATCCAGGTTGGTCTCATACGCGCGTCCGTATTTCAGGTTTCTGAAGTTGGCATTGTCCACCTGTTTGTCATCTCCTCTGCCGTATTGTCCTGGGGTTCGCGATTCAAGCGTTGTAACGTTTATGGTGATGTGCGACATGGTCTCATTGAAAGGCGCTATAGGTAGATTGAATCCCGAAAATGTTATAGTACTTCATACATATTCCAGTTTTTACGGCTCAGGTTGGGTTGGTTAGCTCCATGGTATTGCAATTTAGCAATCCAAAAACATTAGATTCATCATTTTGGGCCCGTGGCCTCGTGCATCTGCTATGTGCCAAGGTCACAAGTGCACTGGTGCGTTTCTTGAAATGCACGAGCCTGTATAACCGCCTGTGAGTGACTCAGCGATGGGCGCTTGTGTGTGTAACAGCGGACAATGTTAACTTCTTTCTTCCTTCTCCTCTTTCAGTCCTCTTTCCCCCTTCGCCAGTGCAGGGTAGCCCACCGGGCTCACCTGGTTAACCTCCCTGCCTTTCCTTTATGACTACTCTCTCTCTCTCTCTCTCTGCAATTTATCGCGTGAAAATCAAGGCAATGCTTGCCAGTGAAAACAACAAGCAAGAATAGGGAGTTTCAAGTTTTGCGCACCCAAAGTTAGGGGACGACAAACCGCCAGGCGTACTAGAGAACGCAATCTCAGCCATGGGGCTTTGTGTACGCAAGGACACATGTGTGCGCTATTTATAGAACTCCCTAATATCAATGGCTTTAGAACAGTGTCCGCTCGTAGTCCCCATATTTGTCATGAAAAACTGCAGACACCTGAAACAGGAAAACAAAAATGGATCGACAGCTTCTACGGGAGCCTCCGATAATCGCTCGTACACACGGATTTTCACGTACGCCCGAGCCTAAACCCGTTCTACTAGCTTCCCCACGTCCGCGGGGAACGGGAAACAAAAACTAAAGGAATGCAGAAATTCACAAGCTATTTTAAAGCTTGTTGCGAGTGTTCAGGAAAGGCTTTTCGCGCAATCTTCTATGAGTGCCTCGGAAGGCCGGGAAATTTATCTTCACGGGGCAATATGCTCTTCCAGATAGCGTGCACCCCGCTTGCCTTTCTATGCTCTTTATTTCTTTTTACAGCTAAGATGTTTGCCGGGTGTTTCAGCAAACACTTTCAATTTTTTTTTTAAAGAGTGCCCATGGCAGATAGCACAATTCTTGTTCAGATGCTGGCCTACTCGCAGAACCGGACATTACTTGGACAAAAAAATTGAAATTCATAATCGAATAATTAACAAACATGCACGAACTAAGTTTTAAACTAGTTCTAAACTAGCTTTAAACTAGACTGGAAGACATATGGACTTGAAAAGGATTGCGTGGATGACGGCATTTCCGAGATATGCGGCGTCAAACTTGCGGTAACAATGTACTGTCGTTCCATTTAATTTCTTAACAAAACGTATTTCTGGGCATTGAAACACAAAAGTAACTGGAACGCCAACGCGTTTCTCCTCGGAGTTCGGGAATTAATATCTCGTAATCAGTGTCATCCTGAGAATTTATTCCGAGTGGATCCGCCTTGCGAACTTCCCGGATAGAATTGGTGTGTTGCAATGTGTGCCATAAGGTAATTAGCTAGAAACTTCATTAGTGACTTTTCTGTTAATTAGTCAATAGTGTATTTCAATTTTGGGGGGTCAGTAATGTCCGCCTCTTCTAGTAGGTCAGCCCATGAACTAGAACTGTGCTGTCTGCCGCAGGCAATTTCTTTTTTAATTTGAAAGTGCTCGCTGAAACACCCGGTATAGCTGCCCTGCGGCCGGTGGTCGATGTCCGTCCGTCAAAAATTTTCGTCTCCAGTTTCTCGCGAATGCTCTGTAGCTCCTAATCTAATGTAGGCATCTTGGGAAAAAAAATCATGCGGAGACTGGACGCTAACGCGACTCTATCATTACGCCGAGTTTCATTTTCTCGTCATAGTTAGTTCGTAGTGAAGTTGTGAATATCGTGGAATTGCCGTCTGATGTCACTACATATGTGGGCTTCCACGGGAGGGAAATGGTCAGCCCCACTGTTGTAGTGCTAATAATAATAATAATAATAATAATAATAATAATAATAATAATAATAATAATAATAATAATAATAATAATAATAATAATAATAATAATAATAATAATAATAATAATAATATTACATAGATGAGTTGATTGAGGTAAAACACATCACAGCTTCGCTGCTCGTCCTTCTTCACAGAGTGGAAGGGCTGATAAATTTTCTTTTCATTTTTTCGCAGTTCAGATTCGACATGAGTGCGAAAACTAGCTTCTGACGTTCGAGAAAAAAAAAAGGTGCTAGATAAGCAAGATGACTAACGCGTCGCAGTACCATTTTGGGGCTAAATGGCGCAGGTTAGGCCATACTGTGACGCTGCTATTTTTTTAAGCCACTACACCTCGTAGGTTCGCGCCGTTTTGGGCTTCGTCTGCTGATTTCCGCAATTTCGCTTATGCGCATTATCCAGTGCTACCTGCAACACATTTGCGGCAAGTGCACCTTAGTACGAAAATATGCCAAAAAAAAACTGAGGGCCATGGAAGTCTGCAACAAGCTCAGTATCATCGCTGGTTGGAAATGCAGCTTTGTATTCGGAGGTGCGCTGCGTGGTCGCGCACACAAATGTAGATGACACTATTTGTGTTCAGTTAACATGAAATTTTAAGAAAGTTCGCTTTTTTTCTGTCTTGCGCGCGGCCCCCCGCGGTATCTCTAGTTTTACTCCAATCTCGTGCAATCTCGTGCGGAATGTCCGAGTAGCAGCTCAAGACTGATCAGCACTACAACTGGTTTAAAATCATGACTTGTTAAAATTTATCGGGTAGCGGCTACTACCGCGCAAGAAGAACTTGCCGTGTAAATCGAAAGAGCCTTGAGAAGGGTGTGTGTGTGTTTTTGGCTATAGGTTAGCAACCATGCACGAAAGTGCCGAGATGCTCAAGTTTGCCGGCTATAGTTGTGGCTGCGTAACCAGAGTGTTTGGGTGACACAGATGAAAATGGAAAGCTTGAAAGTATTCCTCTACCAAAACTTAATATAGCTAATTGGCATAACAAGAAGACACGTAGAGACCCCGTGCTTTCCCAACTGCATGCTTGCGCATTACGATCATAATCAGATTCCCGAAACATCGTGGCTGACGACGATGGCATATTCTCCCTCCCCCCAACTCCTTGTCAGCCTAACAAAGGCTGGCTGGAACGGAACCAAATATGTTTTTTTTTATTAGCACACTAAGAAAACGCTTCATCGATATTGGTAGTTATTCTTACGGGGCACGAAATATTGCAACCTCAAAAACTCGAGGCTTCGTGGAACACAAACTACAGAAAACGAGGGCCAAAAACGATGTACCGGTCCGCGATTCACCCTACGTCATTCAGCTCAAGGCAGTAGCACTAACACGACTTATTTTGTCACCTGATTCTGGGGAATATTTAAGAACAATGGTGGAGATCGATGATTCAATAGTGTGATTTAAACGATCATAAAAATCGTTACTTTCCAAGGTTCTTATTTTTTGTTTGACCATCCTGTATGCACTTGCTCTTAAAGGTGTAGATTTAGTGACAAATATTTGTCGACAAAACATATTTCCGCCCAAATCCCTTACAAGCCATTATGTAATGCATGTCTTGTTACAATTGGCTTCTTGCTGCTTTCAACAGACTTCCTGTTGGGACGCAATAGAATGTATAATTTTTGCAACGGATTGTAGTACAGGCCTTGCGAAATGTGCCGCTGTTTTGAATTTTACGGTTATATGGGCAGCTTATTGTAACGTCTAGGTTAGCCGAAACAACTGCGATTATGCACTCGGCGTTGCAAGAAAGCAAACTGTGCTGGCGTTACGCCGCGCACGTAGGAGCCAGCATTTTTTCGACCGTAAAAGCGCGACGCTGTCTATTTCTTTAGTCGGCGGAAGGAGGAGGGATGTGAAGGGAGCAACGGAGCGTTCGAGGCTTATTCTGAGCACCGACAGCATGACAGGGCCTACTGCATAATTTGCTCCTCACCGGCCCTTTCCGCGGGCTAAAAGGAAAACGAGCCAGAGAGCGGGATAATCTGGCTCCGTTTCCATTCCTCGCATTCTCTCCGCCTGCCGCAAATGCCTAAGCAAAACACGTTGACGCTCTGGACTGAAAAATTACCCCCGTTCTTCTCTGTGAAGAAACAGCGATATGCAAATTACTGCGGGCTTTTTTGCGCTAGCCAGTTTATTTATAGCATTCCCAGTGCGACTGTTTCAGTTGCATAACTTGTTGTCTTGGCTGCCCGCGAATATTTCCACGAAAAACTTCGGCTCTCTCAAGAATGACGGGAGCACCTTCACAGCACTGGAAAATTCGTAAACACATAGACACTGCCTCTTTGTATGGCGTTCTGTTGTATGTATATGTGCGTGCTACCAACACATTGGATGATGCAAAGAAAGAGCTTCTTCTTTTTTTATTTTACATGTCCGGCGGTATGTACCGACATGGCTATTCGCGAACGAAAGCATACATTGAAGTGCGGGCTCGCATTCTAAATACTTTTCGTTAGAGTGTTTGCCTCATTGGTTGGCGTCCGGGCACGTGATGCTCACAATCGACACATTAGACATATACTCGACGTAACGAGAGAATCGCTGCGACGATGGCCGATCGCTGATAACATTTACGTATACGAAAGATTTCATGAATAGGGGCCCTGGCCCCGTATTTACAACGTATTTTATACTCTAGAACTGTTCCCATAGAGTAGGCGCCGGCCAATCCTGATTGCGAACGTGTTATTAACGAGGGCAGCCGGCCAATGAGAAACAGTTCGTACAAACAAATTAGTTCGTGAATTTCATCTCTGGCCGAATTCACAATACTTTCAATGTAAGAGCTTCTTGTGAATATAGCCAGCTGCTTGCAGTGCGGCAATCGGCTGGCATCAGTGCTCACAAATATCTCTAGCGTAAGAAATATTTTTTTTTATGTGGGCCACGACGTACTCGTCCCATAAGATCCGTTCTTTTGTTCTAGTAGCCGAGGCGCTTTGTCAACTTCAGTTTATTTAGCCAACAACGAAATAAATACAGCGTCTACATGTATAACCAAAAGATGTGGTGAAAAATTGTTTCTGGTATCGCTTAAAGGAACCAACGTTGGTGTTGTACATGTTGAAAAAATCGGAAACCTGGCGACCTCCTGAAGGTGCTGCTTGTAGCACGGCAATTTTCGTCGTCTTACGTGTAAGTACGTACGCACGCTTGTACCTGTGGTGTTGGTTATAAACTGCTGTTAGCCATACCAAAACTACTGCGTCATAAACCGAAGATGCTCGGAATCGGATTTGTCGCGTGATTTTTAAAATACCAGAAGCTTTTCTCTTTTTTTCTTGTGTGCTGGAAATATGTCGCAAATTAGTTTTCGGCTCGTGATAACCCGCAAAGCGAAATCGTCCTCGCATGAGTATAGTCTTCGCCTTGCCATGGAACTTTGTGTTCACATATTCATTGGCGGCTTTGCAGCAACCTCTCGACAGAGCAGCCTTATGATTGTACCTAGCCCTTCTCCCTCCTACAGCCTCTTCTTTTGCAAGTTTGTATTCTCGGTTTCCGACTACAATCATGCTGTAGCAGGCATCCGATTCTGTGCGTCGCACATGCAATTCCCAATGCACTCAGTCAGTCATCCGAAGCCGTGTTCTTATCATTCGTCGCGGTAAGTGATGGATTGTAGCAATAAAACGGCGGTGCGGCGGCATGCCAATGGTGAAGGGCGAAAAAGGCATAGGAAAAGAAACCAACCCTCAAAAAAAATTTGGTCTCGCTTTGGGACAGACTGATCGTATTTATTTGAAGGTCAGACTCCTGACAAACTTTTGGGAAAGGGGTGAAGGGGCAGTATAACTACATTCCCCGGTGGACGCCAGGTTTTTGTTTAGTTGGTTGTTCGTTTGTTTGCTTGTTTGCGAAGTGCCCAAAGTGAATGTAGGCTTGCGATTGTGGTCTAATGCCTAGCGCATGCTTTTAAGGGCGAAGGACCATAGATACCCGAACGAGGCGTGCGCCATAGATACAGGGAACGCGTCGCGCCCGCGTGTCGTTGGCGTGCGTCTGATAACTGGAGACAGATCCAAAGCAGATGTCAAGTGTTAGGTGTCGTTTGGGCTTTGCAGTGATGGCACTTGAGAGTCATTGTGGCAGTGTCAAGCTGTTGCTGAGTATCAACTTCTAGTTCATCATTCTTTCGCTCCCTTTTCTTTTTTTGAGGGGGGAGAGGGGGGGGGGCACGTGCGGGTGTGTTTGCGCAGTGCATTCGCCACATGAGTGAAGCCCCTGTATGCCCTGTAAACAAAAGAGTCGTATAGCCCCTCTAAATCGTCGCGGAATCCTGCCCAGTAAATGCAGAAATTGCTTACAGTCGAACTGATCAAGTCCATGCATCAGTGCATTAGCGCAAGGTCTTGGGCCAGTTGGTGCATGATGAACTTTAGAAAGTGGGTACCAGCGATACACAAAGGACGCGTACACAAGGAAAAGGTGTTATACGCGGACGAACGCTCCGTCTGTGTCTAACGCCTTTACCTTGTGCACTCGTCCTTTGTGTCTCGCTGGTACCCACTTTTTCAAGTTCACCATGTATCAGTGTCTCCTTTCTCATGCAGCAGGATGTCGAGAAATCGTAACTTCTGACTACGCGTTCATCTGCCCTTCGTTTATGCATTCCAGCAAGGTATACTCAACCTTGGTCCTTTAGTTTTCCTGTGTGCCCATTGTTGTTATTATGCCGTCTCTGCGGACGAGTTGATTCCTATTGCGCTTAAGTTTTCGGCTAGTGTGCTCGGTTTTCACTGCATGGTTGCTATTGATGTTTCAATTGTGGCGTAATGTGTTTGTTCTGTGCACAAAGTGATGTCGTCTGTACATAATTTCATTATGACATTATGACACAATGACATTATGACGCCGCCACTGTGCTGAGTCTTCCAACCAGCTCACACATTATGATGTTGAATAGCGCTGGCGAAATAACTGTCCCTTGTGGTATACGCTATACCTATATGCAATCCTTGAAGCATCGTTGGCTGCTTTGCGCCGCTTGTGATATAAAATAGACTTCTGAGAACAAGGGCTTTCACCGTGTTCTTGACACCGATTCCGGAACAAGCTTCGTCGAGCACCACCATACGACTGTCTCATGTTGTGTCGCAAATGTTTTTATTAGGTCAACGGCTACCAGTACATTTCCGTTATCTTGATGTTGCAGGATAATGCTTACAACAAATTCGGCCAAGCTTTCAATAATGCTTATTCTCTTTTTCATTCCCACGAGCATACTGAGACACTTTCTTTTCCAGCCTCAGAACGTGCTTTGACAATTTGTTCAAACGGAGTTGCTCGTCATAACTTTCATATTCTATGAAACGCTCAACGCACCCGGGCACAACAATGACGACGAGAGGTTTCAAAGGACTTGAACGAAGGGAAGGGCGAACGGGGATGTTGCTGAGGAGTACGTGTACAGTATAGTGCGATACAGTACACAGCAATAGTACAGTATGTGTTGAGGCAGCAGCATGGTTCGTGTGTAAAGGCATTCCAAAGCTACTGCTTCTTGCTAAAAGTTTGCATCCCTTTTAGCTCATTTCTCAGACACAAACTGTTGTCCGACGCGTCGAACAAAGTCACTGATTCTTGTTCTTCTCCTCTTCGCTGCGAGAGACAAGCGCCTGTATTCACGAAGCGCGTCGTTCCCTAAAGCGGTTCGCAATAAAAGGCGCCAGCCAGTCATTATTGCGAACTTATTATCGAAGGTAACTGATTGGTGACACAATGTTCTTGTGAAAGATAACCTACGTGTGTATCAGTTGAAAACTATCCCCTCTCTCTCTCTCTCTCTCGCTCTCGTTTATGGACAATCTAATTTCTTTTCCTCTGACGAGAAAGAGCGCCTTCCGTTCACTTTCGTTTCATGCACATGCCCTTGCGGCTGCCTTTTGCTGGCCGCGCATTGTCCTCCACTACTGCCATGCGGGCTTTGACGCTAGCGCTGTTGATGTTTTTTGTTGCTCTTCGTTTCGTTTGCGAGCTTCCGCGGCAGGAATTCTGGCTAATTTGTAATGCTAAATGACGCTCCATTAGCTGATACTGCGCCCGTTTTTGCGTACGGTATCAGTTTTTTATTGCACGTAAAGCTGTGATAGCTTATTGGAATCAAGAAGTAAAAAAAAATCCACTCGTTTTTGTCTAATATTACTCGCGAATGGAACTTGTTTCCTCGTTCACTCTGCAGCAACCCCGACTCCGCGGACATCGATAACAAACGGTTGAAGAGACGCAGTACACGAGGGCCCGGGACAATGAGGCACCGAGAGACATTCTTCGTCTTCATCTCTTTTTTTTTTTTTTTTCACGGGCTTCAAACGTGGGACCGAGATTTCCCAGCAGACCAGTCTCCGATCAAAAGAGCCTGAGGCAGGTCACTCAGCGTTTTTCTTTTCTATTCTATTTTTTTCTTCTTGTAGCATGGCAGAATCTATCAAGCGGCAAGTGCTTGAAGACGCCGAGAACCGAATTGAAACACAAAAGAAGCTGGAGAACGAAGAAAAAAAATAGCACAAGTAGTACTTTCCCTTGGGAGAGTGCAGCTCCTGCAGCTGCGTAAATTTCGTATGTCCGGGGACTGCAGCCAACGCGTGTAAATATTTCGCTCATCTCGTCTAAACATCGTTTCTTTTTTTTTCCTTTTTTTTCTTTTGTATTTATCGATGTCAGAGGGCGGGCGGCACTGGAAGGATGCTGTCGTAAGACCGCTCTCGATGAGTTTCATGCAGCGCGCGAGGCGTCACGTCTTGGGATGCGTATTCCGCCGTGACGGCCCACGCGAGTATAGATGATGCTCTTCGATGACTGATTCACACACTGGCAACGTGTTCTGAACAAGAGACACGAAGGGAGGACGCGTAGAAATTCAGAAAGCTGCGGCAAAGTTGTGTGCAAAGCGCGCACACAAACGGCTTTCACAAGAACCTGACGATGTAAGCACTTCTACAAAGTATTGTTGAGAATTTTCCTTTCGTTCCCGTTGTGTCGAATTACCCTCTGATGTCTCGAATTACCATCTGCTGCCAATTCGTGCATCACCAGTGGCCTTATTTATTTAAAAGACAGAACCACGATGACACGTGCATTAAACATGCAAAGGCAATTCGCCACGGTTCCTTTCCCCCACCATCTTCCGCTTTGCGTTTGTGTCTGATATGCTTATACAACCTATCGCCTCCCCCCCCCCCTTTTTTTCTTTCTCTTTGGTTCATTCAGATCATCGTTCATTCTATTTACATCTAGGATGAGCTAATTTAGGTCGCAAACAAACAAAGGGCAGAAGGAACAAATACTGAAAATGCGCGCCTCTACCCTAACATAAGAACGTGTATTTTGCTGTGGCCAGCTGCTTAGACATTAATACCATCAATCGGGCAGTGTCGACGCTTGATTCTTTGTGCAGTAATGTCATGTAAGCAGAGAGACGTTTGCGCAGAACATGTAGAAAACCTTGGCTTACGTCGAAAATAGGCGTTCATCGGCCGTTTCCAAAAGTTCAAGATGAACGTCTTTCGATCCCCATTCATTCGTAACAACGTCGGTTCACACACAAGGTTGACCAACGACTGACAGGTCTTAGGCCATACCTGGGCCTTGCGTCTGTAAACATCACATATTCTATGACAGGTCAGCTCCCTAAGTATTTGTTCTTTATGCTCATCTCCCGAAAACATTCAGTTGTTACCTGCTTTTATGTACAAGTTAAGCACTAGAGTTTATAATGTCACACGTTGCGTACACTCGTAGCTATTGGGTTGGTAAAGAGCTTTATACATATTAAGACCAGACGTGAATGACCTTCCGCGCTGCCCGAGTGAATGTACAAATCGTCTATTGAAAATGTATGTTATTGACTTGACTTAAAAAATCCGCGCTGTACCTTTCTTGCACCCACAGAAATATAATGTGACTCAAATTCACAGGCTTCAGTTAATATTCGAATTTTTTTTAAACCTACAGAATACCTGCGGCGTTGAATATCAAGAAAGTCGCCGAACCGGGTGACCTCGATATTGTGGAGAAGTAGGCACACTGATAAGACAACTCGCTAGCCATGTATTACCTTTAATTTATTCTCGTGACGCCCATAGGGCAATTAGAATGACTGAGCTTTGTAAATAACAAAATTTCTTCAGCTGCTGGATTGAGTCAACAGCAACGAGCAGAACCGTGACAAGCCAGGGCGTTCTTTCAGCGCTTCGTAGACCGCTCTCAGCTATAGGAGCGTGGGGCGCTGCTGACAAATCCAATCGACAGTACAGAGACGCTTAGGGCTTTCAAGAAAATCCCTTTTCTCGAAAAGCCGCTTTTGTTTCTTCGGACCTGCCTGCTGTACACTAAGCAAAAGTGGATGTGTATAGGGAGAGAGAGGTTAGATGAACTCCAATATATACGAAGAAAATGGCCTGAGACGTCAGCGCAAAGAGTTACTTACCAAAGAAGTTAACTATTGCCAACAAGCTTAGATTTTCAAGGAAACGTCACGGCCACTAACCGAATCACGTTAGCGTAGAGTTTTCAATTTAAGTTTAAAAATAATGTCCGCTGCTATTTAAAGAACCAGTAACGCGTGAGAACTTAAAGAACAATCCACATAAAGTCCCGTTTACCGCTCTCCTACGTCTTGCAGCCGGGAGAAGAGAGCCGAACAAGGTGTATGCAGCCCGGAATGGGCTGGACGAACAGTGTGGATATAGCTAGAGAAATTGAATGGGGCTGATGGCACATCGACCTGCCATGGTATCTTGAAACATAAATGACTGTTCGTAAGCCGCTTTCTACCGGGATCTCACACTCCACGGGAACCCGGTCCAGCTCCGTATAAGCATGCGGCTTCTCTGCTTACGAGCGAAGAGACATCACTCGTGGCGTGTGTAGAGATGTTGCAACAGTACATTGTCCTGTTGTTGCCACTCGACCTCAACATATGGACTTCGGTGCAGCGTCGCTAATGGAGAACGCGATACTGTCTCCGTCTCTGCACGTCGGGGCAAGGCGCAAGGTATTGCGTGGTCGCACACGAACTGCTCGATCTCGCTTTCATTACAGCCGGCGGCGCATTCTGTCCTTTCCAGGTGAGTGGGCGCGAAGGAGTAGTCTTACTCTTAATGGATGCTTTGAAAAGAAGACGGGAGTACTACACCTAGAAGGAAGGACTCGTTTTCTTCCCCCCTTTATCCCGCCTTCAGATGGTTGTTCCGCTCAGCCAAGCGTGAAAACTCGCAGCTGCGGCTAACCAACGCCTGAAGATCGACGTGGAAAGCAAGAAACCCGGCTGCTCACGCCGATTGCAGGATTTGAGAGCGGGTATTGGCGAAAGCATGAAACAATTCTCCTAACCGCCCCTCCCGCCCCCCCCCCCCCCGCTTCCGCCATTTCGTTGCGAAGGTAAAAGTTCCAGTCGCCCCTTCAAGTGACATTTTTGCTTCGGTGCTTGACTCAACACGATACAAAGAAAGAAAGAAACAGCTACAAGAATAGCCTGCAGTCAATGTAGTCGTCACAAAACGAGGCTACATGCTAGTTTTCGCTGTATTCCGCAATGCCAGTCAAGCTATGTAAGGTTATATAATTTTTTTTTGTTTTTTTACTGAGCGAACTACGTTATCTTCGGAAAAAAAACAAGCAATTCTGGACCTTTGCAGGGAGGCACAGGAAGGGCTCTTAATTATACTGTTCGAAGCCCGTATGGTGTCCACAGTAAGGGACATCAGCCATGTTAAATAATTGCTTCATACGAACAAGCCAACTGCACGCGTAAGTACAAGGCACCAGTGAGTAAAACTTCCGTCAAAGCAAAGTTCCGGGATTCGTAGAGCTATAAACTCCGAACAAACTAACATTTGCAAGTATACAAACAAATAAAAGGGGAGAAGGGGGAGGGAGGGGGATCTTGTTCTCTCCTTTGCCAATTCTTTTTCTTTGAAGCTGACAGTAAATATATATATAAGTAAAAAGAAGGCATGGGCAAGTTACGATTTGCAAAAGACGACTTATGTACAGTCAAAGGATTAGTTTCACTTTCTACACTAAACATTGTGATAAAGAGCGTCATTTGTTGCCCTAAGCTTCAATCGCTAAGTTCGTAAGACTTCTGTATGAGCTGAATGCTACCGAAGGAAAACAAAGAGTGAACTAAAGAAAGGGCATCATCTGCTGCCACCAAACATGTCGACTCGTCGACCTATCTGTCTCTAAGAGAGGTTTTATGTTATACCAATGCTTAAACGCGAAACAAGATCCGTGCCTAAACCAATAGCGCAGCATAGCAGCATACCTTCTTCGTAACCACTGCTAAACGCAACTAATCCAGCTTACAGAAGCTTTCCGAGAGCGTGAGTGATGAGCAACAGATAAAAAAAAGGGAAGAAAAGGAAATCTGGAAACGTTCTGCGCTTAACAAGCGATTTCATTACTCCAACCGCCTTTTACAGTTCTCACTGAAAGAGCAGCCTTTCGAAGTGATTACACGAGGTATGTCAGCGAATGGGTCCTGAAAATTTCAGAGTCCTATTGTACGGGTTCGGCGGCATCGTATTAATTCGTAGGGCCATCTGACGGTCTCGTAGAAATATTTTCGCCACAAACTTGGACACATAACTTAAATGCATGCATGAAGAGCGCAAATTTAATTGCTGCCTCTCTATGGTGTAGCACATAGCACTCGTTTACGTTGTCGTCCTAGGGCAATGGGTCATTTAGGAAAATGGTAATGCAATCTGTGCCGTGGGGATCTGTTGCGTCAAGGCCTTGACTTCTAGTGAACAAGCTCAGTTTCGACGCGCATGTTTAGTACTACATCGTTGAAGAGCAGGCGGAACAAAAGGTTTTTCTTAAAGACAAAAATACCCTGTGACACGAGCACGCCAACAGAAAGTGCGGAACTCGGTCGCATTTGTTCCCATGAGCTTTGCGATTCAGAACCTCTGTACAACCAGTCAGTATAGAGCCCCCCCTCATTCCTTCGCGTTTCCTGCATTTCGCCGCGCGAGGCACGCACGACATCTCAGCGCAAACAGGAGCGCCACGATTTCTCGCGTATTTGTCGCGGCCGTAAATGTTGACCGTCGTTTCGGAAACGACTTTGGGGCCCCTCCAAAGCTCGCAATAGGCCGTCTCGCGAAACATCTGCTGGGCAAACATTGCCACCGGCCGCCGGACAGTCACGCAAGTTTTCCCTTTCGCTCCGGCAGCCGCTTATCGCTCGAGCGTGACGGCGGTGCCACAACGCCGCTTTGCGGCTGGCAGCGTCGTCGCGCTCGAGGAAGAACGTTTCGCTGCCGAGCTGCCTTCAGTCGCCGTCTCGCTCCTCGTGCTCTTGATCGCGACAGAAATAAAGAAGAGCGGCGCGTGCGAACTCGGAGAAGCCGAGGCAGCGAGCAAGCCGACTGTCAACCGGCTACTCAGGGGGCACACGTTCATGGAGCTTCGTGCAAGTTTTACCACGTGGCAGTCCAGTGCTGAAATGTTTCAAGCAGCGTGGGAATCGTGGGTCCGGTCGGCCATGGCTTTCGTCGAGGAAGCATCTCGCGGCGTCCTGCTCTGTTATTGCGCTTTGAGGTCCATTTCTGCGACCCGCCGTGGTAGCTCGGTGGCCGTGGCGTTCGCGCTGCTGAGCTCGAGCTCGCGGGTTCGACCCCGGCCGCGATGGCCACATTCCCGTGGGATAAAAATGCAAGAACGCCCGTGTACCGTGCAGTGGTTGCAAGAACCCTAGGTGGTAAGAAATCAATCCGCAGCTCCCCACTACGGCGCGCCTCACAATCAGGTTGCGGTTTTGGCACGTAACACTTAATTGTTTAATATATGTTGTTGATTGTTCTTCCTAAGTTCAGCTGACTTGAAAACGATCCTTTGTCACAGCAAAATGTTCCTAATTCCCGGCAGTGGTTCATTGCAATTTTCAGCGCATAAATGGCAAGCAATGGGAGAAGGCTAGCTGGTATGAATCAATAGCAGGCTGTACGCAAACTGAAACTCGTCGTTTGTTCCGTTTGCTTTGCTCCCAGATATGCATAAAATAAGGACACGGCCGTTTGGCGTACGTCTGTCACTAAATCTAGTCAGTAGCCTGACCGTAACACTCCCCGGAATAAACCTTAACACTCAGACGGAATAAATAACTCTGATCACGGCCACAAGTTGAATTCTTGGTTTTGACGACAAGATAGCATATTTAAATGGTTTAGACTAAGAAACGCTGCGAGGACATCCGAAGGACGAAAGTTTGACAATCCCATGTACTAGCCATGATTCCCATGCTCAACATCCATAACTGTCGAATACCGGAGGCACTACCGCCAGATCTTCCCCTGGTGTTCCTTGCATGAAACTCCTGGCTGCCATCACGATTTCGAGATCCTTGGGCCATTTGTTCATGTGCACGCCGCCCAGTTTCGAAGGCTGTTCTTCCATTCGTATGGTCATCCTTCGATCGACATAATCGTGGCATGGCTGCAGTGAAACGCGAAGGCACTAAAGGTGCGCCCCGAAAATAAGAAATAAATAACTAGAAAGAAGGCAGATTCACGAAGCTTTTCGTCGGGGATCACTGTTTGTCATTGACTGGCGCATTACTATGAAACAGAGAAACGAAATAGCAACTGTCGACCGCTCTTTCACCTGCGTACACCGACGTCTTTGGTCATTTAAGAGGATGCTTTAGCTCGGGGGCTCCTGTCTAAATACATCGGAAAGGAGAAATCGTTTTTCTCGGTAACCACAGCACCAAACTTTTATGAGATTTGTTACAATTAAAAGAAAATGCCAATATCTAATGATTGTTGGTAGCGAATTTCCGATTCAGGCCGTACATTTTTAAATAAATATTGTTGAAAATCCCAAATTTTCAGAAATCTAGACTATCATGTTAAGAGCACTGTAACTCAGCAACGAAAAAAGATATCACAATTCTGTAAATTGCTTGTAATAGTACATCTAAGCGGACAAAACTTGTTTATTATATATAGCTCTCAGATATACTCCTAATATGTGGGTAGCACTTTTGCAAAATCATCGCAAAGAATGTAACAAACTAACGTAAGATATAAATTGATATATCGCATTTGACCGCTTTGGTTGCTAAAACATATGCATTTTACAGAACTGCTATATTTGTTATCGGTGAAGAGCTACGAATGTATAAACTTCTTGCTTCTATTTGTTTTTCGAATTTACCAATCTTTGAAAATTCCTTTTGAGAAATTCAGGCCTTAAATCAGAACTCTGCTTCCAACAGTCAATAGAATTTAACCGTTTCTCTAAAATGCGACAAATTTTATTATAATCGACGAGTTATTATCTCACAAAAGCGTTTCTTCGTTTTACATGTATTTGAATAGGCCACATCAGAGTTGGGCCACAGCTAAAGCGTCCTCTTAAGTGGCTTTGGCAACCGCACTGCAAGTAACTGAAGTGCGCTGTAGAGATAGCCACGCTTGTAGAACCCGCCAAGCTAGCATTAAGAGAAGGCGTAATTATTTTTCTCGACCGTACAAGAATTGGATGCAGCACTTGGTCCAGATTTTTCACCATTCTCGCTTCCAATGACATCTTGCGAAGAAGTTCACGGAGCAGTACTGCGTCCTGTAGCTTCCTTGCTAAGTAGAGCCAAGGTTCATAAAGCCAGGGTTCGTAATCACTTATGACGAAGGTACTTGCAGTGGTATGCCGGTTGCGCGAACGAAAATGTTGCTTAAGTTATAAGCTGTGCCCCGCTCGTGATATTTTTTTTTTCTCTCTGCATTTAATCCCAAGGAAGCAAATGCGTTGAAGCTTGGAAAGGCTCCAGTGCCCGAAGACAAAGTCAAGAGGGATTTAAGATCTTGATTAGGATTCTGAAGAACGTTACAGAGCGAGGCTACTGACACTGGAATTATTCGGGACCCAATGATCATCGCCGCGAAGAGAGGCGTTGAATAATGAACTGCGTATAAAGGCAGGACAATAATTTGGTAACATGTTCCAAGTTAAACATAAATAAAAGCTTTGCATCGTGTAGTAGAAAGCTAGAGGAATTTAAAAATTCTCACCAGTTGCGGTAACGCTACGACAGAAAAGAAAAGAGAGCACGCTGGGGGGCGAGGAATGCCGAGTGTCGTATAATGTGTACGCATGTAGGAATGCAGACGTGCTCGCACAACCAAAGAACTCGCTGCCTACGTTCACACGCCTGACGACAAAATAAAAAAGGAAGGTACACAAGATTCTTAAAGTGTATATTTTTATTGAAAAAACAAAATCAAGAAAGGCTCAAAGCAAAAAAACTTTGTAGCATTTATACAGAGAACCAAATGATTATAGCATGCTTTTTTTTTTACAAAATAAAGTGCGAAACAGGCAACGACATAACATATGTGTCCCGAAAAAAAAAAAAAAAAAACGCATGCACTACATCTTGTTTCACCTCACGTCACAGTTTGAGCTAGTTTGAAAATACAGCAACCATTATTCAAGTTTCATGAGCAACAAGACAACAGAGGCATTGACATGAACGTCAAAAACACCACCAATATCGAAAATCACGTCGAATACACTGGTGCACTGTAACAAACTACTTGTGACGACAGTCTCATACAACGCCGAAGACAATGTGTGGAAGGTATATAGATGACACACGCATAGAGCGTGAAACAAAAGAAAGATAAAATAAAGTTGACAGTTGGACTCGTGCATACAAACCACTGACCAGCAGTCGCTTTCACTTCTGCGTTTCGAAACACATGAACCGATGCGAGTGAACCGACGTAGAAACATTGTGCGCACACAGTGAAACACAGCGAATCGTACTACGTAAACAACGGAAGCGAAATGTACAACAAACAAGAGTGGCTTTTGAAAGCACGACTCCCTGTACAACGCCAGGAAAATGAGCATCAAGATGATTTGATTATCTCCGTCAGTTACCTTTCCCCTACAACCGGTCACCAAGCGATACCACGACTTTCGTGCTTTGGGCCTGCACATTGTTCCCTTACGAAGGAACTCAAAAGGAGCAATTGTACATACAATAGTAAAAAAAAAAAGGCAGCACGTTTATCCCCCTTCTATGTGTAATCAACAAGGTGAAATGTGCTGTCAAAGGCAGACTACCCCGTAAATGGCTCCGCTGAGAGGAATGAAATCAAATGATTATACGAAGGGCGTTCAATAAGTTCCCGCAACAGCAATCCCGTATCGCGCAAAATCTACTGCTAGACGGCGATCTGTTTACAGTACAGAAGTGGTCCTTTTCTCTTATACTGACAGGCCTTACAGCTTCAATTTTGTACCTTCAGTCAACCAGAAGAGATATCGCTCCTGCAAAAGCTCCCTGAGAAAACTTGTTTGGCTCTTTCCGCGTTGCTTCAGCAGAGCGTTTCAACCTGTCACGGCATTTCTCGATATAAAAGTGGCACGTTTGTGAAAGACAGCGACGTTCGCCGGGGTGCGTGGAGATAGCGTCTAGAAAAGTAAGGAGACGGAATCCCTTCGATCGAGACCGGATTTGGTTATACGAATCGATATCATGGCGCTTTAAAGCACCCTTCCAAGCGCGGCGGCCTAAATAGTGCGCATCGGAGGCGCGGAAAATTACGGCAAAAAAAAAAATGAAAAGAAGGAGAAAGCGCTTATCGCGCGCCGCTGCAGGACCACAGCGCCCGAAAACGCAGAAGCGCGTCGATACTAACAGATAATTGCCTTAGAAGGGAACGTGCTGTTATCACGCCGCACTCGATAACGAGTTATGAACGTTATGAACGTCGGCCAGTGCTCACTTGGCCTTTCTGGGAACTTAATGACCAGCCCTTACTGTAGGGAAAGCGGATCGTTTGCTCTTACACTTCTGCATCAAACACGTCAACTTGCTCTTACAAGGCCGGAATATCCGAGCTTCCCCCGCGGATTGCATCGCGCTGAAGCCTGCTGTTGTCCCTGGCAATGTAAATAACCGCGACGAAAAAAAAAAAAAATAAGACACTCGCCCACCAATTCTATGTCGGGAGAACCGATCGCGCCAGTGAAGCACAGTCGCCGTGCCTTCGCCTTAGTGCACGCGCGCGTTCCGTAAAGGCGCCACGGCGAGACATGGGGCGCCACCCGCTGAGCCGCGAGAGAGAGCACAACCAGAGCCGAGAAAGTCGGAGGCCTCCCTCTCAGAGGACGTGGAGATCGTCGCAGGACCGCGACCGCGAACAGGCTTTCCGCAGGAACCGCTTAAGGAAGACCTTGGCCTTGCACCCCGAGAAGGATGACGTGCAGCTGGAGTTGCGGCCCCGCATTCGGACCGAGTCGCGCTTACAGCTCTCCTTGTAGCTGATCTGGTTCTTGAGGCGAATCTGGTGCAGCAGGCCGGCCAGGAGTTCGTCCACTTGGTGGTTGATGCACGTCGACGTCTCGATAAACTTGACCCGCTCGTTGGTGGCCAAGTAGCGTCCATCTGCGAGAACAATCAAAAGGAACTTAGGTTGAAGCGCGCGCACGCTGTTTTATTCGCGAACGCAAAAAGTGTCCGCTCGTAATGGCAAATGTCGAGTTGTGGACAAGGACACAGGGACGCTAAGAAGCCTAATTTGGGCGAAATAGTATTTCGGCTCCATTTCTTTTTCATTCTATTATCCTCCTAATGTTAACAACGGTTGCGGCGTTCAGGCGTTTATTTCTCTGCGCTCCACGCCCGCAGCTTTTCAGTTCATAGAGTAACGTAAAATACAGATGTAAATAAAAGAAGAACATGGGATGAATTAGACACGAGCCTACACAACAAGCTCCAAGCGAAAAAATAAAGGCAGAAGGACGAGTGGGGAGGAAAAACTGGAAAAGAGCAGAATCGAAGACACTTGCGCAGCCGGGCTGTTTCCCTGGACCCCGGACCTTCTATGTAATGTGCTAAGCTTCTCAACGCACGGTTCGACGTCTGCGCGAAGGTCGAATGGAAACTAGCGCCAAAAAGACAAACGCACGTGCAATAATGAGGGGCCGACTGCTGAATGCATACGAAATAGCGCCCTTCCACTCGCCGGAGGCAGCGACGGAGTCCATGCTCCTCGCATGCTTTCTTCTTGTCGCCGGTGAGTTGTCCAGAACTAGAATTCGCTCTGGAAAAACACGCCTGTATTCAGTGCCGACCTTCAAGCCGCGGGTCGCGTGATGTTTTATGGCAGCTCTTCAGACCGCTACAGCAGCTGACCAAGTCTATGTAGATATGTGGACATGTATGCGCCTATTGATGCATACCGCGCTGACGGTATGCACACATTGACGGGTTGCCGCAGGTGCTCCACCCAACAATCGAAGAGAGCACTGTAGTTGTAGCCATAATCTTTTGTTAGGGCTGGGCGGATACTAAATTTTTCAAATACGATTCGAACAGCAAGTATTGAATATCGAATGGACTACTGAATCGTCAAACGTAGACGCGCATACGCATCTGAATCAAGAATATTAATTTCTGCATAATCATAGGCACCACACTAGTACTGAATGGTTAAAAAAAAGTCAGCTATCACAAGCAAAGAATCAGTTGTAAATACAAGATCACTTATTGTCATTAAGAAACTACACAAACAGCCTCTTAACACCTTCATAGCCTAGTTGCAAACAAGCTTTCCATGAAATAATGACCGCTCTATATAACGGAAATAAAAAAAAACACTAAATAAATGGTTTCCGAAAAACGATCAGAGGTTGTGGACAAAAGCAAAAAGAAAGCTGCTTAATAAATTGTGCGTCGTAAACATATGTAAGGAGGCCAGTAGGCAGAAAAACATCACTGGTGGTAGCCTAAAAGATAAGAATACTAGACAACTAGACTGTCAAAGCTCTAAATGACCGACTACAAGCAAAGCTCACACGTTGTTATGTAGGCTTCCGCCGCGAAATCAAAAACAAAACTTGCATTATCCTTTTTTTTCTGCATTCCTTCGCCAACGTTTGTCGTTGTTTTGCTTCCGACAATTTGCCATACTTTATTTAGCTTACAGATAACCGCAGCAAGACTTTAACAGTCGGTTGCTGCGAAATATTTGGTTAATCTTGAATATGCGAAAATACCGAATATAGTGTCTTTTCGAATAAGAATACGAATAGTTAATGTGTAATATTCGATTCGCATTCGAATCTTGGAATATTCGGCCCCCGCCCCTTAGCTTTTGTTCTACAGATTCCTGCAAGAGATGGCGACTTTACACGCTCCCAGAGCGCGGTTTTTATTTTTCACGAACAAAGTTGCTCAAATGTAGGGAACGAAAACAGCCAGCACAATCCATATCTGATTATTTCGCCAGTAATTCAGCCGTTTTCTTGGCTGCAGCTGAGCTTTAAGACCGGCCAATGGCTGCGCACGAAAGAATGAGGAAGCGAAAAATAGAAGCGCGGAGACGCAACCATGACATAATGTGCGCAAGATTAAGCCTTAGAGAATTAATGGGTATTTTTTTTATTTAAGGAGCGAGTAAAACGAAAAATGAATGCGTTTATTGGCCATGACCGTCGCAATCTAGCTGCTTGGTTATGCACAGAAGCAATAGGAAGCAGGAAGGAGATCCGTTTGAAAATTTACTCCGCATTCGCAGCGTCGGTCCAACCACTAAATTGAGGAGCGCAGTTCGACTGTTAATGAGTGGAAGTGACTATAAAACACTGTAAACCAATTTACACCCTTAAGGATACTTAAGGGTCCAAATTGGTCTTAAGCTCCATACCCTTACGGATGTAAGGGTGTGAGCTATGGACAGAAAGCATTTTTAAGGGTGTAAATCGGTTTACGGTGTATGCGCATGTTTCTTCGTTTTTCTCATTCTGCCGAGGTGCCAAGAGAAATACAGCGCGTGAAAATGTAGGATGAGCCTCTTTGGTGCGTGGAAGTCTCACGTTGCACCATGAACAACATTCTGTAGCAGTGGCTTTGACTTTTCAATCGAAGAGAGCGACGGATCGTATTCAGCACCCCTTCGTTTGTTTGATTGTGCCAGCTAGCTTCCCTGAACACTACCAGCAAGCCGCTAACAGCTCGTCCCATTGTCAAGACGTAGGCAGCAAGTCATACTGTAACTACCTTTCTTGTGTATCTTAAAGCGAATTTCTTTCTTTGACGATTCCTCCCGTTTTCGTTGTCGGAAATTCGCTGCCGATACAGTAAAGCAGTAAATATATCAGATTAATATCTTAGATGCGAAGGCAGTTCACACAAACTCATGAGTTCTAGACATGGCATTTGAAATGGTAAAATAAACGTTTACTCAAATATCAGTAACTATCAAGGGCTATTCCACAGGCTTTGAAGATATGCAACGGCTTTGAAGATATGCAAGCTTGGCTCCGTTAAAAGCATGCCTGTGTGATATCGACGTGAACAGCCGGGTGTCTCGGCACGAGCTCTGCGATGTCGAGAGAGATTTTAGGGTGCATGGGATGTTTGATGCTGTGGTGGAGGGCACGAGCAAAAAAAAAAGTCCTTCTCCTCTCCTGCCGTCTCACTCCCCTCCCCCCCCCCCACCCCTTGTGGCGGCTGCACAAGAGGACCCCGGGACCCAGATGCACTGCGTAACGGTTCTGTTCTCTACGGAATTACGCTATGAAACAACAAGCGCTACCTGAACGTTCTCGCTGCAACAAACGTATACACCTCCAAGCGTGTTATCCCTTGAATAAAACGAATAGCTTTCTAAAAGCTTTCGGATATTCGCTTACAAGCATTGACTATCGTCGTTGATGGTTTGTGCTTATCTCTTTTCGCTGTCTTTCTTTCTCCCCCTCCCCATCTCCCTCTTTTTCATAAAGGTCACTAGGTTTATTCTTTTCGAAATGCTCTCGACCATATGTTCCCATGAGGAGATCAAGTGTCAACCATGACAGAAGCAATGTGCGAAGTAAGTACGTGGTTAGTCAGACGTCCCTTAAAAAAGATAGTTGTAGATATTTCCTTTGAAGCCAAACGCACGAGACAGAAGGTGCAATTTTGACAGTTCTGTTTGTTCCCATTCCGTTACGACTGCGACAGTAACATAGCTGTGGCGACTCTGCTCTGAATGCCCTGCAACTGAAGTGATGACGTCTAGCGTGCAGATGACCGAGAAATGATGCTAGCTGCGCAAGCACAAAAACGAACATTGCACTAAAACTTGCAAGCGAAGGTGCTCCTTACCGTCAGTGGTGACAGCGCAGTTGCGAACTAGGTCCATCTTGTTGCCCACCATAATGACGGCCTTGTGGTCCACGTTGTCCCAGCGGTGTATCAGAGACAGATACTCCTTGGCGATCTTGAAGCTGCTTCGACTGCAGATACTGTAAACGACAAGGTAGGCATCCGGACGATACATGGCCACCGGGTTGAAGCCCGTTGGTGGACTTCTTAAGGCCTGGCACGGGTTTCTCGCGTGCTGCAACTGCACGCAAGAGAATGGGGTGGTCATATGCTTTCCAAGGCCCCACAGTCACACGCTCTCAGCATGCAAAGTTTGGCGGGACGGCACACGAAAACCTCTATTAGCAAATGCAGCACGCAGTGAACGTAGCTTATAGTTGAGTTATCACCCGATAAACGAAATACTCTTATTTATAACTATTCACATACATACGGCGCTCCCGGTAGGGGAATACTACAACATGCACGGCGACAGACTGTCTTTATCCTGCAGTATCGCATTCCCACCCCAAGGCCACTTTGGAACATCGCCAGAATAAAAAGCAGCACGCAAAATCGCGCTCTTGCCGCTGTTCGATGGACAGGTGGAGCCAGCTTACGGGAATAATCGCAGTGGTCACTGATTAATTTTAGCCTGTTTCATGCTTATAAGTGGTGATAGTGTTGTGTGATGTTGTCCTCCAAGGCCAACAATACTAAATAATTCGTCCAACGTACGGATGCTTAAGCGTATAAAACTGCGACACAATCCACTTAATAGCAGCCACGAGGCTCGCCTCGATGCCCCTTGCTCAGTTTATCGATGCGTGGGGCAGGAGTGCTGTACGTATCGTGTTTTCCTTCAGCAGGCCGGGCTGATATGCGGCTATCAATTACGGCACGCCAGTACAGAGCTCCGCGCACCTGTTTTACCATATTATATCTGAACAGGTCACGTCCCTCCCGAGGCGCACAATGTGACCTAGCTGTTCGTGAAACGCCACAGCATGCCTGCGCCCTTCGACGACAGACAGTCTTGAATCACAACTGCATTGCAGCAGTTTCTTTAAAATGAAACGACCTCGGCGTGAGAAAGATTTTAATTGTGCCACCTTAAACCTGCTCCTGGCCTCAGTATTCAGCCCATTTAATCGCCAGAATTCTGTAAATATGCTAAAAGCACCCGTTGGTGTTAGTCTCCATAATTGCGCCCACATGTCAATGAAAATCACCTGCAAGGAGAAATTGGACCCACTCGATCAAGGCATGCTTGAAGTTCAATCCCTGTGAAGGTTTTGGGAATCGCTAGCAGAACTTTATTGTGTAAACGGACAAATCGTACAGCGTGTGTCACTTTATTTCAAAAAGTCGTCCAGAAAGCGCATATAGCTCAATATTATTTGCATCTGTGTTCTTTTCGATCACAGAAAGTTGTACTCAGCTCATCAATGCCAGCACTTTACTCTAGGAAAGATTTATTTCTCCGCACGTAGAGAGGTGAAGCCCCCTAGATAGGCTGAGTAACAGCGAAATCTGATCATGTGACCACAATACGGGACCATCCATACGTACGCGATTTATACCAAGTGATATAGAGCGTACTCTATAAACCCCAAAAAAGACTCACAACTTCTTCGGCAAGAATTCTGAACAATATTTTTCCGCGTCGTTACTAACGCAGTCATATATTTTTCTACTGTACCTCATTCTGTAAGACTGACACTCTGCAAAACCCTAGTTCGCTCAGAACTAGAATACGCATTTGTCGTTTGGGATAACGATCAAGCCATCGCTAACCATTGCCCTTCAAACGATTCAAAATCCAGCATCTCAGTTTATGTAGAAGGATCGACATTTGGGCGAGTTGGTACTGGTTGAACATCTTGAAGGGGCAGCGCAAAAAGACGATGACAGAAGGGAGGAAACACACAGGACAGCGCTGAACTCACAACTAACTTTATTCGAAGGCATACATACACTTGTGTACACAACCCATAGCCACGTGCTCTCCCGTCCATGGCGTCATTATCAGTGCGCAGGCAATATGCGCACTGATAATGAATTAGATTAAATTGGTGTTTCGTGTTTTTTGCCTGTGCACTGATAATGACGCCATGGACGGGAGAGCACGTGGCTATGGGTTGTGTACATAAGTGTATGTATGCCTTCGAATAAAGTTAGTTGTGAGTTCAGCGCTGTCCTGTGTGTTTCCTGCCTTCTGTCATCGTCTTTTTGCGCTGCCCCTTCAAGATGTTCATCTCAGTTTATTTTATCTAACTGTTCCCCGCCATTCCAGTGTAATACGTACAAAACAATCCCTTATCTCCCAGAACTTTGATTACGACGCAAACGTGCTCGCCTTTGCCTATTCCACAAGGTTTATCACGCCAACCACGGGCTCCAGCCAGCAAATTATCACCCCATCTTTCTACGCTTCATCCCGATCTGACCACAGATATAAAATTGCCGTACCATCTTGCCGAACGAACCGGTACCATGACTATTTTTTTACCACGCGGAGTTTCCACTGGAACCACCTTCTTGCTTCCGTCGTTCATATCGGAGACACATCTTCACTGAAGACAGCATCTACCACGCTATCGCTTTACATTTTTTTTTCCTTATATAATTGTCAGCTTATTTTGCTTCCTTTCCTTTCTTTTTATCTTTCTTGCTTTGTTACCACTCCTTTCTGTAGTGTCCTAGGGCCTTGAAAGTATGTATAATAAATAAATAAATAAATAAATAAATAAATAAATAAATAAATAAATAAATAAATGGGCAGTACGCCGACAGAGGACCAGCGAGCAAACAAAACCAAATCGAGAGTACTGGGTAGGTGCCGTCTCCAGTCTGCTCGTTTCTCTGCGGAGAAATACGAGCGATCGAGATGCGCCTACAGTCGCCACGACTAAAAGAACCAGCGTGTCGCGACAATCTCCTCGAGATTGCTCTTGCATCATTTATTCCGTCACCGTGTTTCTGTGAATGAGATCCCAGTATCTATGCGAAGGCCCAGATGGTTTAAGGTGTCAGGCCGGCGGTGACAGGCGTGCGACTGCCTGTGAAATAAGTCACTTCCCGGTTCTTTCTTTCTCAGTTGCGAACACAGTGCCCATGCACGTGTGTCTCATTTCAGATAGCCAGTGTTCTTTATCACTTTTTTTTTATTGGGAAAGAGTGCAGCTTCATTTGGCAGCTATGTATAAATTTCTTCTCTTCTAGAAGTATTGACGTCTGAGGTCTAACATTACTACACGAACCTCAAGACAAATGCTGATTATATAAACCCTTTTAACATAACAATTTCATCTTCAAACGCTGTCGCGTGGTAATTGTCAATAAAGATTTATATACGGCAATATGACTTCTAGGAGGAAAGCATACTAATTTTCTGTTCACCAGTGCGTTACATGTCGTATGTCTGTCATTTCTTACGTACCGGGTAATAGACGGTAACGAAGACGTGCGAGGCATCATTTTCCTCGGATGAACAACGGCTTTTCATCTCAAGTTGATCTACTTATACTAGGTAATTTTGACGCGAGCAGAACTGACTTGTATAGTTGCCACTGGTTTGCTTGTATACAATGCATGGTATCTTGCTAAATTGGACACGCTTCGCACGATTACACCTGAAAGGCTTTGCATGGTCACACCCAATTAAGGTTTTCAAGCCAGCACTTACCAGTTCGTCTTGATGTACGTGTTCAATGAAGGTAAGCTCGGACTCTTCTCCGTTGAGAACCACCATGACCGATTTCTCATTCTCTTCATCTGCAAAACAAGGCAAAAACAACACACACCTGTGGTTAAGAAGTGCGATGCATCTAGACACGGTAAGAGAATGGGCACACCAAAGAACAAATAAAAATAAAAGAAGAAACAACGTCAACAGTTTTTGGCGCGAATATGTATGCGACGACTAAAGGGATTCAGATCACCCCATAGACAACACTGAAAACAACAGCGCTATCACGCTATCTCTTTGGTGCACACCAAACAACCAGACCACCCAGAGCAACCGTCAATACCACCTGCCCTCTTTGATGCATCTCTATATGCCAACTGGACTGCGTCGAAGAGAGGCGACTCTGCTTTATCGCTTATGGCTGGGGGTGGCTTTCACCAAATCTTACTCATTCCGCATTGGAATGGCCGACAACGATCTCTGTAATGCCTGTCTTTGAGAGGAGACGCTGGAACATGTTCTGTGCGACTGTCCTGACTATAACGTTCAGCGACAGTCCCTGGCATCTGTTCTAGCGCGCCTTGACAGTAGACCTTTGTCGCTCGACACGATTTTCACATGCCGCCGACAGAAGATATCGCAGGTGAAGGCGACAAAGGGACTACTTCGGTTTTTGAAAGAGACGGGATTGGACAAGCGGCTGTGAGAGTGACGTCGCGTACCATGCCAGAATGATGGACTCCAACGGACGCTGTGTGTGTGCCGTGATATGTGCTCTCTCTCCCTCTCCCCCTTCCCCATCTTTAATCTCCCCCATCCCTCTCCCATGTGTAGGGTAGCAAACCGGTTAAGCCATACTGGTTAACCTCCCTACCTTTCCTACTCCACTTTTTCCTTCCTTCCTTCCTTCCTTCCTACAGCGCTCAATTCGTGATGCAGTTTGTCGAAATAAAAACCAACAAATTTGACAACCAAATTGTAGAATTGGCGTCGCCTAGGCTATTAGCCTATTTCCGCCCATATTTAAGTAACGGCAACGAAAACAAAAGTACCGCACATTTAATTATCGACGGTTGCTACAAGTAGCGATAAATCCAAGAAAGAAGGAGAAAGCTATTTCGCGAATGGTGCTCACATGGAATAACAATTGTTTTCGATGTTGCTACCATGCTGTTACAATCCCGTTCTACAAAGGCATGCCAAACTTCTTTTACCGATACTGAAAATGATCCAAACCATGGTTGCCAGTTGGCTTTTATGTGCGATTTGGCATCGAACAGACCACGATAAGCCTCGAAATCTTTAATTTGCGCAATGGATATATTCCTCTCCTTATGCAGAATCAATGTCCAGCCCAACCAGAGCCCGAATGTCGTAAGCCGATTATTTTTCCATAAGAACGGCTACTTAATGTTTCCTTCGTAATATCCTGCGTCCAGGAAGTATTTGTTGAAGCCGGCATCCAAAAAAGAAAAAAAAAGGAAAAGAAAGAAGAATACTAGGCTCCACCACAGGATGTCGCGGCTCCTTCGAAGACGCATAGCTGGCAAAACGGCTCGAAGAGGGAGATTCGCGTAGAAACCAGCGCCTGAAAGAAAACGCACGAGCGCGCTCGAACACAGACGAGCTTGTTTGGCTGTCGTTTCGGTGCGCACAGCTCGGGGAGGCACGTCATCCTCGCTGAAAACTCGTTTCTTTGCCACCCTCAAAACTCCTCCTCCAAACAAGCGGCGCTCTGATAGGCTGACGTGCACAGTATGCAGCGCAAAAAGCGATGAAATTAAATAAAAAAAATAAAGAGCTGGAAGCAGCACTGCTATTCCCAGAACACGGAGAAATCGACAGGCCCCTTCTTCAGAGCGCACGGCTCGCGCGTGCAGCTCATGAGCTGGGCAGACAAATAGAGCGAAACCACTGTTCTTGCAGCGAAAACAAGCGTCCGAGGTGGTGTGCGCGCACCTTGTGCAAGGGCGCGCCTTTGTAAATCACGCGATCGCGTCCGGAGAGAGAAAGCAGTGCGCCCGCGGCTGTCAGCGTGCGGCGCGTCGTTGGCCCGCGCGACGCTGTAAAACGCGCAGGCGCACATCGAAGCTCAGGACGACCCGCACCGATACAAGGCATTAAATATAGTCCCGTCTCGCCGCAGCGCTAATTTTGGACGGTGGGGGCTGAAGAAAAGAAGGTTCTCCGGGCAGAAATAGAGGAAGCGCCGGGCCAAACACAAACATTTCACGCCGCTTTATTTTGGTCGCCGATTTTCTTTCCGCCGCCGGCCCTGGCCGTGCGCGCGATGTGAAATTGAACAGGGACTGCTTTGGTTAAGCACGCGCTGAGCCTCCAAAAGCAAGATGCGAGAAGGGGGTGGGGATAAAGCCGAGGGTGAAGTGGAGCTCGGTTCAAGGCTGGGGGATCGCGTTGCGTTACATATTCTTAAGTGAGGCAGTGCCCTTGTGCCTGGAGAGGGAACAAGGCGGAGAAAAGTCAAGGTGATCAGCCAGAGGAGAATCTGGTTGCCGAGACGGTACGGACGTAGAACGCGGGCACAGATAGAAAAGGCACAGAGAACCCCCACCCCATCCCTTCCACACACACACGCATCTTTCTTTAACGTAACGATAAAATAAAGGTGGGATCTGTTAAACATACTATCTGATAGCAGAATATCACGGGCAGGACAGAGAGAATAAAGTGACGGGCAGGCAGGTTAACCAGACGGAAATATGTTGTTTGCTACCCTGCATTCGGGAAGAGTAAAACAGACGGGAGAAAGGCAAAGGAAGAGAAAAATGTGCACCTTAAGAGCGAGTGCAACACAGCCGCAAGGGAAAAAAATCAGGCAGTAGCGTTCTAGTCGTTCGCATAGGCCAGCTGTCGAATGAAATACACCATCCTCTGTGCAGATGATGAAGTTATATTTCTATACTGCACTCATTAATGGAGATCATCCGTGTGCTGTTAGACAGCCAGCCATCTACGTCGACGCAAAGTACTATGCACGTGCTTGATGCACCGATGTCACTGCTGGTATCCCTCGAGTAGAGAAATGCTCCACAAGCTAACAACTTTTCTTGGACAGACGATAGGCATCACCAAACCGAGGTACGGACAACATAATATATGGCAACATTGGAATGTATTTGGTTTGTACCAGATTGAGCCAGTGATATAGCGAGAAGCTTCCAGGCTCCGTGAGATGGTGAAAATGAAATAACAAAGATATGGAGGGGTCGCTAAGCAAGGGACAGCGCAATACAAACCTGGACGAGAAGAGCATCAGGATGGGCGCGCGTCATTGCGCTCTTCTCGTCCATGTTTGTATTGCGCAGCACCTTGCTTAGCGATGTACGACAAACTTGCCTAACAACATGCATTAATGACATATAGGGATGTACAGTCGCCCAAATCTTTAACTGGTGTGCGGGAGCGGCGACTTTTTCGGGCGTCAGGGCCGTATGACGCGGCGAGGCTGGAAACAGCCTAGTAGACGATGGGCCCAGCTGAGCGCGCTTTGTCCGCATGCGCTTAGCCTCAGACTGTTTCCAGCCTCGCCCCGTCAAACGGCGCTGACGCACGGAAAAGTCGCCGCTCCCGCACACCAGTTAAATATTTGGGCGACTGTACACTTATTTCATTATTTTGAAAATCAAGCGGCTGGTAGCCACATAAAGAGATATTCGCTACTTCGTTGACGTATTGCAAAACGACGGAGGTAGTGTTACTATTTTTCAATATAATGTCGGTGACACGACACGCGTGCTCTCTGGCACTGATGTTTAACATGCGGCAATCGACAGTGTACACGTTCTTTTGAACAGTGACAGAATGGTATTTAAGTAACACCGTCTCGGTTACGAGCTTTCTGTCGATGCCGTCTGGCCTCTAAGAGTCGCCAAACAAAGCGAAGACACATTATAGCTGTGGCAGATTATAGGTACCGACAAATAATTGGCGACTCTACCACGGCGTAGATGGCACATGACCTTTACGCTGACATCTTAGAGCACGGTAGCGCGAGTCGGCATAAAGCTGCCACAGCAAACTCGATCAACGTTTCGGCGAAACTAATGGATGGGCTGTTTTTCGTGCATGCCGCGGAACCTATATCCCCCCCCCTTCTTTCTTTTACCACCGCCTATTCCTCCTCCTCCTCCTCCGAAGAAGCTCGTTCTATTTTCAATCTTTGGGCTAAGTTTAGACGCATGCTGATCCGAAGGCAGCAGATGCCCCGACAGATGGGGCCAAACCACGCACCGCAATTAAATGCGCGCGGCCCACAACAAGCATAGCCGTTGTCTTCGCCGCGGTACTATCGGGAGCAGCGCACAGATATATGGCACGAATGTCGGTCAGGGCTGTCAAGAAACGGCGGCCTCTCTTTGGGGCGCGGCCCGATTGCGCTCGAGCAATCAGGCAGACTTGAGAGGGACTGCAGCGCAGGACCTGAGAATAAGGTTCAGCTTCGAGCGCGTCACCTGCCCGCGACGGGATTGGCTATATATACGGCGCCATGCAGTGGCTGCCCTTTTTTTCTCATTGCAAGCGCCTCTCGAACACCCGACTCTCAGGGCAGGACGGGATCCGGTTACTTCGCTCTGCTGCCATTCTTCCACGCAATTCTACTCAAGCTGGGGCAAGCGCGCAGGCAGTCTCGTCGCTGGATTCGAAACCCACTTGAGGCTGATGCTCGGCGAATTTCGCATCGCAGCAAACGTTCAGCCCTAACGCAACGCGAGAACGCGATAAACATTAGACGCGTGAAGCTGTGAGCCGCTTCAGTAAACCAACCAGAACCGAAATACCCGAGTTATTACGGTCGGTCTTTCCATGCTGCATGCATCATCGACGAAAAGTTTCAATCAACAACAAGCGGTGAAAGTCCCACGTTGTGCAAAAGAAAGGAATAAAAGAAGCGCTTCCCAAAATGACCTTGGTTTTGAGGCCAGTTAGCACGTTTCAAAAGTAAGCGTAAACTGCGCGTTCGTTTTCGTTAGGTTGTATGCCTTTTCTTTGTCCGCTTTTCTTCATGCAGTTTGCCTTTACTTTCGAAGCGTTTAGCTCTTCATTAAGGAAAAGAGAGAGTCTGTCGCACAGAGCTCCAGGAACTAATTATTAGTGCCCGTATCCGATGTGAGAGCATTTAAAGTCGCAGATCTCTGACAGATAGCGAATGTTTCGAGCCAGATCTCGGACCCGGGTAACCGGCACCGCCAAGACTGCGGTCGAAACTTGCGCCGTCTTTGAAAAAGGGAAAAGTGAAGTTTTAGGAGGTGGCGCGTGCTTCATTTCTTTTTTTCGTTTGCAGGAGAAAAAAAGAAAAGAAGAATACGAAAGTAGAAAGAAGGGAAGAACGGGAGCACCAGGTGTGCGTACACTGGAATGTG
This sequence comes from Dermacentor albipictus, assembly GCF_038994185.2. Taxonomy (NCBI): domain Eukaryota; kingdom Metazoa; phylum Arthropoda; class Arachnida; order Ixodida; family Ixodidae; genus Dermacentor; species Dermacentor albipictus. The sequence goes on from NC_091821.1 coordinate 226,980,989, forward strand.
TCTACTAAGCCTATATAAACTGTCACAGAGACCTGCCGGCTTGAGGTATACTGTATGTAGCAACGCCCTCGTTTCTTTGTGCTCCAGCGGCGCGCACGGTCAAAGTGGAGATATATTAATTACTACACAGGACCAACGTGTCACTCCTGAACAAGAAAAAACGGAAGCCGTTCGCAGAAAAAATTAAGACGACGCTGTCACCTGTCATCGACAGAAACGTTGTTCTCTGACACTTGTCGACAGTAGAGCCGGCGAAAAACATTAATACCGCAATGCTAACTTAGCGATAATCACAAGAGCAATAGCATGTGTTTCCCTCTGTCGCCATCTTAGAGCAAAATTCTAGCAAACAATTCAGGCCTGTGTATTTCATTTTATACCAGTAGTGGCATTGCATTAAATTGATTAAATTATGGGGCTTTACGTTTATACAAAACTCGGCTTCAACTATAAGGCACGCCTTAGCGGGAAAGACTGGGGTTAATTTTTACCGCATGAGGGTCTTTCACGTACACCCAATGCACGGTGCACTGGTGTCCTTTTTTTTTTTCATTTCACCGTCATCGAAATGCGGCTGTCGTAGCGGAGAACACCACTCGCGACCTCGTGTTTGGCAGCACAGCGCCATAGCCGTGCACTAAGCCACCACGGCGGGTTGTAGCACTACATGACGACACCCGCCGGCTATATTTACATGGGCCGGCTGAGGCCATTTATATTCATTAATTTGCTCGCCTCGCAATAAAGAATGTATGGTGATACCAGCGAATGTTACAGCTATAGACTGTGACCACTCCAACACGAAGCGTCGACCTCGTGATGAGCAGGTCGAACTGTGTCAAGTGCAAGCAGCGTCAACTATAGTGATGTGCGAATATTCGTCAACTTTCGAATCTCGGATCGGATAGTCACTATTCGTAAATGTGAATATTTTTCGAATACGTTTACAATATATCGAAACATCAACTGAGCTCAAATTAATGTAAAATTGGAGCAAAAGTGTGGTACATTTTCAGCCCCGCCGGCATACATAAAACACGAGAACTTGCGTAGCGGAGCACGTTATGTCGCTTGGGTAGCCATACACTACAGGCTCTACAGCGACCATTTGCACTCTCTGAAAAGCTCTGTGCGTGCAAACAAACTACTCGTTTGCTTTTAATGCTCAATTTGTGCTTTCAATAAGCAACGCTTCATAATGTGCTATGTAATGACAGAAACTTGCCTGCTTTAATAATACTAGGATGGGAATATCGTTGTATATTAAGTGTGATAACGGCTGTTCATCATTTGAAAACTACTCGAAAAGTATTCGTTATTTCATCCGATTCACTTCTGGCATTATTCTATTCGTATTCGATTCGGTCTCGAAAATCACTATTCGTCAAAATTGCGTCAACGTATCGCACTTGCGTGTTCACGAATGCAAGTGGGTGAGCTTTTGCAAACGTCAATAGCTTTCGCATTTTTCAGCTTGCTATTCCAAGAAAGAGCCGTGGTCACGGTTTTCAAAGCATGGAGCATTTTTGTCTATATAGGTCGTTCCGTACGTTCAGTGTTGTCATTTTTGGTCGGATCAGGATAGAAACAACGTCACGCGTGGCGTGTGAGCGTGCGCTCGCAAACGGAGAGCGGCGCAGCTTGCGGTGCCGGGCGCGCACGTTAAATATAGGCAGCATCGCGAGGGCCTCAATTTCCAGACGGCGAAGCTAATGCGGTAACGTGTTTGCCGATTATAACACGGAGGCGCCCCTGCCGCGACGCTCTTAACGATCACGGAGTATCTCGGCTTTTGTATAATACAAATGTTACATAGTGAAAGAAACGAAAGCACATGTTGCCAGTTGGCAGCACTCAATCACATTTTTATCTTCAGAAAGGTCACGTTCGTTAGTGACGGTTGCCGGAAAACATCGTTTAGAGCAAATAAACAAACGAGCAAAAAGGAAAGACGTACGGAAGATGTTCGCGCAAGAAGCTCGCACTTGGGCCGCGAAGGACAGATGTAAGAGCACGTTGCTCTAAGTTTCCTGCTTAGTACATAAACGTCACGTGATGTGAGAATAAGAATAGAAAGCGACGTTTCCCGGAAGCCGTGATTCCCAGAGCATGACGCATCTCACTCGTCTGCGAGCGTCAGCACCTTTCCGCCGGCAAGATATGGAAGAAAGGAAGCGAGCGGTGGTCGGACTTAAAGGGTCCCGGAAAGTACGAAGCTGGGCACGCGAGAAGTGCAGACGATCCAATAGTGGCAGGCCAAAGGCGAGGGGAGGTGCGCCGCCTGGCGGGTTGCAGACACAGAGCGGGTCCCAAAGTCGCAGCGCACAGACGCTCGCCTCGCGCTCCTTCCCTCGTTCTCTGGCGCGCAGCACACACGCAGAATGCACGTTGGGCAAGCTAGTTGCGCCACAATCGCAGCGCGTCGCTGCAGCCGCGGGATGGGAAGGGAGCCTGGGAATCCGGGAATACTGGCGACGACGGCGTTCGCGAAAGGGGAAGAAATAAATTTAATTTCGTGCGAATTTTCAGCACGAGAGCGCATTTCCACAGACGAATCAATAGGACGCGGGCGTAGCTGAATAGGGGGCCCCGGCCATGGGTCCCGATCGGGCCCGGAATGTGGGCGCAAGCAGGCATGCCCTAGGCGGGCAGCCCACGGATACACGGAACGCAACGGTTCGCGCCAGCGCGTTCGGGTGCGCGAGTACCTGCCATCGCACGGATCTTGCAAAGAGGCTGAATTCGGTTATATTAATATTGCATTACGGATGCAGCTCCAGATTCCAAACGGACGGCTTTGGAATCGACGAGTGACTCGAATAAGCTACGAAAACTTGCCTATAAGGGCCTGTGAAAAAAAAGAAAGAAAGAAAGGTCGGGCTTTCAGTTTACCTGGACGACATGTACGAGTGAGTGAGTGAGTGAGTGAGTGAGTGAGTGAGTGAGTGAGTGAGTGAGTGAGTGAGTGAGTGAGTGAGTGAGTGAGTGAGTGAGTGAGTGAGTGAGTGAGTGAGTGAGTGAGTGAGTGAGTGAGTGAGTGAGTGAGTGAGTGAGTGAGTGAGTGAGTGAGTGAGTGAGTGAGTGAGTGAGTGAGTGAGTGAGTGAGTGAGTGAGTGAGTGAGTGAGTGAGTGTGTGAGTGAGTGAGTGAGTGAGTGAGTGAGTGAGTGAGTGAGTGAGTGAGTGAGTGAGTGAGTGAGTGAGTGAGTGAGTGAGTGAGTGAGTGAGTGAATAAACTTTTATTTGGTCCAGCAAAGCGCGATAAAACGCGCACCTGGCTAATCCCACGACGGGACTGACAGATCTAGTCTGCCGGCGCGATCGCGGGCGCGCTGGACGGCCAGGATTTGATCCTCAAATACGGGACTTCGCAGGAGGGCGTCCCACTCTTCCTTGGTGAACTTCGGGCCCAGCGACCCGCACTCCCAGAGCATATGAGGCAACGTAGCTACTTCACCACAGGCCACGCAAGAACAATTGGTATAAATCTCTGGATATATGCTATTAAGGGACGCCGGATTTGGGTACGAGTTCGTTTGTAGAAGTCTTAGTGTGACCGCCTGCGGCCTGCTTAACTTGGAGTGAGGCGGGGGGAAAACCCTTCTCTCTAAGTAGAAGAATTTAGTTATTTCATTGTGTGTGAGAGGAGCGTCTCGGTGTCCGGAGAGAGAGTCGCCCGACCCGAGGGCAGCGCGGTCGGTAAAGCCACGCGCAGCCTCGTGGGCAGACTCGTTGAGGTTCAGAGGAACCCCCTCAATCGCCCCGACGTGTGCAGGGAACCAAAGGATCGAGTGCATGGAGGTGTTGCCGTGTTTGGCGCCTTTCAGAATTTGAACTACCTGCCGGGCTACCCGGCCTTTCTGGAATGCCCTGATGGCGGCTTTCGAATCGCTATACACCCTGTCTCTCCGACCGTCTTGCATGGCGAGTGCAATGGCCACTTGCTCGGCCACCTCTGGGTTCGTCGTCCGGACGGAAGCACAGTTGATAACTTTGCCCAGCGTGTCAACGACGGAAACCGCAAAAGCCTTGCCGTCTCTGTATGCAGCTGCGTCCACGAAGCTTGCTGCGATTTTGTCCCTGTTTACTTGCTTTAGCATATTCAATGCTCTTGCCTTGCGACGACCTGCGTTGTGAACGGGATGAACGTTGCGGGGCAAAGGGGCGACCACGATCGTCTCCCCTATTTCTCTGGGGATTTGGGTGTCTTCAGCCAAGTTCTTGGTTGGTGCGAGTCCGATCTCCTCGAGGATACGCCTGCCGGCCGGCGTGGTGGACAGCCGAGTTAGCTGGGCCCGTTCCTGAGCCTCGGCTATCTCCTCCATGGTGTTGTGTATGCCGAGCCGAAGGAGGTCCTCTGTATGCGTTCTGACGGGCAGCCCGAGGGCTCTCTTGAAGAATTTTCTAATGAGGGCATTAAGCTTTTCCCGCTCGGCTCTGAGCCAGTTGTGCATGGCCACCGTGTAGGTGAAGTGACACAGCACAAAGGCGTTGATGAGCCGAAGCAGGTTGTCCTCCTTGAGGCCACGATGTCTGTTCGTGACCCTTCGTACAAGGCGAAAAGCATTGTCGGTTTTCGCAATTATCTTGCGTAACGCAGTGCCGTTGCCGCCGCGTGATTCTATAAACATACCCAGGACTCTGATGGTGTCGACCCTGGGTATCGGGTCACCGCTCCGAGTGAACAGGTGAATGTCACTTTCCGAGACCGGTTTCCAGCCCTTGGGTCTGCGCCCTTTTTCTTTTCTATAAAGGAGAAGCTCAGATTTGGTCGGGGAGCATCTGAGTCCGGTGGGTAGCAGGTACTGCTCCGTGACGTCTACCGCCTCTTGCATGGCGCTTTCCACTTGCCCTTCGCTACCGCCGGTGCACCAGATGGTGATGTCGTCTGCGTAGATGGTGTGTTTGATACCTTCAACTTGGGCCAGATTCCTCGAGAGGCCGATCATGCAGATGTTGAAGAGTGCAGGAGAAATGACCGAGCCTTGCGGCGTGCCCCGTGAGCCCAGGAGCACCTCGTCGGAGACAAAGTCGCCGATCCGCAGCTTCGCTTTCCTCCCCGTCAGGAACGAACGGACGTAGTTATATAGTCTGGGGCCCAGCTCGAGGTCTGCCACGGAGGCCAGAATGTATTCGTGGAGAACGTTGTCAAAGGCTTTCTCGAGGTCGAGTCCGAGCAGGGCCCTGGTGTCTCTGGTACTGCCGTCGATGATTTGATGTTTGATCATCTTCATGGCGTCCTGCGACGAGAGGCCGGCACGAAAGCCAATCATGTTGTGAGTATAGATGTTCTTCTCTTCGAGATATCTGTTTAGTCTGTTGAGGACGACATGCTCCGCCACTTTCCCAACGCAGGAGGTGAGAGATATCGGTCGGAGGTTGTCCACGTTCGGAGCCTTGCCGGGTTTGGGGATCAGGACGACGTTGGCGGTCTTCCATTGCTCTGGGACGCTGCCGTTTTTCCAGGTTTTGTTGATCTTCTCGGTGAGGTATGCGATCGAACCGTCGTCAAGGTTCCGCAGCATCTTGTTGGTGATTCTGTCGGCACCTGGCGCACACTTCCCCTTGAGCGCGAAAATGGCTTGCCTAATTTCCCCCATGTACATGTACGAGTAAGCATGTGTTTTGGGAAACCAGCACCTACGCCTGTACTCTCAAGACGCTCAACACTATCTTGTATTTGACGCCCAGCATCCGCCGTAGTGGCTTAGTGGCTTTGTCGTGGCGCTGCTAAGCACGAGGTCACACGAATAAATCCTGGCGGCTGCATTTCGATGAGGCCGAAGTGCAAAAACTGCCGTGTATCGTGCATTGGGTGCCCGTTAAAGAAGGCCGGGTGGTCAAAGTTAATCAAGAGTCCCTTACTACGGCGTGCCTCCTAACAAGATCGTATTTTTCGTACTTAATAGCGCATAATCTAATTTTTACATTTTGACGCCCAGCATCTTTTTGCAAGAACATCATCACTCGCGCGCTTTCAGCAGTGGTCACAAAAACCAACCAGACAAGTGTCTCGCGTAACATTTACGACTTTGCCCTTCAAGGTGGCCTGAAAGCCAGATGGTCAAGTGCGCCGGAACTTGACTGACTGTAGTTCGAGTGATTTGTCTTATCTTTATAGCAAATATTTCATAATTATAGCGTCTTCTTACTTAACACTCAACACTTCTCACTTAACACTCAAATTCAGCCAAAGTTGAATCTCTTTATTCAACTTTGGCTGCTGCATATCCGCGAGAGGGGGAGGGGTGCTTTGGGCATTGGAATGGCCGACAGTCTCGCTTGCAACAACTGTGGTTGCGAGGAGACGATCAAGAACGTCCTCTGTGAGCGTCCCCATTACAATGTGGCAAGAAAAGTGCTCGAGACCTCGTTCAAACAACTGGCCGATCCTTGACAGAGGAAAAAGGCTTCAAGTGCTCTACTCAAGTTCTTAGGGACTTCTGAAGGACTTGTGAAGCAACGATGGAATCAGGAAATAATTCAAGTTCGCAATGGCGCGCTGCATGCAATGTGGATCAATTAAAAGCTGCCGTTCTTGTAAAAATACGTTTAATGCTCATAGCTCAGGCTCACGCAATTATGTAGACGTCTGGATGTGCGCGGAGTAGCTTGCATCAGCAACCGATGTAGCTGCAGTTTATGAACATATTTAGGCAGTAGCAATAAAAGTACAATGGAGCAGCGCACATTCAGTAGGTGCAGCTCAAGTTCTTTTGTAAGTTTCATTAGGCTGCAGGAATGTCGTTCGTAGTTAAGTGATATAACTCGAGAGGCCCTGCTTTTAATCCATCTTCACAGTAACGTTTGTTAGCAGCATAATGGCCGTTTCAGCGCAAAACAAATCGAATATTTTAAAACATAAGTCTATCAGGACAAGGGGAAGCTGTTGAAAGTGTTTGCACCATAAAATGCCCGTTGTTAGTTTTGACAGATGAACTTGTTTGCTAGGGTGCGGGTGTGAAAACTACACGTAATCTGATCTTAACCTGCTAACTTAACCTGCTAACCTGCTAACAGTACTTACAATCAAAATGGTTTGTGAATTCGGCGCCGCATTCACGCCCCATGCAAACAAGTTGTTTCAAGCCGTATTGGCTTCAATAAGAAGCCTCTGTACCAAAGAAACGCGAGAATCTCAGAAAGAAAAGAAGAGAAATTGCCTGGTTTGGTTACTTTACACGTGTCGAAAGAGAGAAGATAGAACCGACATATAAAATAAATTTAATTGATTATCACGATTCGCCGCAATAACTAAAGCGTGTTCCGTATGGTATTTAGCATAGTAAAAAAAGAAAGCTTTTTTTTTTACTTCTAAAAGTTTAGAAAACAATGTAATTGCCTCATGAGCTGTACCTCATGAGGCAGGCCCAAGATATTCTCGCAGTGTATATACATCTAGTGGATGTACCGAGGCAAAATGATCAAAAAAACATAGCTGACCTTTTACAACACTACACGTCACGTAGTTTCTCGTCCTTCCCATATTTTTTTGCTGCCGTACTCATAAATATTTCATTATTTTTTCACTATCTTTTTCGGAACTTTTCAGAAATTTTCAGATCTAATTACTATGGAATTACAGATAATTACTGTAGAGCTGTAGCAAAGCCAAAGTGATTTGTTTCGGTATTAATGTACCTGTTTTATTATTGATGATGCAGACATAGGCATGTCTGCAGCATTGTATCTGCTCACGCACTGTTCACTGAGGCGTTTATTTCTATTATTATCATTGTTATCATTATTATATCATTATTTTTCCTACTTCGCGCAGGCAGAATCCCCGCGGTCTATCAGCGGGGGTAGGGGGGTGGGGGTGCTTCGGTTTTTTGCTTCTAAGTCTTTAGGCTCGATTACATTCACTCCAATAATAAACTGCACAAAACTATTCCCTTTTCATAGCATCGCCATATTTTTATACTGCCGGACTGCCAGTAAAAAGAGCAAGAACAAACAACGAGGACAAAGCAGCTATCATTCACTCGTGCATGCTATACAGCGTCCATTCGAATCTAGGTAAAAGCGTATGCGCCGAGATCAATGGCGTCAGCGCTGACTCAGCATTCAACTTTTCTTCTATGTGTGCAGTTAGCTATTTTTTTTCTCTATATATCTGTCTCTCTCTTTTATTTCAGCAAACGAGAAGGGGCGGCCTGAGCGAAATCGAGTATATTCATTGCCAAAGGTCATTGCTAGTGACAGCAGACCAGGTCGGACGCCGTTCGGCGTTCAGCGAGACAGCGTTTCGAACTGTTCGGAGTAATTAGCGCGCTCTTTGTCCAGAGTTGCCGGTCACCTGTCTTCTGGAACAAGCAACAAAACGGTACCGAAATCGGGCGTGGGATCCTTCAGAGTCGCCCTTAAAGGCGCGTAATCTCTGGGAGGATTTACGGCGCATTAGGTTGCCGAAGCCAACAGAAGCTCCCTTGCGCACGTGAAGCAGGATTACGGGAAGCGCGGCTGTTGTTCAGGCTGCCAGGAGGATTCGCGAGGAATTTCGGGAGCAACAAGTGAGCAGCCCGACGATAACGAGGCGATCTGCTTAACGCTAGGAAGAGCGCATACTGTCAGCAGTACAGTAGAGCTGCTCTGATAGGAAAAGCTCGCGGTAGCAGAAACTGAACGCACAGGGGTGCTCTCAAGCGCGGAAAGAAATTCGGAACTTTTTTCGACGCTGGAGATTAGTGGCGAGCAGAATTCAATCCTCGTGTTCCTCTTTTTGTATAGTGCCTGCCTGACGCTCCCAGAAAAGCATTATAGCCCGTGCCTAAACAAATAAAAGCAAGAACAAGAGTTAACATAACTGTTTCTATTGGATTTTAACCTATAGAATTTTGTCTTGTTATTCATGTATTAGTTGACTTTAATGTTTTAGATGTCGGATGATTATCTGCAGCCGGAGTCGCTGAAATTTTCCTGTATTTAATACAAGAAACTCAATTTAAATATCTGTATTATTGTCCAAATTAAACGTCAAAAGGTGTCACGCGTTAACAGTTATGATCAACTTTCTGCGCGCACCACATGTTTAGCGCGCCCTATATTGATCTAGAAAGCAATACGCATCCAACAGCGGCTTGTTCTATAGCGCTCGACACTATAAGGGCAACGCGCTTTTCGCCATTTATCAGAGGCAGCCGACACGCGCATGTCTGCAAACCTGGTCGAGATGGAAAGCACCCGATTTATAGGGAAGGGAGGGGGGGGGGGTGGAAGCCGCACGCCGCGCACCCAATCAATCTGCAGGCGCAAGGAAACGAAGAGAGCTCAATCTCGCACACGCACGCGCGTGAGACGAGAAAGGAGGAAACGGTGGCGCGGAAAGGCGGCCCGCTTTTATAGGTCGCCCAACTTTTGAAGGTCACACAATAATAATAATATTTGGGGTTTTACGTGCCAAAACCACTTTCTGATTATGAGGCACGCCGTAGTGGAGGACTCCGGAAATTTTGACCACCTGGGGTTCTTTAACGTGCACCTAAATCTAAGCACACGGGTGTTTTCGCATTTCGCCCCCATCGAAATGCGGCGAAGGTCACACAGCGCGCGAGCGGCTCGCAGAGAGCGTGAGTTGAGCTTCGCTCGGCGCTGAGAGATCGGCTTAACGTGCGTACACGCTGGTTGGCTGTTGTCTAGGCCTAATTTTAGAGCGCTATGGGTTCAGAACAGCTGCCGCGCGCGGGCTCTCCCACCGCACGGCCGTCGCAACGACGAGCTGCGGTTTGCGCCGCGAGCTGCGCCGACGATCGGCACGCCATCAGTCGCTGCCTAGAAGTACCTAGAAGCTCACATGCGCGCCGTCTGGTGCAGCCGTCTGGTGCAGCCTCTGTCTGGAGCAGCGGGTTCGCGGAGGAGCTTAAAGCCGCTTGCAAACGCAGCGCGCGAGTCACACGAACACGCCAACGTGAAGGGATTCAGAGTGCGACAGAAACACGAACATGTCAGGTGCATGGTGTCGCCGCGTGTACGAACGACAATATTAAACAGGCGAGCGCAGTTCGACCAATGATAAAGCCACCATACGTGCTTTTATTTACACCCTCTCTCACTAAATCCATATATTTCATTTAGAGCCAAAGCTGACGTCATCTAAGCAGCAACCGAAGTTTTGAAGATCGCAAGAAGGAACAGCTCGAAATCGCCCGGTATACCTGCTCGCTAAACCCTCCTCCTGATATCCATGGGATAAAAGGGCTAAGGTGAAGGGCAGTGACGAATAACTGCCACGTTCTTAGCTGCACAGCTCTGTTAATGTGGCCGTGTATCATCTGACGCCCAATCTATCGCTTCAGCAACGCTGCACGTGGTTTAAGCGCAATGAAAGAAAAGACGAGGCTGCCGTTGACTGACATCCTGGCGCATGCTCGAAGCTTGTTGAGCGCGACGCCACATGTTCAATAAGCGTGTCAGGCAGGAAGCCTCGTTCTCCAGTAGCACAATGAGTCCAGCAAGATGGCGAGACCCCATTTCGAAGGCGCCGAGAATAGGACGAAGGAGCTGGGGGAGACATGTGATTTTCAGCGCTGACGCCAATCAACACAGGAAAGTCCTCCCTCGTCACAAGATTGTTTTTCTTATTTTAATTATTCATTTCAATATTATTTTTCTTTTTGCTCCTAGTCAGAGGAAGTAGATCTTGTCGGAAGGAATTAAGACGAGAATGTATTAACTCCGCAAGGGGTCCTCCTGCCGGCGCCTTAACAGGCGCCGCTTTTTCGCTGCGGCATGTCTGATTAAAGCGACGCAATTGAGAGAAGAAATAAAAAGAAAGAAAGAAAGAAAGAAAGAAAGAAAGAAAGAAAGAAAGAAAGAAAGAAAGAAAGAAAGAAAGAAAGAAAGAAAGAAAGAAAGAAAGAAAGAAAGAAAGAAAGAAAGAAAGAAAGAAAGAAAGAAAGAAAGAAATGGCTGTGGCTTAGGTAAGGTTAAGCCCAGGATGCGAAGCATACTAGCCTTTATTTTAGTTGTTGAACCACTGTTTAGCTTGGTGAACTGCTGTTGCTTGGCTATATTTGGTTCGGCTAGACGAAGAAACAACTCATGCGTTACTCTGCTTCGCCTTGGACGCCCCGCATTGGACGCGGTGAGCGTCGAGCAACGCAGCGTTCGGCGCGGCAACGAAATGTGCGCCTGAGCAAGCGACGCACGCCTGAGCCTTAAAAACAGCTCGTTTCTAAGGCAACACCGCATTCACTAGAGGCGCTTTTGTACCGCTTTGAAGCATCGTACTCGTGGCTCAGTGGTAGCGTCTCCGTCTCCCACTCCGGAGACCCTGGTTCGATTCCCACCCAGCCCATCTTGCAAGAGTTGAGCCAAAGCCACTTCTCCTCTCTCGTGACGTCACGGTGTCAGGTGGTATTCAAGGCGACACCGCCGCGCCTGAGGAGCTGGGTTGAGCCCTCGTAATATGGTTCGCATAAAAAAGAAAGACATGATAACAAAGCTTTGAAATGTTAGAAACGGCATGAACCTTCTGTTGGTTATTACTTCCCTATCATGTTTTGTTTTTAGGAGTGGAAATTATGGATCATCAATATATGTTGCAACAATTTGCTGATCTTTCAACTGGACATACGTATGTACGTGTATTGACATCACTCAATGCATGTATATACCAACGCTTAACATTATTCTCTCAGTTGCCCAAACGAAACTTATTTCATCGCGCCTTCTTGCGCTACTCCAACGCTGGAAAAGGCAAACAGGCAGGAAAGTGCAAAGCCATTCTAAGCCTAAATGTGTATGTGTCAACTCTGAATGAGAAGACAATAAGAAAAGGGGCCTGTAAAAAAGAGAGAGAAGTCATAAGGGTAGCCCTGTTGGCTACCCTGCACTGGGGAAGGAAGAAAGGGTAGTGAAAACTTCACCATTTCGTAAAGCAAGACAGCACGTGCTCCTTGTTTCAGTTTTAATACGCGTCCGCTTTAAAAGACGCATTTATGAAACGACTTCTGTAATAAAATTTATTTTTACCTGCTCGAGCTCTAATTCATTTCCCTGTAAGGTTAGCCACTGATTTTCTTTCCCTTCCGTTAATCCGTCAGATGAGGCCGTAATTATTTTTATAACATTTAGTATTGTTTCGAAATCTCTCTTGGAGCTTCTCTTTGAGCAAGAAAGAGGAAGAAAAAAAGTACAGCGCGTGCATTGCTCTTAATGCCGCTCACATTTAATTTCTCCATGACCTAAGCTCGTTACACAAAGCAGGTTACGCCTCAAGCTCCGTTAATGGCCTGCCTCGTCCGCGCAGGAGCAGCAAGGATTAATGCGTGAAACACGCGCACGCTAGTAGAATGCTGACGGTAAAAGACCCATCACAGGATGCTTAACTTCGTTCATACAAAATTGCGAAATAGGGAAAGACCTCCCTATTCTTGTTACTGGGCAAAGACAACTCTCTGCTTCTTCTCAAGGGAGATGCGAACACAGTGACAGACATTAGGGGTTGTCTGCTTTATCGCCTTTATATGAGCAGTTCTTTCTTTCTTTCTTTTTTTTTTGAATAACGAATAATACCAGGGATTGCATCAGGTGTTTGATGTTTTAATGCAATAAGGAATGACGCAACATCACCCAGGTGAAGACGTAACTTTTCCTGAAGCGATCATAAATAAATAAAATTTATATATTTCGTATACGGTGGCAGTAAGTTTTTGGGTGACGAAAGCAGATATTTTCACGACAGTTGTACATTGAACATGAGTTTGTGTCTGTTGTCATGCATCTATGTAACTTAGGTGGCTCTAAGGGCTCAACGGGCTCTAAGTAAAAAGTATTACTCGGGGTAGCATAAAAAAAGCATATATGTCTGAAAACAATTATAATAGCTTTTTTTCGCTTTTGTGTTTCTTGTTGGCTGATTGATTGCAAGCTCATTGTTAACATTATGTAAACCTTCATATTAATTTATCAATTTATTAATTGAGTGAGTGAGTGAGTGAGTGAGTGAGTGAGTGAGTGAGTGAGTGAGTGAGTGAGTGAGTGAGTGAGTGAGTGAGTGAGTGAGTGAGTGAGTGAGTGAGTGAGTGAGTGAGTGAGTGAGTGAGTGAGTGAGTGAGTGAGTGAGTGAGTGAGTGAGTGAGTGAGTGAGTGAGTGAGTGAGTGAGTGAGTGAGTGAGTGAGTGAGTGAGTGAGTGAGTGAGTGAGTGAGTGAGTGAGTGAGTGAGTGAGTGAGTGAGTGAGTGAGTGAGTGAGTGAGTGAGTGAGTGAGTTTAACGTCTTACAGTACAGCTGGGCTTCAGATTATGTTCAATCAACCCTATGTCTTTAGCGTTCGCGTAAGTGCAATTCCGAGAGCGCTTTTGGCTTCTCCGCCTTTAGGAACGCGGCCACCTTGAAAAGGAACGCTGTCAAAGTCTGATGCAGAAAACCAAGCTTGCACTGTTTCAGTGCTCGTGAGTTCAGTATGACAGTGCTTGAGCAGGCGTCCTTAAAAGGAAGCTTAAATTCGGGTGCTCCAATGTAAATACATGTAGAAGGGGAATTCGTTTTTCTCGTCAACCACTGCACCAAATTTGACAAGGTTTGTTGCATTTAAAAGAAAAGCCTAATGACTGTTGGTTTCGAATTTTTGATTTAGGCCGCCAATTTTTCATTAAAAAAATTTCGAAAATCGCTAATTTTCAGAAAATGAAACTCAAGTTTACAACTCTGATAATTCTGCAATGAAAAATGATTTAACAATGTTGTGAATTGCATATAATAGTACACCTGAAGCGGACAAAATTGATATGTTACACATGAATGTGAAAAAATTTTGTAATATGGAAATACAGCTTTTGCGAAACCCTTGTACACAACGTAACGAATTCATGTAAGATAAAAATTAGCATGTCGAATTTGGTCGCTTTGAATGATATAATAGATTCCGTTTACAGTACCCCGATATCTGCTCTTGATACAGAGTTATTAATTTGTAAACTTGGTGGTTCTATTTTTTTAACTTCCAAATTTTTGCAAATTCTTGTAAAAAAATTAAAGCCCTAAATCGAAATTCCGCTACCAACAGTCAGTACAATTTAACTTTCTCTCTCAAAAACAACCAATTTCATTAAGATCGCCACAGTGATTATCTCAGAAACGGGTTGCATTTGAATAGGCCGCATCGGAGTTGGGCCCGAGCTAAAGCTTCCTCTGAACATAATTGCTAGTTCTTCCTCAGAAATAAGCTTCTCCTTAGATTTTTTCCTGAATATGAATACAGGGAGCTGCTAAGCTTCGATGCCCAATTTCTGAGCTGTAATGCCATCTCACGTGCCGGCACTTTTCAGAGTCATCGAACTAGCATGACTTTTTTTCGCATGCACTTCGTCTTGCATGCGCGTCTTTACCGTTAATGATGTCTGCACCGGTATAACGATCCCACTCCAAGTCTACTCCTTTCCGCGCATCATCAGGGCTACCAGTGGCCCACCAGCTAGCTCATCATCAGGATCGGCCTGTCAAGAGCGGTGGCAGGTAAGAGATAGTCCATCAATGGGAATCCTTGAATTATACCAACTCTGCATCCTTTCGCCGCTTTGCACCCTTCCGCCGCTTTGCACCCTTCCGCCGCTTCGAATGCTTCACTCGCACAGAGCAGCTATCTGGAGTCAGCGTTTGTTACCTTCCTTGCTCTTCCTTCGGCATCTGTCGCTAAGCGGAAGCGCTGACGAAACAAACTAAAGACAGGTTGCGTTTCACTGTTCACTGTGAACAGTGGCAGGTTTTTGCAGACTAACAGGCGCACACTGGCGGAAAAGGGCGCACGTCGGTGTGATACCATTGCGGCAACGTTCACTGGAGCCAGCGACACTCGGAAGAGCGTGCCCGCTGCAAACCGCGACGTCTCTCGGCTCAGGTCACGAATGGAGACGTAAAACGCCGAACGTGGCGTGAACCGCGTGGCGCAAGGCGGCACCTGCCGCCAAGGAAGTGCGGCCGGCTGTGCGCCCAGCACGGGGCGCAAGCAGTGTGCGCAAACAGCAGGTCGAGCGCTCCGCGGTTTGCTGTCAAGGACCAGTGGCCTGTTTATAAACAAATGCCAGGCTAGTCTTGGCAGTGGCTCCCCGACCCGGGACTGCCAACGCCCTCTTTTGATGAGTCACCGGGTCGCCGCTGCTGAGGCAGCGAGCCGGGCAAGTTTTGCTTGCCTTTTATACTTGCGGCAGCACGGCCTGTCAGCAGTGTGACGTATAAAATGGCGTCTCACTCTCGGAAACCGAAAGGATGCGCCACCCCTGTCGTGTGCCATCCTGGCACGAGCTTTTCCACTCCGCTGCGCCCCGCAGCAAGTAACACAAGGAACAACTTCTTAGTGTCGAAACGAATGATGCTGCGGCAAATGGGGGGTCTTTGTTTTAGCAGAAGAATGTGCGTCACGTGTTCGGTGGGAGAGACGGAGTAGTCAGGTTGACAGTTGTTGCCTTGCTTGAACAAAAGAAAAAAAAAAGAAAGAAACGCAGCTCCCTGGCAATGACAAGTTAAGTCTATGCTATAGCATTTGTGCAATCCTTCTTTCCCGCTGACATTTCTGCTAACAACCGCCTGGTATTTTATATCTCACGCACATTCACGGCGCTTTAAAGCGTAAAAATAAACAAAGCAGGTGAAGCGCTACTCGAGTCCTTCGTCAACAATGTTCAGGACGGCTGGGACGTCGTTATTCGCGTAGCTGCGCATGTTGTCAGTCGCCCCCGCCAGGGTGCTCCGCGTCTGTAAGACCTACCGCGGTCGCGGCGGCCGCTTGTTCGTGGGTCTCCGCAATCATCAATCCCGAGCAATAGTCGGTTGAGTCTACTTGAAAAGCGCAGCCCAGCGAGCGAAAATAGAGACATTGTAGCTGTGTTCTCGAAATACGGGTGCCAACTTCTTGTCCTTAAAACGCTTTACACAATACTTTAGATTCATATACGGTGCAGAGCATTGAAACCAACGATGTCAGTTTGCGATATGAACTTGCGCTCGCTTACGAGCTCCTTCATCTGCCTTCATGTCGCCGTCTTTTTCTTCAATCTTGATGCCTTTTTAACAAGAACGCTATTTAGAACTCTGGTTCCTGCAGCGTCGTCTGCTATACGCATATATAGGGTGGCCCAGCTAACGCTAGCCAAGCTGTCCAACGAAAAAAAAAAGAAAGATTCGCTGAACACGGCGCACGATACGATTTTAAGACCTACTTTGTTTGGCCGTCCAACCTGTGATGAACCAACACCCTAGGTCTTATGACTGCATCTTGCACTGCGTTTTTTAAATATTTTTTCGTTGTACTGCTTGGCTAATGTTAGCTAAGACTCACGTATTTAAGCTAATAGGTGGATTAAACTCGCGTTTGACTGGCGTACTTCTTTTTTTTACGAAAACCATGTCCAACCCTAACGACATCGCCTGCTCCATTTCAGCAAAGCCCCTTGCTTTTTCAAATGCAAATTTGTTGGCAAACAGAATGACTGATGAATAATAAAAGACGCTTATCTAAGAAGAAGATACGTATCGTCACCATTGTTAAAATAAAAGGTCACTCACTCAAAATAAGTTTCTCGCTTACACCATTTAGCATACAGAGTGATCATTCTTAAGTTTTCTGGAATTTTGAATAATAGCCTGCTGCAGATAAACATAACTCTACACCTGGATTATTCAGACAGGAGCACAATACCTGCGCTAGGAATCGAAACCCATATTCATCTAATTCGAAACCACTAAATAACTTCTTAGTTAATTTTAGTTAACTAGTTAGTTAGTTTAGTTAAACTTAGTTAACGTAATAGGACGTTGCGAACGACCGATTTTGTTCGGCTCATTGAATTTCGAATTGTCATTCATACAAACTTAACGCAAAACACATCGACACATGAGAATCAGTGCTTTTAGAGAGACTGACAGGGAGCCCACTAAAGTGGAATTCCATTCTTGGCGCTCAAAATCGTAAAGAAAGATTGAGTAAGAAAAGTGTGAAACATCAGGTTACGCAGAAATGGTCACTAGGCTATGGTTGCTAAACAACAGCTACTAAACAACAGTAATTAAGAAACGATTACTAAATCCATAATGCCTTCCACAACCGATTTCGATCTGTTATGGGATACAGAAAACTAAAACTGGTGCTTGTCACGTATCACTAACTACGGTTGTGACAAAGAAGCAATGCTCAGTAACCACAAGCCTGTGCTGAGGAAATCGCGCTGCCGCAACAGTGGCCACGTATTTGACGCACCTTGCTGGGATGCTAATCATGGTTATTCAGTGTCAGAATTCTCTTTACGTTTGCGTCAAATCTAAAAAAGGGCGCAGTGTTTCGCGTATTTGTATTCACATATACATAGAGGCACAGTGTCTATAATATCGCCGTTCACTTCTACCCCCCGTTCACCTCGTCCCAGTAACAGTTACAAAAAAAAGAAGAAAGAAAGAAACTAAGAAATAAATAAAGAAAGAAAGAAAGAAAGAAAGAAGGAAAGAAAGAAAGAAAGAAAGAAAGAAAGAAAGAAAGAAAGAAAGAAAGAAAGAAAGAAAGAAAGAAAGAAAGAAAGAAAGAAGGAAAGAAAGAAAGAAAGAAAGTAAGTAAAACAAGTAAGAAAGAAAGAAAGAAAAGCAACGCGCGTTGATAACATTCTGTGTGCACAAGTATTGACGTAACCGCTGCAATAAAGAGGACATGACACGCAAGCCATACACAGTCGTAGATTAAGCTTTAGTGAACAGGTTAGCATGTATAGAAAAATTGATTACGCACACCACAGTTGCATGCGCCAACACCGTTACCATTATCCGGCACGCCCACAACGGCTGGAGCCATAGTACATAGAACATCAAGCACAGCAAGTTCAAACATTTAGTTATACATCTAGCGCGCGTTTTCACAATGTATAGTCGGATATCTTTGGACACCTCACAATTGCAGGCAAGGCCAAGAGAAAGAGACAATGAAGAGAACAACACGCAAGGACTACGACCAGCACTTCATTCTGCTGGTGGTGACCTTAGCGACGCGTTCGCAAGAAGCGCTGGATGAATTACTTTCTCTGCAACACCTGCGTATTCCGTTTACAAAACGCCTCTTCACCACGATAGAAAAAAATTTCGTGCTGCTAGTTTTCTGTTTCTTCATCCCAGAGCTTTCCAGCCGATAGGGGCGTAGCCCACGCCCCGAAATAAATTACAATAAGGAAGGTTCAAAAAATCTAAGCATCCCTGAAACACTTTTCGTCAATATTGCATGCTTTTCCCTCCCTGTTTCTACTGCTCTTCTTCTCGTCTCGCGACTGCACAAACGATGAATGAAAGATGCGTGGGCGCTTTGCAGCAGCTGCAGCACCTGTGATGCTAGGCCAGCAATCCGTAACCACGCAACTTTTTTTTTTGCAATTTTCGCGTTTCCCATTTTCTAGCGTGACAACGTGAACAGGCCATTCTGCCATGTGGATTTTATTTTCGCTGGTTCGAGACAAAATGCTTTTACGCAATCGCACCAACGAAATATTGCGAAATATTAAAAATGACCGCCAGGAGGTTTCCAGGACCCTTTTAATGAAGTGTATATATATATATCGGAGAAGGCTGAAAAATACATTAGTATTCCCTGTTAATACATACAAAACACCATACGAATTCGGCTTTTCTGGGTTCGTACAGCCACCGCGTGTTCCTTTTTTTTGACAAGCACAATTATAGTTGTGGTCATGATTAATTTTACCATGCACGAAGAAACATCCTGTCCAGCTTTACGTTTGCATGGACTATGGGCTGCAAGAAGCAAACGCACTGGAGGTCCTCATAGCGAAATTAGAGAAAAAAAGAACTAAAATAGGTGGCTGACATTCGGATAAAACTGCCTTTTGAACGCCATTCAAATACGCGAGAGTCATTTTCCAGTAGCGTAGCGCTCGATATTTTCTCTATGGCGCTTACCAATACAGGCCAGAGAGCTCATGTACAGATATGTGCATGGAATGGTGAATTATGTTTCGCATAAGTAAATTTTACCTAACATAAAAAGTAAAAGCAACGTTCAAATATTAACAAAACTAATGCTTTCACCATGATGGCTTTGGCTGTATGTTATAAATTGTGTTATAAGCATGGAAGAAAGACGACATTATTTTAGATTTCTGGGTCAATCATGCTCATCATTCTAAATTTGATCGTAATTTGCTTTTACCAGCGAGGCGTTACTCCAAGGCCTTACCAAGATGTGCGGTGACAGATAAATTACATTTCTTCACTCCTTCGAAATGAAATCACGGAAACACCCAGATAAACCAGATACAAGACAGCACCTTTCTGTGCACTGACAGAGCGCTCAGTTTTTGAGGACCAAGAAATAGCCGAAAGGTATTGACTTCAAGATCAGTAGATCTCAGTTTAAAAAAAAAAAAAATGTTAGAAAAGTCGGGCGCAAATCATCTACGATGGAGGAGGAGGAGGAAAAAGAAAAGTAGAAGGCAGGGAGGTTAACCAGAATAACGTCCGGTTGGCTACCCTACACCGGGGGAATGGGAAAGGGGAAAGCAAAGATCACAGGGAGAGAGAGAAGAAAAGGAAAGAAGGAAATTGCTGCAAGTTCGCTGACGCGTATGGTTTTACAGAAGTTGCATTAATAGTCACAGGTGGTTGGATAGTCATTTACGATGACTATCCAAGTATGCCAATAGCCTAAGCCCGTCATGTATGAGCCGTGTACGAGTCACCGCGAAGACAGCGCGAAGTCCTGCCCGTGGACTCCAAGATCGCGTGGCCTTCGAATTTGCGCCGGTAGTGCGCCGGTGCGTACGAGCCGTGTACTGTAGCAGGGATCCTCTCTCCTGCTTCCAGCGAAGTCTGGGCGTGGCCTCCGAGATGCGTGAAGCTCCAGTGGATGCGGACACTGACGATTAAAATCCATCCCTCCCCATGGGCATTCGTGAGGCAGTACGCTAAAACGTCGAGCTGCTGGGGTTGAAGAACCCGTGTGACGCGTTTTGGATTCCGCCCAGCACCGGTGAAATTTTAAAGGTCTGAATTTTCGAGTGCACAACCTTCGGGATGGGCCCGCATTTTTAGAAAGTACTACCTCGGGAACGGCCCACAAGTTTAGACTGCAGAAACTTCGAGATCGGCCTACGAAAACGGTAGATAGGTTAGATAGCGGGAAAGAAAACTGGTCTGACAAAGCCAAGAATGCTAGTCGCATTAAAAGGCCTACTGGACGCCGTGCTTTAGGCACCTTTCTACTGTTGCTTCCGCTAAACAGTTACTCCTTCCCTACTTATGAGTTATTTTATACTTCACAACTTACTTCTTTTCTCTATCTCTTCCCTGTTTCCCATACTTATTTATTTTCTTATGTATTTCCACCTATCTGTCGTGCTTACGCAAATACTCGGGACATGGGATGTTGATAGGTAGTCTCTGTCATCCTAGCATATACGACCTGCCTCTTCTACTTAAAGTGCAAAACTCCAAAGCGTGCTCCTAAAGGGCTAATGTCAGGTTTGTTGCTGTGACAGGTAGTTTGCAGTGCTTTATCGGGAAGGGGCCCACAGCTAGTAAAGCCGACGAAATTTCGCGTATCGAGATTCTCGCAAGTTGCGAGTTCATCGCAGCTCCACCACTTTTGCGAAAATAAGTGTCTATGCTGCCCCGCTCCCGCCGCCACCCATCTCCCACCGGCTTGCACCTTATCTCTCCCTCCTCAGAGAAAAAAAAAGAAAGAAAAAGAAAGAAGGGAAGGAAGAAAGCGGCGGCTACTGGGCTCCCTTCCCAGAAAAAGCGTGGCGATTCACAGCGGCGGCGACACAGAGAGCGAGGCGGCCAACCTCGCGCATCATTCGCTGCCACGCGTGATGAACGATGACTTGTCTACTGAACTCATGGCCAATCTGGAGCAACAGGAAGACGAAGCTCGACAGCGCACTTTTTCCACTCCCATCCCTTTCGCGATGGCTGCTCGCCGCGCTCGGAGACCGCCGCGCACGGCCTAAAATAGCGGCACCCCGCGAGCGAGCTGCAGCCAGCGAGCGCTGAGCGTCATCCGGCGAGCGGCTGTGCTGCCGTGTTTTCCACTCGGAGCTGTACACCACTCTCGGGGCAAAAGTTTCCAGAAAATATTATAACAACGCTCGCTCGGGGCGAACGCAACTGGGAAAATGGACGCGACAAACAGGGACGGTCCGCCGTGGCTCCCTGTGGAGTGGAAGAAAACGACGATGTCTTTTGCGAAGCCGAGTTCAACGCTCAGGCCGACCGATCGACGAAGACGTCAGCGACACCGGTTGCACCTCTGAGTGGAAACCGCTAGCGTGCTTTCTGGGATCCTACAGGCACTCGCGCACTAGCTGCTGACAACGGCCCCGACTGGAGCTCGTTGCACTAGCGCATCGTTTGGTCACGCCGATGGTGCGTGTGCCTTCGCACAGGCCTCATCACTTACGGTCGTGCTACTCGACCCCGCGCTGCCTGCTGCGAGCCGCACAGTGTATCGCGTTATACTAATAAAACACGGGCGGCTGTATATGAAGTTCTACAGATCGAGGGTCTTTGCGCCCTTCCATTGTTGCTTTATTGTTGTACTTCGTGTCCCACCCGAAGGAAGACTCTTCCTATCAGGCGACTTCTCTTGCTGTTTCCGCGCATCCGTGTACAATTTTCTTATGTCGGGTATATATAAAACGAAATATAACAAAAGAACCAAACTATAATAAACTGCGGGTCGCGTCTATTCAGGTGATGAATACTAATGTTGCGTATATATGTATTACGGAATATCAATCAATCAATCAATTAATTGATCAACTAACAAATTATTTATTTATTTATTTATCTAATTAATTAATTAATTAATTAATTAATTTTACTGTCAGTCAGTCAGTCAAATCAATCTGTTTTGTTTTCACCATGAAAGGACGCTCACATTCATGTAACAAAAAAGAAGAAGTCGCGGGTTCGACTACCAGCCCTGGCGGCCGCATTTTGATGGCGGATAAATGCAAAAACACTCCTGTATTTAAATTTAGGTGCACGTTCAAGAACCCCGGTGGTCAAAATCAACCCGAAGCCCTCAATTACGGCGTCTCTCACAGCCCCAGTGTTGCTTCAGGACGCTATCTAGTACACTATCTAGTGCGCTATCTAAGGCATTAGCGCAGTACATGAACTACACCGGTTTGAGAGACCGCTTTTAGTGCTCCTGTGCATCCTCCCACTTCCACTCAGTGCTCACTCCGATTGCTTCCTCTTCTCATCTTTCTGTTCCCCCTTTCCCTTTACCCCCATTATAGGGTAGCAAACCGGAAGCTCGTCTGGTTGACATCCCTGCCTTTCTTATTCTTGCTTTCTCTCTCTCTCTCAACCTCAGGAATTAGTCATTCGATAGGGACGCTTCCCGATAGGCCGGCATTCGGTCACCCGTTACTCATGAGAGCAATCAGCACAAGATCGTTGCGCTCGTCGCGCTGACGGCACTGACGTAAGAGACAGGCACTGAGTCGAATACCCTGTAGAGCAGAATACCTGTAGAGCATGAACGGCGACCCGGTCGACAAAACCCTGACGATACGACGAATACACTCACGTGATCTGAGCGTGGTGTCGAACGTCACCTTAGATCTCTTGAGGCCTATGGAGAGCGGGACACTCAAGCGCGCGCAGCCACGGACCAAGCCACGCGCATAATGTCGTCTTGTCATTGTACAGCGGGTGTGTTTGTAGCAGCAAGTGGCCTCGACGACCGTCATGTTAGACCTAATGGCGCCCACGCGATGCGATGGCCGCTGCTATTCTGACCACTATGCTAGCGCAAACAGCTATACGATTTTGTCTTCAGCTTCCTCGCCAAGTTTTAAAGCGAACAGTAGTTAATGCGCACCATGAGAAAGCTGTGCGCCCATTCCCGACTCATATATTGCTAGTTTCAGCTTCTGAAGGCTCATCAGGGTTGGTGAGCAGGGTACCTTTACGCACCAAAAACGAATGATCACCCGACGGTCGTTGCAATACATGTTCAAGGGTTGTGTCGTTTCGTTAACACAGACAATATGAACGTGCAGCGTCAAAAAGGGCAGCACGCCCGTCACATTGAATACATCTAACAATCTGCATAGTACAGTTCACATCGCACCACTTCTATGCCTCCTCGAATCTCAGTCAATATTGTTATGCCTAAGAGTTCAGCTGCGCCAAAGTGTAACCTTTACGAGCCGAGTAACCTACACGAAATGAAACCTCGAAAGACGAACCTTCGTAGCGGCAGGTCTCCAGGAGCTGTGCGATGTATTTGCCCGTAGTACATCGTTCGCACCAACGTTACTTTTGGTTCGGACAGACTGCACGATTTTTAGAGCGCAGCTCTTAGGCGCCCGTTGCTGCAGCGAGCGTCGCCGTCGGCGGCGTCGGCGGCGTAACCGAGTGAACGAGCACAGCGAAAGATGAAAGAGCGAACGCAGAGCGGGAGGTGAAAGACGCGAGCCGAAAACGGCGGAGACCAATGAGAGTGGCCCCCTTCAGTGACGTGTCCGCGAGAAACTGGTGTCATGCGGCCCCGTCCGACCGCTTGGTGCGTACTCGTATCTGGCCATGGCTGGACCGCTCGTTTCGTACTATCGTCTGCTCGCGTCAGCTCTCGCTCGCTCTTGTTTGGTTAGCTTGGTTTGCTCTCGTTCACGCTTGTTTCGATTGTCATGGTTTGCGATTGTTTTATAAGCTGATTGTATGCTGGACGCTAATTGTGTAGTAGTTTCTGGAAGCCACGTGGCCAGCGATTACACTGGAACCTTCGAAAAGTCTTATATAAAAGCCGACGCGCTTGACCCGCAGATCAGATTTTCGACGATCACCGACTCTGCTACATGTCTCTGTCAAATTCTTTGCCTTAATATATCGCGAAATGAAAGCGCGTATAGAGCTGCGCTCAAATTTCACATTAGGAAGTATCGTAATCGCCGGTGAATATTTTTCGTCATTGCGTACTTCTCCCCATTAACTGCGTCAACATTGTACAGGAAGCTGAATGGTCTTCGCGGTTGGTAACGGCCAAGGACTCCCCACTGTCTAGAGACCTGGCACGGAACCAAAAAAGAAGGAGGAGAGACGTAGGAGTCACGCGAGAAGGGGCAGAACAAGTCACGTGGTAAGAACGAGTTCGGCGGTGGCGGAGTCTGTTCAGCGCTGGCGGCGAAGCTCTTGGACAAGAGTGAAGAGGAGGGCCTGGATAATTTAACGAATTCCATTCCAATTCCTTTTTGCTATCTTTTTTTAATTGCGTTTTGTCAGTAGTCTGTCAGCATGGGCGGCCGGTCCTGAACGGTGGGTGATAAGACAGGACTACAATCTAGCGAAAGGCATCCTAACATTTTACCAGCCGAAGACAGGAGCAGGTCGCGTGGTAAAGAGCGTCAGAGGCCACAGAGCGCAGTTACGACGGGGTGGAGCGAAGACGTGGCCAGTGCCGTGCATCAGGTTATTAGGTAGCCATAGAATGAATGACAGGCGGCCACAGTGCTATCGCATTACCGCATTACAGTCCCTCAAGTGTAGCATAAGGGCCTGCGAGTTTTCTTTGCTTTTTGATTGTCGGTTTGAATAATGTTATCACCGTGGTCCATGAGAATGCGCTCGGATGTTAGTAGCATTATTATTATTTTTTTGCGAACAGTTACTTGATTGGGTCAACATCAAAATTCATGAGCTACTCGCCATTTTGGGTTATATCCGCGGTAGCCGAGCGCTGACAACACTTACTTTGATATTGTTACTGACTCCACAGACTTCGTTTATGTATTGATATTGCCTTCTCCACGTTCTCTCTTCCATCCCGCGTAACAAAAGTAACCGACTATTTTCGCTCTTGGTGTAGTAACTTGTCTCATAATTAACGTTGAAAGTATATGTTGCATTTAGTGCGGACATTACAAGGCAGGATTGGCTGAGACCGGATGATGAAAAGGAGTAGTGTGCATAATTCCCAGTGTTTAATTTGGAAGAAAACCTGTGTTTCATGGACGGCTTAATAAACGGTACGCGTTGCTCTGTTTCGATGCAGAAAAAAATAACAACACGAAAATGTAATTTACTGAACGCACCAGTTCCTTCTCAATTTCGTAGACGAAGCCATTAGCAATGAGCCTCTTGTGTCGACACATGCATATATTTCTATTTTACTTTGATACTCCTCTTTTCTTAACAAACACATCTTATCTGCTTCCTTCAGTGCTAGAATAATCGCTGTCCTATGCCACTCCTGCTCCTTCTTTACACGAATCAAATGTTCGAAACAAGCATTAGAGCGGAATGTTAAGGAAAAAAGAAATCTTCCCTCATTCTTCTTGAAGATGCGGAGTGGTAATATGCGATATAGCCTCCGTATATAGCCTATATAGCCTATATAGGTATAGCCTCCGCAAGGGCACTGTCGTTCCTACATTTTTGTGCTTTATCGGAGACTCTGGTAGAGACGAGTTCCCAGAATAATGAGCAGACCCTGCTTGTGTATAAAGTCGAGAGGAGCGCATTCGAGCGTTCATTCAGGCCTGACAGTCCTTATCGACCTTGGAATGTATACGTCTTTCTGCTCGATACCGACAGACTAGGGAGAGCTATAGCGAACAATCTTACTGCAAAATATTTCAGATAGCTCGCTAGCTGTATTTCGTTTATATATATAGGCACTTGTAGGTTGAGGACGCACGCACGAAAAAAGCGATGCTTTATGTCCTACGTTTCGGCCGGGGTCCGGCCTTCGTCATGAAAAGCCGGATAGCTTGGGCTATTAGGCGCTGTCTTTATTCCTCGTAAGGAACAAGAATAGAAATAGTATCGCAGGCTTCCAGGCAGAACAAAAGTTTAGAAGAAGGA
This sequence comes from Dermacentor albipictus, assembly GCF_038994185.2. Taxonomy (NCBI): domain Eukaryota; kingdom Metazoa; phylum Arthropoda; class Arachnida; order Ixodida; family Ixodidae; genus Dermacentor; species Dermacentor albipictus. The sequence continues at coordinate 227,006,793 of NC_091821.1, forward strand.
TCAAGATTTTTAGGCTCATCCGTAGACAGCATCATTTATCAGTGAACAGCCCTTCACAGCAGAGGAAGTTCTTACAGGAACAAACAGTGTTTACAACAACGAACAGTGCTTACGCGGGCTAGCTTCGCTTTGACCTTTGCATCGGCACTTCAATAAATGAGCTTTGTTCACTGACGGAGATCGCGTTGTAGGTTAACCCTACAGCAACCATTTCAATTTCCATTTTGATTTTCTTTAGTTCTTAGGGGAAGTTCCCTGACTGCGGAAGAAATCCGTATGCAGTCTTACTAATGCTAGTGAGAATGCAACCAAGCCAGAAGAAAAAGCTACGTGTATAACAGAAGATATAGTCGTAGTTTCGCCCGAAAGGCGAAGCACTGGTAGCGGTAGCAATGTATTAGATGACTGCACGAAGTAAGGTACGTAGTTTCATCGGCCGTATAACTTGTACTAAACATTAGCTTACTAATTAAATTCACAAGCACGGCGTCACGCGCACACAGGCAAACACGAAGAGACAACACTCGGTGACCGGCGATCGCTAGCTGTCAAAACGCTGACGTGGTGAAGAGGGCCGGCAGCGGGGAGCGAACGCTTCGTGCTGGCGCTCGCTTCACCGCATCTTCTAAACTGGAGATTACGTGACCTGCAACTCTATGCGCGCGGACGGCCATGCGCAGCCACGGACGGGCTAGAGGAGGACACTAGCACTCTCCTCCGCTAGTGCGCGCTTGACCACGTGACCTTCGCCATTGGGCGCGCAGGAAGACGGCACGTATCAAGCCCCCCAGTGTCTCGGCTCACCCTCGCATGCTTATACCCTCGCAACCGCAGCATACGGAGCGCAAAGCGCGATCTCATCGCACTTGTACTTTATACCGAGCACCACGGTGCCGGGAAAAATTCGCCTGGAGTGTGAGTACAGCTGTGATTGAAAAAAAAAATGCAAAGGCAAAGTAGCACTCCTGACAAATGGGCATGAATGAGGTCGATGCATGTCAGTAGCAACTGTACGTTTGCAAGTGATAGGCCTAAACATTTGTAAAGGTGCTTAAAATATCTGTGGCCGCGTTTGAGAGTTTTCATAAGTAATTGAACGCTTAAAATGAGAGCGGCGGTACGCTGCGCGATAGTCACTGCCTTTATTCTGATGGCGAGGCTAATAATTAAACGTCGCGGTGTCTATATGCTCGACGGCCGCGATATCATTGGCTCATATGTAACTTGTCAGGCGTGGTCCGGTATTTGGGCATTCTGCTTTTTTTTTTTGCTTTCCTTCTTTTTGCGAGAGGACGCTAGAATGAATTGTGCGTCAAAAGCCACGCCGCCAAAGGCTTGTATACATCGCGCGCGATCTACGCTGCGCAAGAACATTGCGTGCTGTTGCCTCGGAAATACACACCGAACCTACTAAAAGAACGCTGGATAAAACACTCCCATTCTCCGCACCTGCGTGCGCACGCTACAAACCCAGAATACAGTATGAATTCCGGCATTTGGGCGGTATAGCCCGGTGGTTAGCGCTTCCCTTAATGAAACACACATTGTCGCAGTCGCATAAGTTCGATCCTTGGTGGGCAGCAAAGTTTCGGTTTAATAGTCGAAATGGTCAGTGTGCTGCCAAACGCTGCGTTTTGCTCCACCTTATCGTCAGTATATAGCGAATTCTTCTGCCCAGAAGCAGCGAGGTTGTGAAGCGCACAAACACAACGTATAAATGCGTGTACACGCTTTTCGAACTACCACATATCCTCGTTCCCGGGGATATCCCACCGTTCCGTATTCTACCGTTCCTCCCATTAGCTTTCACGCCTTCTTCCTCACGCTGAACCCTTCCTGGCGGGGTCGAGGCACCTGTAGCGACGGATGCGTCGTAATCTCGGTGGTTCACCAAACCCGCTCGAAGACCCCCGCGGCGAAACGCTGGCCGGCGGCACGATGGTCGCCTTCAACTTGGTGGCAGGTAACCCCTCTGCGCCCCCCACCCCCTCCGCTCCCCCCAGCAGCTGTGCAAAGAAGAGACAAACCTCACTCTGCCGTGTACCGACTATCGATTGCCGGCCGCTAAATTTAGGCCTCGGGGTTGCGGCAGCTCGGGGTACATCTTCCCGCGTGCAGACCGGAGGGTGCATTACCGCCGCCGCACAGAGGAGACCACTTGCTGCTGTCGTCGCGCCCAGGTGCTGCCCGCGGCTGTCGGTGGCGCGAGCGAAGTCGGACCACACTTGGCGGCTTGCGCGCTAACGACGGCGCGCCTGTCGGACGCAGGGCGGCGAGGCTCCCGCTGCCAGCGAGGCTCTTTCACTACCGACCGGGTGAGACAAAATTAGCCGGCTCATCCACACGGCAGGCACCAACGAGTCTCCCGGGTCGGGCTTTAGAAAACTCGCTATCGATTTCGCAGCGTCTAATCGGCGCTCACAAGCTTTGCAAGAAGGGTTTGCCGCGAACCCCGCTCTCCCGACGAGCTTCCCTCCGATGAAGGTATGCACTTTGAAGCTGTGAAAGATATAGTGACACAATAACGCGCAGGATATATAGAGGACACGCACTGAAGCGTTCTGTGCCGACAACGGCAGTTTGAACGTATGCAGCCTAACAGCGAGGGAAGAAAGCAGTCTTTAGTGGCACTGGCTACTGTTTCGCGGTGATACTTGCGGTTGCTTCTCTCTATAGTAATAAATTCGCACAACACACAGGCAGCGCCGCCGATACTCCACGTGGTCTGATACTCCACGTGGCGCATCGAGGTATGGCGTCATGAGAGTCGGCATTCGCACTCTGAGGACGGCAACGTTACAGATGAGGTGCTTGTCGTGTTTATGCGTGCGCCACATCATGCTTTGCAATTGAAATGCCAGCCCACATGTGTGACACTGCACCTCTGAGTGCGAAGGTCGATCGATCATGTTACCAAAAGCGCGAATGCTTTGCAAAGTGAAAATCTGCCACCTAAGGTGAACAACATGCCCTGTTCAAGCACGACTGCGCATACCACGCATAATGGGACGTAAACGTGATCGAGCACGGGAGCACGAGAGCGCCAAAACATACACGAGGTGATTACCGTTTCGAGTGCCGTCTCATTTTCATTGAATATCACGACGATCTAAACCAGACTGAAGTAAATCAATAGTTTCTACGAGCACATCGAAAATGTCAATGATCTATAGCCGAGAGATGGTTCACGCGTAATACCGAGTCTATTTTTGTGTCTCCGCATGTCAATATGCGAACACTGACGGGCCGGCTTCGAGACTGGGGCTGAATACACAAAGCTTTTCGTTCGGAAGAACTGTTAGGCATGGAACAGCCACCTTCACTAAGATGTCTGGTATCACAATTGGCTTTCGCGCCGTGTAAATACTACTCGCCGTGTAAGTACTACTCGCCGTGCAAATACTACTACTGCAGCAAAAGGCTAGAGTAGCTGAAGCACTACGACTAGATGTTATTACGTGGCACTTTTGGATGGAAGCTTGATTTCGAGATTAGCACAGTCTCCTGGGCGCAACTTCTAATTTAAAACGGCCGGCTTTTGCCGTTATGCTCCACTTCTGGAGCGCACACGGCCGTAAATAACTGTGTGCGAAGTAGAAAGGTACAAGTGAGCACTAAGATACACCGGCATGGAAGTCTGTAAAGAACGAAATAAAAGGAAGATAAATTACAAGAAAAGTACTGCTTCAACATTTCGCGTAATGTGTGAATACTTGTAGACCATGAAGGAAGCCCCACATAACACCTGTGCTCATATATAGCCCAGACCTGTCAATGAGAATAAAAGTGTAGCTAGCACGCGTAATGATTATCGGTCGTTTAAAGACGCAATAAATATGTCTGCTAAGGCTCAATCAATTTGTATTAAGGATGAATTCAAACATTCTTAGGTATAGTTATTTCTCTTTCATCTGTCTAAAGGACAATTTGATGCTCTCATACACATTTATTTATTTATTTATTTATTTATTTATTTATTTATTTATTTATTTATTTATTTATTTATTTATTTATTTATGCTAAATCGTCAAATGGACCATTGAGCGAAAAAGCCGGCGGCGTCTGTAGCAACGAAACGACACCTATTTTCTCATTGGCTGCGACGCCACGTCACGAGTGCGCCTCGTGACGCTGACTCGCGCTTGCTGGCTCGGGCCTCGACGGAGCAGAGCGGGCGAAAGGGTACACCTGCTGCCTCGCTAGTGCGCCAGGCGTTGCTTGAGGAGAGGGCATCCCCGCGACGCCACGTCACCCTGGCTCTCGCAAGCCTGTGTTATCCGCGCATACTCTCGGCGGCGTTCTAACTGCGCCTCGGTAAGGCCAAATCAAAACGCGCCAAGCGTCTCAACGCGCTCGCTTGCCCGCGAGGAGTTCATTACTCGAAGGACCGCTCAGCGGCGTTCAATTGGACTTTAACGCTTTCGCATTAACAACTCATAAAAAGTGCTTAGGTGTCCTCGGATTTTTTATTTATTTATTTGAATGCTCACTAGGCCCGGGGGCTTTGTACAGAGGAGCAGAGAGAACATGTGTAGCCGTTGGCGACCTGCTTGAAACTAGTGGCGTCACAGATGCCAGCGATGGAGTTGGGACGGGGGTTCTAGTCGTCAGCGGTCCTTGACATGAATGAGTGCAAGAGTTGGAATTGCACGGTGGCGCCAGGACCGTCATTTGGTGATCAATGCGAGATTAAATGTAGGATGGCCGAAGGAGCAACTCATCCTTGAGGACAGGATTAATGAAGTAAATCTTATGAAAGAGGCTTAAGCGCATAAACTTACGGCGTAAGGCAAGGTCTGCCAATCAAGAGAGAGAGAGAGAGAAAGACAGAGAGATTAACCAGACAGACGTCCGTTTTGTTACCCTGCAAGGGGGACGTAGATTAACGGCCCGTTTCATTGATCACACGCTTGCATATACGCGCATAATTTCATAAAATGAAACGGGAGGCCCTTTTCTGAAGTTATTCGAAGGTTTGTTAGATTTGCTTGACCAGGGTTTCAATTGGCTTTGTCACGGCACCAGAGTTAAAACAAAAAGTAACGAAGACCAAGCACCAACCACGTGTTATCTGATGGAGTGCCGCACGCACGAACGCACACAGTGAAGATGAAGCAGCAACAATCGCTCTCGCACTTCGCGACGCCGAGAGCAAGGGAAGGTCCGCCCGCGTCCTTACGGACTCACAAGCGGCATGTCGTTTATACAGGAATGGAACACTACCTATACAAGCCATTCGAATCCTGGGTCGCAGTCTGTGTATCAGGCATGTATGAGGGCGTGGAATTCCACGCAGAATAGGAAATTTCATATCGGGATCCAGGCTTTTAAGGCGGACGTGACGAGCGTCTGGCTGGGCCCAGTATCTCCTCGTCACGCTCCTCATTATTTCCGACAGGAGGCATGTGATGTCCGGTCTGGAGAATGGCACTACAGTTCGCAGGCCATTGCTGAGGGTGCGCCTTGCTGCAGCATCGGCCATCTCATTACCGTTGAGCCCACAGTGTTCCGGGTTCCATTGGAACACTATGCGGTGGTGTTTTTCTTGAGCGTATGAAAGTAGCTCGGTGATCTGCAGGGCCAGAACCTGATATGCGGTGTGGCGCAGGAAGCATCCCAAAATTAGGCGTCGCCTTCACGCGCAAATATTTGCACATTATTGGACGGACAGACTCCCCGGACTGTTCAGTGTGTGGCGCTGTAGAGACTATAGAACATGTGCTCGTGGTGTGCCCTGAGTATGCGCGAGAAAGACTGACATTGGCAGATACATTGAGACATTTAAACAATTGACCACTGTCGGAAGACATCTTGCTAGGCGCGTGGCCACAGGGTTGGCAGACGACAGAGACAATGCGTGCACTTTCACGTTTCCTGGTGACACGGGCCTGGACTCACGCCTGTGATACCAGTTGTGTAATGTGTCATTCACCTCGTTCCTCCCATTATCATCCCCCATTGTGACCCTTTTTCTTCCCATCTTCCCCTTCCCTTACGTAGAGTAGCAGGCCAGATGCTCCATTAACCGGCCGACCTCTCTACATTTTCCATTCATTAAAATACTTCTCTCCTGGGTCGCACACTAGAATGGACCCACGGTATCGTCTGGTGCCCCGGGCACGAAGCCCTGCGGGGCAACGAAGAGGCGGACTGCGCAGCTCGAGGTCTCACTAGCCGAGCGGCAGACCACACCGTTCTTCAGCCCCCGACAGACCGACGAACGACCCACGAGTTATTAACGACAAGTCAACAAATACTACAGGACCAACGTCTCGGAAGAACACAATACGCTCCCCCACACAAAGCTCTCAATAAACTCCAAGCAAGGGACTGGCGCCGCCTGTAAACTAACACATACCCACACTTGTCTCGTCTACACGCAATCTCCCCAGACAGTTATACGTCCCGAACATGTCCCTAGTGTAGCAACCACACAGCGACACTCGCGCACATAACACACGAATGCACCGACCGTCCAGGCGACGCAATTTCGCCACGAGCCACAACACACACACTCACTACGTGGTCTTGGGAGGCGAGACTCTCCGAACTGGACCTGGGAAGCTAACTGGCGACCCTCGACCAGGCCCGGCGAGCCGCGATCGCCAGTGGAGCCCTGTCAGAGGGAACCACCCAGGAATAAACCGCGCAACGGTTTCTACAATAATAAAGTTCCTCCTCCTCCTCCTCACGACTCCGCTACCGACCCAGCTTCAGTACATTAATATCGGAGTGTCCTACCGGCCTTCGTTGGGCTAATGTTTAAGATACCGGCTCTCAGCGTGGATTAACATGGCGGACGAAGTGGGGGGGGGGGGGGCTGCTAGAGTGCTGCCTCCTTGTTTATATCGTTCCACGACAAAGGCTGATGTAAACAAACAGACAACGAATTGCAAATAATTTTTATGGCCCACAAGCTTTATGAATCCAGCTATCAGAGACACGGTTTACAAAATATTCTTCTATGGTCGCCGAAAAAAAAAGAAAAAAATTTCACCTCGAACTTTGAAAAGCCACGCGCGCTGTCTCTTTTCTTCTCGAACCGTTATATTATATATTCTTTATTTCTTTTTTTCACCCAGCTAGTTTCGCCCACGGTTCGCTACATTTTCAGCTCGATCTCCACCAGTAAGGACAGGAAGTAGAGCCCCTGTCCTTGGACAACAGAAAAAGCCCGCCGCTGCCTGAGGCAACAAACATGACCACAATCATCCTTTCGGAAGTAGCGAGAGCAAGTAGAGCATTACAAGCTGTAGCAGATCAGTGAAAGAAAAGCACCCCTGAGATAAGAGTAAAGAAAATCAACAACTCGCCAGATGAGTTGCTCGGCCACTGGACCTTAGACCGAGCGAGAGAAGAAGCAAAAAATAAGAGAGCAGAGGGAAAGGGCCCGTTCCATCTGCGTTGGGCCGCCCATGAACGCTGCTGCCAAGATGGGCTGTCGACGGCAAACAATGTTATCTCGGAAGTGGGCACCCCGGCGCAGAGCAAAGCATGGAGGCCGCTTATTGCGTCGCTGCGTGGCCGTCGGGAGCTAATCAATACAAGGAATCGCAAGCGCCACAGCAGTGAGGAGCCGTCCCCTCTCTGGGCCACCGAAACTCCGGTCGCTGTAGTCTCGTCAGGTAGCCTCACCTTGAATTTTCCTTTTTGCACCAATAACAAGCTATACATTTAGACGAATAGCTTCCGTGCTCATTAGCGGCTGCACTGGTGCTGAAGAGTGGACTAGGGCGCTCACAGACACTCCAAGCTCAGTGCACACCATCCTTCAAAGTCATCATCTCGGGACACAGGAAAACGAAGAAGAAGCAGAAGAAGAAGGAAAAGAAGACATGTGTGACGTCACGAGTAACCGATGCTACCTCGCGAAAGATGAGGCAGACGAAAGTGCACATGCCTGGTATTCTTACACGTGTCAAGATGAAGCTCACAGACGCGCAAGTCTTTCCGCGGCCCTCGTAAACCGTAACTAATCAAACGTAGAGCCATTGGGGATATGGTCAGTTTATCTTTCGTTGTACCAGACGTTTCGCCTCGCAATGCCTTCTTCTCCCCACTTGTGTCTGCCAGCGCTTGCACTAACACTTCGGAAGCATGACGAGTGCTCTCTGGATAATAAGGAAGGCCCGCAAGCGATGGTTGTACACCGCCTCCATTTCCCTCTTGCTTGCATGGCGCATCTTCTGGATTGCTGGCAGATAGCGGAGAAGCGCAATGTGCACATGAGCTTTGTGAGGGAACGCAGTTGTTCGCCATCAGCGGTATCGTTGGGATGCGGCGTCTATGTCCAAGAAGGGTACAGGATTGGGCTTGTTGGTGAAACATGCATTAAAGTTTCAATAACAGCCTAAATTGTTGGAAGTTAGCTCTCTATTCTCATATTCTGTCCCCTTTGCTGTCATTGGGCTGTTATTCAAACTTTAAAGTATCTCCTAGAACACTCGAGACGTACCTACGATGTACCTACGCGGTTTCTTTGAATAAGGTGTCCCCAACAAGCTCGATTGAGTAGTGCCATTTGGGCATAGAATTACATGACATTAAAGTGTGTGTGTGTGTGTGTGTGTGTGTGTGTGTGTGTGTGTGTGTGTGTGTGTGTGTGTGTGTGTGTGTGTGTGTGTGTGTGTGTGTGTGTGTGTGTGTGTGTGTGTGTGTGTGTGTGTGTGTGTGTGTGTGTGTGTGTGTGTGTGTGTGTGTGTGTGTGTGTGTGTGTGTGTGTGTGTGTGTGTGTGTGTGTGTGTGTGTGTGTGTGTGTGTGTGTGTGTGTGTGTGTGTGTGTGTGTGTGTGTGTGTGTGTGTGTGTGTGTGTGTGTGTGTGTGTGTGTGTGTGTGTGTGTGTGTGTGTGTGTGTGTGTGTGTGTGTGTGTGTGTGTGTGTGTGTGTGTGTGTGTGTGTGTGTGTGTGTGTGTGTGTGTGTGTGTGTGTGTGTGTGTGTGTGTGTGTGTGTGTGTGTGTGTGTGTGTGTGTGTGTGTGTGTGTGTGTGTGTGTGTGTGTGTGTGTGTGTGTGTGTGTGTGTGTGTGTGTGTGTGTGTGTGTGTGTGTGTGTGTGTGTGTGTGTGTGTGTGTGTGTGTGTGTGTGTGTGTGTGTGTGTGTGTGTGTGTGTGTGTGTGTGTGTGTGTGTGTGTGTGTGTGTGTGTGTGTGTGTGTGTGTGTGTGTGTGTGTGTGTGTGTGTGTGTGTGTGTGTGTGTGTGTGTGTGTGTGTGTGTGTGTGTGTGTGTGTGTGTGTGTGTGTGTGTGTGTGTGTGTGTGTGTGTGTGTGTGTGTGTGTGTGTGTGTGTGTGTGTGTGTGTGTGTGTGTGTGTGTGTGTGTGTGTGTGTGTGTGTGTGTGTGTGTGTGTGTGTGTGTGTGTGTGTGTGTGTGTGTGTGTGTGAAGGCACTGCAATTGTGAATCGTGAAGCCTAATTGTTCTGCAGTACACATTTTTTAGGTTAATAAGCGCAAAATCGCTAAAGTATCTGTGATACAAATGTCCAATTACATATGGCCGCCTATTATACACCCGTAATAGATTTAAACATACGTGTCTTATTCACAGTGCTCTTGTGAATCATGCATTCCCGATCATGGAGAGATGGAAGCGCGCGACTGTGGCCTTTGCCTAAAGCGGTTGCTGCCGCAGATGCACACGCGTCTCACAGGACTGGATGGAGAGTTTCGCACATGAGCTGCTGCTGCCCTCATTTCAGACCGTGTTGTCCTTGCCCAAAAACAACCGGGTCTCTGCTTGGTTGTTTTTCTTCTCGGCTGCTTGGTACGTTCGGTGCTCTTCGTTCTCTAGTGGTCGCCGTCACCGTTGCCGCTACAACTCCTGCAGTATGGGATCATTTGTTCTGTGAGACGTCTTCTCTGATGTCGGTTTAGTACGTTTGACTTCTTCCGCAGTGCGTCACCCAGTGATTTGCAGTAAGCAATACGCGCGTTCAAGCAAGTGATAGTGATGACGCATGCGCTCGTAGCCAGGACGGTGCAGCGTTGCAATCTGAATCTTACGTCCTTATGTTCGGTTGCCGGCTGAACCACTGGGTGTAGAATTCCCAAAGCCTTTCTTACGTAAGTGCTGTCTGCATGGCCGTCGCGATCGTGACAGCCACCTTACTGAGTAAGTGCGATTACGTAAAAGAACTGGTGCGAAAACGGGCCCAGATGAACGGTACTGAGCATATTCGTCGAGACTCTGCCAGATACTATAGCTGTGACACCGGCAACACTTATGCAAGACTATTCGATTTAACTGGCACTCTTTACGAGAATCTGTGAGACCTTGGCTGAAACCCCACTATAGTGCCGCCTATAAGCATGTCATGCCTCATAATAGACGCTTCTGTCTCAAAGCATTCCTCAAGATGACAACGTGAAATGAGGGCTCCCTGAATTCACCCATGAGCATCCGGATTCATGCTCACATATCTGATTTTTACGTGATTGCCTTCTGCGATTGACCATAGCCGCGGCGATTGTGCCATTGTCACTCCGACTTTATTTCATTTCGACAGTCCACTCATTGTTCTCGGGAAAACATGTGGTCGGCAACAGAATGTATCCAAAACTGCAGGCATACAGGTATCATAAGCACTGCCTTCGCTAGTTTCAGAGCGAAGCTTTCTTTGCATCGCTGCCACACGTTGGTGTCCGTGTCGTCTTCTAACCTCTGTTGGAGTCATCATATGGTGTTTGTATCGGCTTATTTAGTGCCTCATTTGGGCCACACATCCTCCACCCGTTCCGCGCCCAGGAACAAGAAAAATATTTTTAAAAATAAACTACCCAAAGTCATGGGCACGTCGTAATGTGTAAATAAAGAGACTTGCACGTCGTACATACTATGTGTTGTGTTTCAATGCACCGTTCTCCAAAACTAAGAAATTTTAGCTTACATGGAGAGACATCAGGAATGTATTCTGCCTAATTTTATTTTGTTATTACTTGTTCGCGCACAGTAAAATGCTAACAAAAGGATGGACGCCTATGTTAACGAACGAGACAGAAGCCGAATTCACAAAGGTTTTCGGTCGTAAGTGATGTAATTTGCCAATAGAGAGTTTTAGAATAGGGGCCCCAATAGTTTGGGGCCCCAAAGAGCTTTGCGGGTGTTAGCGTTGGGGCACGTAGGAGTGAAGAGATTTAGAATAGGGTTTGACGTTTGCAGATAGCGTCTTGCGCTGACAGCGCCACTACGGCGTCAAAGAAAAACTATCAGAAATAATTAAATAAAATATACCATTTTATGATAGGAATAATAATTTTTACTTGCGTGTATTCGCGTTTAAGTACAATTTAGAGGTTATTCTCTGTAAGCAGCAAACAATTAGTTGCGCTTAGTTTTGAGCAAACCAACTTTAGTAGCCTTCACCAGCCAAGCTTAGCCGTGTTAGGCCTACGAGCCATAAAATCCACAATCGAATTCAAAATCAGCGGCGCCTAATGAGTCAATCTTCATAACACACGCTAGTTGAGAGAAAGCGATAACCGCACTCGCTTCTCCTAGTTTGCGAGCTTCACGCGTTACCGCGAATCGAACCCAGTTTTGTGCTACGTTAGAGCCGTCGCTTCGATGGGTGCCGCCATGTTTGCCGACGCAAAGCTTTTGGGGCCGCTATTTGGGCTCCCGCTAAATCGGTGAAATAGCGTTCCCAACGCAAAACCCAAACGGAGTTTGCGTCTTGCGCATGCGCAGTGGCTTCGACGCTATTTCTTTGGGGCCCCAAAACGTTTGGGGCCCCTATTCTAAAACTCTCTATACTGGCCACCTTCGCTAATAATATGTCCAACATCGTGGTTTGCTCGTACCTACTATTACGAAGAGGTTTACCGTATAAGAGCTTTCTTTTTATTTACAGGCCCAGGTTCTCGTATAATAATGCTGCATTTCAACGAAGCCGACTACAAATGTGTGCGAGGCTCTGCGTTCTTTGCGGCCAAAGAGTTTCAACCAACCACGCGGCACTTCAACGCGAGCGATGAGACCCCATAGTATATATAGGTGCCCGCGACCGCTGTCATTTGCAACGACAGGGCATTAACGGCCGCGATGGAGGAGCACCGAGCAGAAGGCAGCTTGGCGCAGCAACCTTTCTTTTGCCCCCGGCGACAGCGCGTATAGGGGTGCGTCATTAGCGCCTGGGATAATTGGACGACAGTTCGGGACCCTAAGAGCCCGCCCCGACAACTCCAACCCAGGGCTTTGTTTCCGTTAGGCAACTTTGCTCGAGGTTCACGAAGGTGACGCGCACAAAAGGGGTGGCCTGCACAGAGAGAGCTTCGCCGCACCAGGAAAGAGACAAAAGGCACGCACCTTTCCCCGACCATTGTGCCGTGCCTAGTGTGTGTCGCAGACGCCTCCGCATCTCCGAATCCTTCCTACAACGAGCGTAAACTTTTGCTCGAGGGGCGCTTAACGATCGCCAACCAGAGCCTGTCAGTGCGCTTGCGCGTGCACTTGCGCGTGAAATGTTCACAGTGGTAGGTACCGATTGAAGCAGGATGCCGAGACTGCTTCAATAGCTATTGCTAATGAAATTGCGCACAGTATCAGCCGATAGGACGAGTTATTCTGTGTGTTTGCAGAACCTATGGACAGGGTAAAACGATTCGCAAAGCTTTGCGCTCGTGAGGAGCCTTCCACAGATCGACCGCCTTCGATTACCTTACGTTTATCTATCAGGACTGGCCGCCACAATTTCTTGTACGAACCGCTCTAGTGCATATGCGCGCTGCTTTGTGAAAGTGAGGCAATGTCACCGCAGCGAGCGATTTATTAGTAGGTCTACAGATTTTTTTTTTTCACGTGCACTCATTCAGTGATAAAGCTGGGGAATCTAATGATTTCTGGCGTCTTCCATAAAAACGACATAGCAAAATCTATTGCTTTTTCAAGATTGTCCACCTCTTTTGCAATCTTTTTTTACGAAATCTATGGTACTTTCTTCAATCGATGATTGCTAAGGTGCCATCAGCATTTACTGCGCTCGATTAATGAGCAATTTGTGCTTTTCCTTTTTTGCTCCGTTTATCTTTACGCATTGTCTAAAACACGCTGAACGCTTCAGACTTCAGCTCCAGATGTGATCCAAGAACCTTCCAAAACTGATTCGAAGATTGGAACAAGGCCGTTTCTTTTAACAGTTGTCGTGTTCGAGAATGTCTGTGCGCTCTGTGGCTTGTCTAACCACACACAGCCTCATGAAGTTTGGGGGACATTGTACTGTGTTACTGCTTCGCAGCTGCAACATTGTAATACTAAGAATAAGTCTTCGAACTCTGCTGGCAAAAACTTCGTTTAAGATACCTCTTTCGACAGCATACAAAAATCTACTAATTTCTACTGATTTTTCAAGCAGAAACTTGCGACTATTTTTTTATGACCTGTGGCAACACTATAGTCCAAGGCCCGAATTCACAAAGCAGGCACCGTCCAATCTGAATAGTGAAGCAAAGGCAACCGGCCAATGCTCGATTGTCATTACGGTGAAAACATTTTGTGCATTCAATCTCAGATCATGGGGGGTAGGGGGAAGGGGGAGTACTTGATCTTTCCCCGTGAGAACTTTTGTGACCAGCGCCCGGATCCATGAAACTTCGAAATCCGCCGATTCAGTAAAACACGCGCAGAGCAGGCGCGCCAGACGACGAGAAAATAACCCAAGGCAGTGACCCGTGCAAGCACTTAACGCACGATCTATCAGTGCCGAAACTGGCCTTGGGTCTTCAAAGAATTATAATGTAATGATTTTATTACTGCTGCATAAAAATCGAGAGTGGTACAGCGAAAGGGCAATGAAACTAGACGCTTGTTTTCAAATGCTTTTAATTTTCTTATTGTTTTTATTTTTTAAGGGCAACATAAAAACGATTATTATATACTGCCCAAGAACAACAGAAGACATTAAAAAAAACATTTCACACAAGAATGCTTAACGAACCATTGATGTAATTAGATACGTGTTTATCAAAAGAGAAAGAAAAGAACTCTTCCTTTCTAAGTAAAATTGATGCATCGCTAACACACACTGCGACTTTTTTCTTTTGGCCTGGAATGCCACATCAGAATAAGTACAGTGTGTGTTAGCCAGGCACCACTTTCATTTAGTGATGAGTTCGGTTGTTTGACAAAACACGAGTCGAATTGCCTGATAGGTTTGTTTAGTCATTCGCAAATTTCCCTGTGACCTTTCTTTCTTTGTTCACAGGCTATCTATTATGATTATTTATGTGCTGTCTTTGTTCCAATAAAAAAAAATTGGCAGGCTAAACTGCAGTTGACGTCTACGTATTGCGAAGCATTCATGATTTGCAGAGAACGGCTGCACGAATGATGTAACTCTTGTATAGCGAACGGTTATGTACAGATTATAAGCTGTAGTCTTTTTATATTAAAGATAAGTAACGCAGAGTATTTGTAATGGCAAGATATATGATTGAAATCTATCTGAAATCCAGTGGCACACGTCCAGGGGCACATACCCAGTGCGCATACTTAGTATGGCACGTAATCTTAGATATCAATATCACCGGAATCGGCGCGCGAAACTGGTGAGATAGCTCACCCGCCAAAGAGATAAAAAAAAACTGCACTAAATTCTGGGGTTATACGTGCCAAAACCACGGTATGATTAAGAGGCACGCCGTAGTGGAGGCGCGCCCCGGGATTAATTTTTTTACCGCCTGAGGGTCATTAATGTGCATCCAACGCACGTTACAACGGACGTTTTTGCATTTCTCCACCAACGAAATGCGGCCGCCGGGACCGGAATTTGACCTCCCGCCCTCGGGTTTCGCCACGCATCGCCAAAGCCACTACGCCACCACGGCGGGTCCGCCAAAAAAAAAAAAAAAAAACAAAGGCTGGACTCCCTGGAGAATGCGTCACATTAAACGTAGTTTAATGTGACGCATTCGTCCTTTTTTTTTCTCATGTTCTGCACGCACACATTTTGTTATGACGTCTTATCAGCTTCCCCAATTGATCGTTTTTCTGATATATGTTCGTGATTGGGGATGGGCCAGAGCAGATCGCCCCACCTACGTTATCGCGAAAGTCAGTCGATCAGGCAACCGTAGCTAATGAGCATGTCTTAGTATCAGGCGAAAAGAATCCTTACATTTTTTTTTTTACTAACCCTGGTTTAACTGTCGCCAAATCCTCTTTGTGAATGAGCCGTTTCGTGAATCTGGCCTTAGTTCCAACGTTCCGGCCACAAAGCCAAAGCAGCGGCGCTCTCCGGATATTACAGCTTTGCGGCCGCTAGCCTCTCTGCTTTAGCGCTGACGTTAAAAAGCCCAAGTAGAATAAGCGTCTTCTAAGTAGGACGCTCTCTTCCCGTAGATATTTGGTGGGCCGCATTATCCTGCTCGCGCGCGGAGCATGGACACCTGATAACACATCTCACGGCTGGTGAAGCGTCAATCATTATTGGAAACATTATTGGACAAGCATTATTGACACCAATAACTTTAAAAGCACACTTCAAAGCTTCATGTTATAAACTATTGTTGCGTTTGCTTGTTCTGTATAACTGCTTTTATGTCATTGTTTTACATTTTGGCTTGTATTTTTATATCGTATGTTCTTTCCTTTCTTTATTTTGTTATGCCATGTATTTTTGCCACGCTCACAAGTTTCTATTTACCATTATTATTTTGTATACGATGTTTTTTTGCCATGTTGTTTGCCTTCCTTTCGTATTTTGTGATTTGCCTCTGTATTTACTTACCTTGCCCCTCCCCTCTGCAATGTACAACCGTACCTTGAGGGTATGATAAATAAATAAATAAATAAATAAATAAATAAATAAATAAAGGAAAAGCCTAATTTCGCGAGGAATTCCCGCATCTCCCGCTCGTCGTGCGCACTCAGTACACCTTGTTGGCGCCGATTGTCGCCCGCGGGCTTATTGCAAGACTCACTGGGAGCCCATTTGCTCGACGTGGTCACCGAGTGGCGACGGCGGCTCCAATGTTCCGACCGTTGACGACAGCGCTGATTGCCGAGGTTGGTGAAATTACGCAGTTTTTCGTCAGACCCGTCAATGCACAGCGGGAATGGACGTAGCGAGCTCGGTGAAGTCGAGCTAAATGAAAGCCTTGATAGACAGCGAATTACTAAGGACTGCGTTTCCGCATATAGACGCCACCTATAACGTTCATCTTGCGTAATACCTCGGATATTCTTGTTTCTTCGGTTCTTTTCTGTTTTTGTAACTTCTTTTTTGTTTCGGTGACTTTTTTCGCATCGGCTCTATTTTCATTGTTTTCGTTTTCTACCTGCCTATGCCATGTTCTTTTCCTAAGTTCTTCGTATCCTTGTCGATATTTTGTACCCATGCTCGTCTTGCAAGAGCCCCTATTATGCCCCCCCTGGAGTATTCTCTATAGATAAATAAAAGAAAAAAAGAACGAAAAAAGAAACTTCCCTGATAAGGAGGATTTAGTTGAAGCAATGTCGGCACTTTTAATGTAAGTGTGGTATGCTTCAAAAATATCTTCATGAAATAATCGATGCCAATAATATTAAATTTATTGTCCTGTTAACTAACTGTGGTTTAATTCACTTATCTGATAAAACTAAGAAAATATCGTAGAGTATGGTCAGAACAAGCCAGCGACACTTACTAATGCGCCCACGTCTCATCTGGGATTGTCCGGACACTAAATTATGTTGCTGACGCCTATGTTCCTACTACCGAAGCCGAGTCAACAAACATGTACCTGCTCAAACCGTATTTCGCGCAAATTTGAATTGCATGAGCAGCTGCATTCTTGCGTGAGCAGTTTTACTTTTTCTATTTTTTTTCTTTTTGCATTGCCTAACTGAGGCTCTCTGTGGAGACACCGCGAGCGATGCCAGTGGCAGCAGTTATCGTTGTTCTTTTTTTTTTTTTCGTACGCGCGGATTATCGCTCTCGAGTGCTATACTGCGCTCGCACTCAACTGGTTCGCCATGGAGCAACTCGCGCTTTAATGAAACCGTCCGGCTCTAACAACCTAGGTGCGCTGGAAACCAATGGCTATATTGAGGAACCACGTGAGTGGCTAGTGACGTTATGCGTGGTTACCTAAAATAGTTACCATTATAGCGAACGGACTTGTCGCTATTGCGATACTCAATTAAGTTGTTGACTGCCACTTCAAACGCTATAATACATCGAAGGTTGCTGCGTTACGACTCGTCTACGGCCTTTGCCAAACTAAAAAGGGCCAACACCCGCCGTGGTTGCTCAGTGGCTATGGTGTTGCGCTGCTGAGCACGAGGTCGCGGGATCGAATCCCGGCCACGGCGGCCGCATTTCGATGGGGGCGAAATGCGAAAACACCCGTGTGCTTAGATTTAGGTGCACGTTAAAGAACCCCAGGTGGTCAAAATTTCCGGAGCCCTCCACTACGGCGTGCCTCATAATCAGAGAGTGGTTTTGGCACGTAAAACCCCAAATATTATTATTAAAAAGGGCCAACGGCGTGTTCTATAGCTATGCTTGTATTACTTACACTCACTATTTGTGGGCATTTTCGCTAAACTAACCCTTTCATCTTCCTCGGGTGCGTCTTTCTTCTAGAAATACCAACTTTATCTCGGCGTTTTATAATTAGGAATTTCCCTGTTTGACACATTATCTATAATCAAATGAATACCGCATGAGTTTCCTGCAATAAAGTAGGAGCGCTACCATGTTTAACGTGCCAGGCGTTACGTCATTTTCACTTTAGTCTGTACATCTACGATTTACAGGGCCAATTGGCCATGTATACTGTACAGGGACTTGTTTTTTTTTTTTTACTTGAGCATTTTCAACAATTCGAAGCTGACAGGCGACTCAGTTCTATTGCTTCGGTGTAATGCTATGAGCTCCGCTGTATATAATGGTCTTTTGACGTCACTTCTAACTCACGCTGTCGTTGAACGGTTGGTTCCTCTTTTTTTTTCCCCTCAACTCACCCTTGGTGTTGTGTATAACGAAACAGCATAACAAATCTGGCAGCAGTACGGCATTCCGTTGCCCCTACACAGCGTTTTATCACTTTCACAGAGCCGATAAACTGCGTGTAGGGAGGGCACGACGCTAGCTTTATAGATGAGCCGTACACGGTCGGCATATGCAGAGCCGCTCGTCACAGTTCCTCCGAACGAGTAAATTCGTTGCGCGTCATTTTTTTTAAGTGCCGTAATCATTCCTGATTTCTGCTCTTTATATGTGATCCTGCCTCCTTTTATGGCGTTCATTTTATGTCGAAAATATGATGGTCATAAAATGGTACACGCATATTTTACAGATCCTGCGCGAAAGCAAAACGAAGCGCGTTGACTGTTGCTGATGTTAAGCAAATTTGTCAGGGCAGAAGCGCTAAATTACAGAACAAGAACCTCGTCGTGCCCCGAATTATACTCTTATAATATCTGCTCGCTACTTTGGCACAACCCAATCACATAAAAAGCATGGACCTGCTTATTTTGCTCCATTCCTGTATTTTATTGTATTGCTCCATTGCATATAATTTCTTTTTTGTTTGCTTTTTTGCAATCTTGTCATAATACATCTTATGCACTCCACACTGGGCACTACGTGCATCGAGTTTTTATTTGGACGCAATTAAAAATGCGGGCAACAGCCTATTCCCGCCAACTTCCACACAGCAGTGTGTGTATGTGTGTGTGTGCGTGTGTGTGTGTGTATGTGTGTGTGTGTGTGTGCGTGCGCACGTGTGTGTGTGCGTGTGCGTGCGTGCGCGCGCGCGTGTGTGTGTGTGAGTGTGCGTGTGTGTGCGTGTGTGTGCGTGTGTGTGTGTGTGTGTGTGTGTGTGTGAGTGTGCGTGTGTGCGTGTGTGTGTGTGTGTGTGTGTGTGTGTGTGTGTGTGTGCGCGCGCGCGCATTTGGTCGGGTGATTTTTTTTATTGCTTTGTGACGCTTAGTAATTGCGCTCAGGTTTTTCTAAAATAAGTTTTGCCATTCTCGCACCGGTGGCCGTGTCTCGCGCATATTATAGCCGCGCCGCTGCTCAGAGTAAGCCCACATGCTTCTAGATGCTTAGTAAGGACCAGCGTTGCCAACAACCTGGAGATCCGAAGAAAAAATGAATGGAGTGCCGTCCACTTTAAAAGAAAACGGCAAAACAAAATCACGAACACTAAAGAAAAAATCGAGCATGGCTTATGAGCAAACAGGCGTTCGCAAAGTTCAGGTACCGCTCTTCACGCTTCTGAAGAAAAAAACTGAAATGCAACAATCTAAAGCTTTTCGGAACGGTTCAGCCCACGTCACTGGCTTCGCACGAATGTGACTATTTTTGGGCCGCCAAGCTTCCCCGTCCTCTGTCGCCCCTCTCGACATAGAGGAAACCTTTTAGACGTCCTCATGTTGCCTAGAACTTTTGCTTTGTTCTTGGCTTCCCTCACACCTCGGTATTTCATGCAATACCAGAAGCCGATCCTTCTTTTACCTGCGACAGTGGTGGCCGTATATGTATACGCAGTGTCAGAGATTGAAAGCATAGCGGCGATCAATGCGTATTTCAAGTGCTACGCCTTTCTCACCTAAAACTGGGTTGCTTCTATACACCTACATCGACGCCTCGAAAAGCCTATACCACTTCACGCTGCACTTAATCAAAAAAATGTTTAACAGACTTCCTATACTTAAAAGCGAAAGTTTAATTTTCTCGATGGTCATTTTAGTGGACTTCCGGTATTTTGCTTCAACGCATTCTCCATAAGCCATAACTGCGAGCTTTGTGGCACTGTAGCGTAAATCGTTCGATTGCTCTTTGAGGCGGCTGCTTATAGCTGCCTCAATGCGGCAACAATAGACACGTTTGAAAAGTGCCAAGCTGGCTTTCCCGCAATGCAAATGTCCCGGAATCTGGCCGCCAAAACACTGTTAAAACAGCGATTACTCTGCAGCTCTCATCATACACGTAAACAGGAACAGGGCACCAGCGGTGAAGCAATTATTTTAGCAGTGTGCTGAACACCATAGCTTGGTAAAATGATGCACAGCGGGAAATCCAGCTCATTATTTTTTAGAATTATTGAAGCGGACCTCCAGTAAACTTATATAAGCTCCATCCGCATAAAAAAAATTATCAGTAAATCGTTTGTGTGAAAGAGACGTGTGCCTGACGTTTCTGAACGAATGTACATACATTGCGTATCTCGACCAAGTTTACATGCTTGATTCCTGCCGTCGTCGGATTTCAAGGCTAGATTCAATAATGCAGAGATTTGTAGCAATAGACATATAAATATTATTATGACTACTTATTTTTTTTGCTCCAGCAGAAAGAAGGGCTATCTTCTGGACGGAGCATAGGCATGACATTTCTGATGCGAAAAATGCCGTTCGCGTCCACTTTTCAGAGCCGGGCATGGACGCAAATGAAATTTCATTCTACCAGTGAGCATTGAAGATTCAATAAGTCTTTGCGAACAGTATATATGAAAGCACTAAAATGACATCTTCACTCTGTCTACTATGCATATAATGAACTCAATTGTTGCAACTCTCTTCTTTGCTCTGTGATAGAGACCTTTTTTTTTCTTTTCTTTTCTTTTTCTCCAACGTTTTTCTTTGAACGCACACGTGCGTGTACGCAAAATTGCAAGTGTGAGCGCGTTTGCGAACACTTTCCTTGTAGCATACCCGTACTCAACACAGGGATGGTGAAAAGATTCGCGGAACAAGCGTCTGAGAAAATGTTCTACGATGAATGCGCACTTCAAGTGCCTTTCTCGCTATTCGAGTTTCTGTTAAGGTATGTTACGGTTAAGGTTAAGTTACGTTAGATTACTCCATCACATCTGTAATCAGGCTTCAGTTAAAAAAAAACTAAACGATCGCCTTCTCTTGCGTGTCTGATTCGGCTCCAAGTGCACCAGACTAGCAGGAATTCGCTCCTCCTTCACCCCGCTTCTAATCACATCTGGACTCTCCGGGGGCGAGACAACTGCTCTTTGTCGGCTATGGCTAGAAGTAGGCCTTGCAGACTATTTTACTTTCTGTATTCGGAGGGCTGGCAGTGCTGCCTGTGACAACTGGGCTTGAAGGGTCTCCCGCTTCGGCATTTTTTGGTCCCGGAACTTTTCGAAAAGCAAATAATGTTTCCATCATTGGGCGAAGCTATGGCGGCCACCACTTTTTTTGGAATCTCGATCGTTTGCAACTTGGAAATCGCACTTGCATTCAACGAACGCTACATAAATCTCGAAATCACGTTGCGTGCACTCGACACGGTGTGCTTTAGCTTGCTTTAGAATCGAGGACTGCTGCTATGTTTCGGGCGCTGCAGCTAAATGCAAGGAGGACAAATTCGAACATGACATCTTTTGTGTCACCCCTCACTTTAGGACAAGTCACATGCGTAGCGATGGATATAACGAATGCCACAATGTTTTCTCCTGATATAATGGGCCTCTTTTCATTCATCGCTGAGTTACGAAGCAAAATTGCTTGTGTCTAGCGTGCTTTTCAGGAAGATCGAGGCTTCATAAAATATGTAAATACCTCAACTTGGCAGCTTGGCAGCGTGAGGAAAGAGTGCAGTTGGCAAAAGAAAAGAAATTGAGTTCACCCGAATAGTCATAACTTTCTTGTAAACCTGCACTAAGGGACGGAGAATGATAGATAAAACGGTTAGCGGCAAATAGGAAGACGAGGCACTTCAAAGGCTTGAGGAAAGCAACAGGAAGCGTTATAAGCCTTCACACCGAGCGTTTCACTACAGAAAAGATGGCAGGCATTCCTTTCTACAGGGACGACTGTGGAGCGCGTCGCAAAGACTGGCCGATCATTCAAAAGAACCAGCGTAGCGAGGAGCGTCTGGCCACTCGCAGCACCGAATATAGTGGATAGTTTGCTCACGAGCATTCTCGTTGCGGCCAGTGAACGCCACTATCTACCTTACTGTAATTAATTTCCTGTTTCTCTTTCTCACCTGATTTTCGTCCCTTCACTTATAATTTTTTGTCATGGGCCACAATAACGAAGAACAATTCCCTTCTTCTGAGGCCGCAGTAAAGGCAAACGAAGATTGCAGGCCCGTTGTTTATCATATTCACTCACGTATAACACGGTAGCGCGCGCCCTTTAGGTGTCCTTTCCCCTTGATCTTTACAACGCCGGACATAGTGAGTAGAATGCACAGCTTTAGCTTTACGACGTATTGCTTCTATGCAGGTTGCAGCACTCGTGAAATTGTGAAGCTGGCCTACGCTAGGTTCGAGATGAGGAGAAAATAAGCGTGGGGACCTTAACTTGCTGTTTCATCAAGCAGAACAGAAACTTTGTGTGTGTGTATAGTTTGTGTGCGTGTGCGTGAGAGAGAGAGAGAGAGAGAGAGAGAGAGAGCGAAAGGAGGGGAGAAATCGCTGCAGAAGAAGTGAATATACAGGATGCAAAATTAGCGTAATAAATCTGAAAGTTACTGGGACTGAAACACGCCGCTGGAAAGACGCTGGTAACACCGGCGCTGAGCAAGTTCGAAGGAAGCCGGCGTAGCGTTTGTAATGTATCACTGTCATGATGCTCTTTTTTCTTGTATTTTTGCATTTTGCACGGAGCTATGGAGAGAAAATTAGGGACAGCAGTACGTACCGCTTAATAAAAGTGACGTAGGTGCGCAGTAATGAATACGCAGTACATATTTCATTCCTGCGCGTGAAACATTCTTTACCATGCGTATTTGATGGCTAGTGAACGATAAGCACGCCGGTGAGATAGCAAGGCACTTTTATTTCCCTTGTGTCGAACAAAGGTAAGGTAGGAGGCTAAACTTAACCGGACAACGCGAAACCGGTTAATGGAAAATAAAGCAGAGCTGTTCATAACAAAGGAGCGCTCTACTGTTATGATCACGAGGCACAGAAGTACAACACTCAATAATTGATGAGAAAGGCCCACTTTGTGTGCATTCAAGTGCAGGAACAGCCGTTGGAGCTGGATTTTAAGTAGGTTGTCAAGTTAAAAGACTCCTCTCGCATGTACCCGACGTGATCCAGTTCAGAGAAAACTTTACTGATGCTCTACAACAGCCTGCACTCTTGCGTCAGGAACTCAACATGGCATTCTGTTTGGCAGCTAGGCTATTCTGGCGTTCAGAGGGCTTGCAGGGATTTCTGCTCTTTTTTTTTTTTGAAACATGAACAAATAATGTGTGAGGAAGCACGACGAAAAAAAGACCAGATATCAAGAAATTCAATACAGCAAATAATCAAGGGAAAATAAGACCTCCACCCCGTTGTAGCCAATTGCTACAAAAAAAACAAAAACAAAACACATAGGGGTTTCTTTTGTAGCAATTGCTACGATTGGATGTATGTCTCATTTTCCCTTTATGAATTGCTTTTCTACAATTTGCGGGTTTAGTATTACGTCAAATCCTTGCCTTTGCTTCGAGTAGTTCATAAGTTCGACTTTGCCCTGCCATCTGCTAGCCGCCTGGTTAGCTTAGATGGTAAAGCGGCTGGCCCGGAGAGGTGGTGGTCCCGGACGAGGACTTATTTTTCTTCAATTGCGGGGCTTTTTTTTTTTTTCGAGGAACCTGTATGTTTCCTTTGTAGCAATTGCTACGATGGGGTGGATGTCTCAATTTCCCTTCAGTGATTACTTCTCTCCACCTTGCGGGTTTCCGCAGAACTATTACGTCAATACAACAATATTATAATTTTGTTTCTGTTCTACTTCTACAAGCTGCTCTACAAGAAGCTGACTGTTGTCACTTAATGTCAACATTCGCAATGACTGATTGAGTTTAATGAGCGAAAGAAACGCATGGGCTAGGAGTTACGCAATAATGGAGGGAACCAGATTAATTTTAAACACCTAGGCTGCTCTAACGAGTCACACAAACCTCGGTGCACGAGCGTTTTTTGCATTCCGTCCTGCATAAATGCGGCCGCTGGCCGGGTATCGAACCCACGTCCTCAGCAGCAGAACAGAAGAGCCACTGAGCCACCGCGGCGGGTGTAAACAATTATGCAAACAGCAACGTGTCTACTGAATACGTGCACAAACCGATTAGCAGAGTGTGTAGCTTCTGCCGGAATTCCACCAACCTGCTATATGTCTGAAGCGGGCGACACACGGTCCGACTCGGTGTCCGATCCGGCGTCCGACGCGCCGGAACGGCAGCCGGAATCGAGGTGTTTTGCCCTGCCGAAGCGCCGGATCAGACGTCCGGCGTGCGACAAACCGGGCAGATTTGCATCGTCCGACGCGTCCGACAACCGTACCGTCGTCTGGCCGCAGCCAATGACAGCGCGGCTGGCATGTGACGTTCCCTCCACGGAGGCGGCGCTGGCTGGCCGGTTTCTCGCAGTGTTTTTTTTTTTTTTCCTTGCCTGCTGCGGTTTGTTTTCGACACGAAATAGTTACCAGTTCAGTAAAATTATCTCGAACTTGTGCCTGTTATGCAAAGCAGCGCCTAGTACACTAGCACTAAGCTACTGGCGAGATTGGGAACCGCGACGCGAGGGCATTTCGCGGGCAGACATCACACACCGACCGTCTGAGCGAGGCTGCTCGCTTCGCTTGCACGTTTGCCCTTCGCAACGACTGTGTCGAGTAAACCAATTGTATTTAATTACGGGCTACCTAAGTGTACAGTGTTCATTGTTTTGGCAAACATAAGCGCTCTTCGACGAGCTCGGGTCGGATCGTAAGCGCCGTCGGCCGCGGCGGCTGCCTAGCTAGGTTTACCTGCCCTATCGCTGGCTGTTAGCGGAGTCGTCAGTGGGCAACGAGCCGTCGTGAAGTGTTCTGTCACTCGCAGGGGCATAATTTTATTGACAGTGTTTGCGTAAACCGAAGCAGTGTTGTGCAGAGTTGTTTATATTGCGTTTCTCGACGTGGCTATGAAGTCAAGCTGGGGGGGGGGGGGGGGGTGGATCTGGGCGGAGCTTACGCGCCGCTCAATCTTTCGGATGCACGCACCGTGTGCCCCGAATCGTCGTATGCCGCATGCCGAATCGTACCGTGTGTATCCTGCTTGAGACTTTCTTTTTTTTTTTTAAATGATACTAGTGCTAAGTATATGGTGCGCATGTGATGGGGAGTAACCGTCGGCATTATATAGGGCGAACCCTTCCTTGCATATTCACGTCAATTAAGGGTAACACAGATGCGGTTGCCCGATAAGAGTACGTGAATTGATTAGTCACAAGAGCACATAGTGCAGCCCGAGGAGGGGTGTGTTATTCGTCAGAAAACGACTGGTGTAGCAAGATAACATTTTTTATCGGCAATAATGTAAAGAGGGTAAAATAAAGGTGCCAGGAGTGGCATCTTTGGTCAAGATGAACACGGCCGTTGTAGCAGCATCAGCACGTTCCAAACGTCACAACATTCCCTCTTATAACATGCTTCTTATCGTTTCGATATTTTCGAAATAGGAATATTTTCAATGTGCAATCAACATTCAACGTCTCTGACAGGTTACTGTCGCAGCAGGTTTAACTATAATTCTACATTTTCGCCTGCGCAACTATAGTGACCAAAATGCAGTGCCTTGTTTAGTGTTCTTTTTTACGGTTTCCAAAGTTTTCTTTATAGCTCTAATTGTTCAAAATGTCATTCACTGTTCAAGCCCGTTCGCGACGCTTTCATATGACAGTTTGCGACATCTTCATTTTCCTTCATGTTCTCATTATTTAATGATTAAACAATTTATTGTTTGGGGAGAAGCGGGTGTCGCCATAGTTGTCAATTTTCCAGCCTCATCAAGATAAGCATACCAACCGAGAGTTATCTTGAAGCCGCTGCAAAAATTGCGCGTTCATAATGTTTTGACGTTAGTCTAAGCAAGCGGCCAAAGCTCTGCTCAAGGCCTGGGACAGCACGCCCCGTCTTTTGATCCTGTTGAAACGCGAGACGATGCCATGATGTCACTTTGCGTCGCTGCTAAAATAAGGACGCGGGAGTACACTCTGCCTCAAGGAAAATCAAGAAATCCGGCTGAGGCACCATCCTTTTCTAATTTTACGCCCGCCGTTCCAGGGTTCTGTTAAGCCATTAACACATGGTCAGTGCATGCTTGCCAACGGGACAATTAAAGAAAGGCCGGTACCCGTATTTGAGCCTTATCTGAAACAACATCAATTACCTCTTTCGTCGCTCCTGTACTCTTTGCTTGCCGCCCTCATTTATTGAAAAACGAGGTTCACGGGGTCAGCCTTTTCCAGATCGGGCGCAAGAAGGAACTTCTTTCTTTATGCATTAAACAAGTGCTACCGCTAAATTTTTTCTTTCTTTATCTCTAAAGACCGTCATGAGAGACAAGTGTTCTCCTGCATCGTAATTGTGGATCTCCGTGTAAGGTTCCCAGTATGCAGTGCATTGTTTGCTATCTTGCGTCTTCGGAGCTACCGAGCAATGTTTCTCGACTTAGGCGAGGGAACGCTCGCACAGGAAAAATGCGACGCTTTTACGCTAATTAATGGGGCGCCCTTATCACGCATTTCGTATGCGCGTAGCAGAGAGCAGTACTTCGTTACTAACTCCGAACAAAGAGCAGGACGTCGCGAACAGGTTACAGCTTTCTCCTTGTCGCTCAAGCCCGCGAAACTACACATTTTCCAGATGCCGCGAACCGTGCGCCCTTGGCGGCTTTCAAGCGCGAACTTTTCAGCTCGTATACTGTCGCTCCTCGAGTGACGCTTTTGAGCCGGCCCAGGCGAGTGTCGCCTGTCTTCAATTCGGTGGGCGTCCAACGAATGCGACAGCTCTATTTAGCATTCAGTCCTGCGTGGGGGGCCTGGTGCATCCAGCAATCGCGCTCCGCGAAAGTTCGTCAGCCAACCGAATACATTCAATTAGCGGCGGCTATCTTTGCCGCGTTACGACACCGCCGGCGTCGGAGAGAGAAGACTCCCGAAGCGGGCAGACGATCGAGCGCGATAAGCCGCCTCGAAGGCACAAAAGCGCGGGAAAACAAGCGGAGCAGGCGCTGAAGAGTCAACTCGAGCGCGACCAATCTTTTTGTGGCGCGGCTTCGTCAGGGGAAAGCGGCCGCGCACGATGGGTTTCTGCCCGTCTTTGCAAGCACTTGATCTTTGCGTAGACGAGATGTTCGCGACGATGCCGCGCTGCGGAGGAGCGTTGCCGGCTGCGCGCCATCTCAGGGGCAAGCCGGAAGCCGTGACGCTAAACTTAACCGCTTTTGCAAAGCCGATTGTAGGGCGCTCCGGCTCACGGTGACGTGTGACGTGGGTGGCGCCGTTTCGTGCAATTCCGCTCTTGCGCGGGTGTCTCGTCCAATTGCCGGGGCGCGGAAATCAAGACGACCCCGCCATTGTCTTCCGGACTGCTGATGTAAGCGCGTGCGCTTTACCTGGAAACGCGACTGTTGGAATTGGCTCTGAAATGAGAGCTAGTCACGTCTTTCAGTGTCGAGAGCGCTTCGCTGAGGGACGCGTCGTGAGAGCCGTGACGAAATGCAACGGAGGGTAAACAGTGGCCCTCGTTCCGCATGAAGTACTTCATTCGCGCAGAAAATAATATACGGAACAGCGCGGCAGGAGACGAATGGTAATGCGCGAATAGTGGAAATTAATTCAGGAACTGTATTAGGACGCCGTGGAAAGAAAAAAGCTTGAAGAAAATATAATGTGCACGTGCAGGTTTACAACACATGTTTAATTTAGATAATACGGCTAATGGCTTTTCAATTCTTATCTTTTAAGAAACATTACTCAGGCAGTTTCATGCTATAGAAGCAACCAGGCATTCATATCCGTTCTTACTAGCCTTAATAGCCTTAATATTCATCCTTATTGGCTTTAGTAGCAGTCCAATTCCTACTTCGCGTGACCTCTCGACAGAAGCAGGTAAGCTTTGCGAGCCCTGCAAAGCGCCCACTCGCCCTTTTCTGAGTTTTTCTGGATACTATGATCATTCGAGGGCACATTTTCGCCATGATGGACTCCTTTACCTCATACAAGATCAAAGCCGCCATTGGCAGCTGGGTTTCGTTGAGCGGGAAAAGAGCGCCGTCATAACCGCATCGTGATTGCTTTTGAGTGGTTAAATACTGCAGCAACTGTATATGTGCTGCCCCGGTCTCGATGCAGCCCCTATGCGACAGGTGCGTCGGTGAGAGCAACGTGTCCATGATAAACGTATAACTGGCCTGTATGATAGCAGCCGTGCCGCCAAGCTAGTAGTCAGCCGATGTTTCTTTATGGAAAAGCACGCAATAACCAAAGCGCAAATACGGTGGATGTCCTTCGCATAAGTAACAGCGACAAAGGTATCGTGCCGCAGTTGCCCTTATAGGTAATATCGGGGCTCAGCGGCGTGTACGCCCTGTTAAAACGTACCGAAAGTTCTCTATATGTTACTGCTGTAAATTTTTGTCATGCCTGTGTTACCATTATACGTGAAGAACCGTAATGGAACTATTAATACAAGGTACAGAAAACTATGCAATTTTACGGGGTGGTTGTTATCTTCAAAACTGCCGTCAATTTTAAAGGTTGGCTTGATAAGAGTGTACATATACAGGTGCGACGCATTTAGCACCTGCGATAGTCAGGCAGTCACGCTCGATGCTACCAGCATTTCCTTTTTATTTTTGGACAAACACGCTTCAGTGCTTCTTTATTAATTATGTCTTGTAAGCAGTAAATATGTTTCCGCTATAGAACGCTAAGGTGCTCGGGAAGGAATCCAAGTTCATTTGCTACACTACGCGAGTCACGTTTTTTTTTTTAACCATCCTTCTCTCTCTCTCTCTCTCTCTCTCTCTCTCTCTCTGCACTATTTGCACTGTGCAGTGCTGCCTTCAATTGTACTTTTCCAGCGAAGCTGTTATTACGACTAGACGTGGTGGAAAATACACCTGCTCCAAGCATCGACGAACATGTATTAAGAGGTCCATAAGAGTTAGCGTAATTAAATTTGGAGGAGATGTTGGGCATGTCTAGGGTAATGTAAGGGCAAGATTATAAATGTATGGGGTAATGAAGCTTTCTTGTGAGAAATTACCAAATGTCTAGCAATTGCTCCTTCAAGCTCTGTGGTGTATTCAACAGTGCCTCGTGTCAGAGCTACAGAGTGTACCAAGATGAAACTCCGTAGACATTATTTTCACGTTACGTTAAGCACGCTGAATAAATTTAGAAATTATAGGTACTTTCGCGGCGCCGTAGTAAATTATCAAATTTGCCAATTACAGCTCTAACTTCTCGATGTCGGAGGAGTAAAACATTTGCCGTTTACGAACTATTCAGCAAATTGATACTAACTTTGCCAGGATAAAGTGTGTCATAAGAAATACGCTGGAGAGACTGCAAAGTTGTAGCTTCGTTGGGGGAGCCGCAGAAAATCTGCAAAGGGCTGTGGTAGCAGGCTCCTTCGAGTAGTCTAAGTTTTAGGATTGTTTCTGCAAGTAAACAGTTCGATATTTCTGTTTAGAACTTTGCGCATATATACCGGAGACCACGTCTGCGCGTATAATAGATAATGAGCAGTATACTAGCTAGTCGAGAAGGATTAATTTAAAGGGTTAATTGCAAGCGGTTGCGCTGATTCCTGCAGCTCCAGCGCAGCATTTGTTTCTCGGCAGCGCGCGCAAAGCACTGAGCAAGGCACGCGAGCGCTGTGAAAAAGTTCCACAGGAACTCGAAGCACCTTTTCTGCCAGGAAAACGCTTGTTTACGATAGACCATCTTATAACAATATTTATGGTTATATTAAGTAATCTTAAACGCTTATTTAAGCAGACCATATTATTTTCAGTTCATGGGGAGTCATAATCTCCACCTTTTAATGAACAACTGCTCAATTTTTGGCCCATGCAGTGATGTCAAATTAACCTTTTGTCGTGAAACTCCGATCCCGTCAGTAGAACCATTTTCACGCTTGCGAATCATCCACGTGATAACTATACGAGACGAAACTATGCGAGTAAGTCGAAGTAGCGAAAAAGTAATACGCGTGCCCGACAGGCACCGTGCAGAACGAGATTTAGAGAATAAGTGTTCGAGGCAAAGGGCCCGACGCGCCCGGGGCGCTCCTTGCTGGCGTTTGCTAAAGGTCACGTAACCTATTGTCAAACGTTGGGTTGCTAAGTTATGCCGGTCTCGTCTTCCTGCTCCATCCTCTACGCCATTTTCCGCGCTGATTACAATGCAGTGTATCCAATTGATGCGCACGTCTTGCCATCTTCTCGAGCCTTTTTATCATGCTGGAGATGAGAGACTTCATCTAACAAGCGTGCATTCAAGCGAAACACTCCATTCCGGTCGACGGCTGCCGAGTTTGTCGTTAGCATCGTTTCTCTCATCTGCCCGACGACCACCTGCATTAATTAGCGCAAGAAAAATAATAGTTGATGGCGTCATTCAGTGTGCACTACGCATTTCCCAGAAAAGCTTTCGTCCGTGAATGGCGAGACTATTAGGACCCGGTTGGCGCGACTCGAGCCTAGGCTTCTGAACAGTGTTAATCAATGCACATTCGAATGTTCTTGTTTCCAGCTCGTGCTGCCTCGGCGTTTCTCGAGCGCACCGGTGCCTCTGTCGAGTCGTGGGGCGATCAGCTTTATTGCGATGGGGGCAGTCTGACCAGAGCGGGGCCGCGCGCTTCTCAAAGCGAACGTAAAGCGCTCCGCGGAAACCTGTAACTCGATAACGCTCGAGAGACTGACAGCGTTCGCGTACACGGTATACTCTACCGAATGCAGGCGCTGATGCGAAATTTGATTGCCGCGGAAGAAGTTCACGTTTTCATTGCCCAAATATAAATAAGCCATAAGAATGAGAGCACAAGCTGCCGGAAAGCAGCCAAGTCAAGCGCGACTTTTTCCGTTTCGTTAACGCCGCTGCTTGAGAAAAACTAAAGGAGGAGAAACGCTTCCCAGTCTTTATTTTTCATGAGCTGAAGTGTAGTTTTTATTTGATTTACGTGTTTTGCACTATCGTCGGGTAGCATATGGGCAAGTAGGTGCAAATTAATGACGCTGCCTTGAAAAACGGAACGTAGTGAAATTCGAATACTAGCACATCTCACTGTACAAGACTGCCATCAGAATTTTTATTTCTCGTGAAGAATCGTTAAACCCTCAGGGCTGTTTATCGAAACGCAAAGCTGTTCACAAGTGCACTTATGCAAGGACGAGACGCAACACGAAGCGCTCCACATGGTTGCCGAGCGTTCACACGGGAGAGTGCACGCAGCTGAGTACAGCTAAAACTTGAGTTTTAAGCATGCTCATTTCGGTCGTTACTCTCAATTCGGCCTCGCTCCGTGATCTGCTAGCTTCCTCATTTCGAAGATATTAAAACGCCCGCCCAGGAAAGACGTTGGTCCTGGCTTCGGTGCCGAGACCAGGACGAAATTTTCTTCAGCTGCGAAGCTTCCTTTTCTTAGGAAACCGTATTTGTTTCCTTTGTAGCTTCGCGTTACAGTCGGGTGAACGACCATCT
This sequence comes from Dermacentor albipictus, assembly GCF_038994185.2. Lineage (NCBI taxonomy): Eukaryota > Metazoa > Arthropoda > Arachnida > Ixodida > Ixodidae > Dermacentor > Dermacentor albipictus. The sequence goes on from NC_091821.1 coordinate 227,038,204, forward strand.
TTCCTCTTAAACACTAAGTTATAATTTCCCGCATGCATGTTGGCGAATATTGTCATATACAACGGTCATGCACTGTCATAAAACGGTATAATCATGGTCTGCGTCAAACTGTCACAATCAATTCGTACTTTGTTTCGCAGGCTCCAAATAATCAGCTCTGCATACATTTTTGAAGTTGTTAAAAGGATAAGAAATGCATAAGGAAACGCTTGAAACGACGAAGTGTTGCCACACATCGATAACAACCGAAAGGAAGGTAGCCGGTCCAGGCGAGCATTGTCTTATATCGCGTGTTTCAGCGGCGACTCTTTCAAACTATTAAGAACGGGGGATTTGAGACAAAATGATGATTGTTACTAACCAAGATTTATAACAACAGCGAACGTCAGAGTTTGCGCTATACGTGCCAATAAGATTATTATTCAACAACTTTTTTGAATTATCACTTTGTTTTAAGTTAATCGCTTCATACAGGAGGTTGTTACTGCAGAAGTAAAGTCCCCCAGTAATCAAAGAATCACCTTTTTGCTTAAAGCTCTGCGTGTTGCATCAGTTTTGATAAATATTTACTAAACATCTGCACTCAAAGGCGTTGCTGTTCCAGTTAACATGTTTGCGCACTGTACAATATAAACTACGGGAAAATATCAACTAGAAAAGCAACGCATTTCGCCGCGATATTTGAGCCGGTCCTTTTGGAAACAGGTGAACTATGGGCGCAAAATTTATTCTGAAAGGTTGTTGAATTTTTTATCGAAACTTGTTCAGAAAAAAGAACCGGAATAGACGATCCTATTCCGATTCTTTTCCTTTTTGCACTTCTTCATTTGTCCGAGACTGAACTCCGCCTGCGCTATCAGCGGGATCGGCCCTTCATGAGCGGTGGACGATAAGAAAGGACAATAATCGAGCGAACAAAAATCATTGCGTTATACCGGTGTTAAAAGGGCAAGAATAGAGGTGACCTGCCCTCTTGGTGTAGCACGTGCCCAGAAGCAACATTTCAATACGTCCCTTAGCTAGAGCTTATGATATCCCCCAGCCCACAGGAAACAAGTCCTTCAACCGGGCTAGGCTATCAATCGAAGGTATACCGTCATTCCTTTTGCTAGGCTGGCTCGTTTGGCAGAGCATGTGCAATAAACAATGTCTCGAACCAGCGCGGCAATATCGTTGAAGCCGCTGACGA